>NC_091072.1:70352348-70655378 GCF_032405125.1 Capricornis sumatraensis | reverse complement strand
CCCGAAACACAGACATTTCCACTCCCCGCCTGTCACCTCCAGCTAGCCCGGGGAGCCCCTAGCCCGCCCCCCAGCGCCCCAGGTTCCCAGACTCCTACTTCCTCACCTGGTCCAGCGCCCCATCCGGTTTCCGGTTCCTTTTCCCACCCCCCCCCCCGCCGGGCGCGGAGGGCTGTGGGAGTTGTAGTCCACTTTGTTTAGGGAACGAGATTGGCATAGCTGCGGCCACTTCCGCCGGAAATACTCAAATTCCCGGAAAGTGTGCTAAATTGGCAATAAGTAACTCTGGGGGTTGTAGTTTATTCTTTACACCCGGGCTAAATCCAGACGACTTGAGAAGTGAGAAGCTACATTCTGTAAGGACCTTGAAGATCCTGGGCTTTAGCTGTAAAAGGCATCACCTTTCCAAAAGTTCATACACTTTCCTCAAAGGGATTGTGAATCAAGGAGCTTCAACTATCTGCAGTCTCTTAACTCACCTGAGGGCATTAACAATGGCTACAGACTATTTCTAGCCCTCCTGCTGCTCCAGATATAAGAGACCTCTCCTATGCAGCCCTCCAAGGACTGTATGTAGAACACCCACGAAAGCACTTCTGGCATCTCTAGCTAAACTCCTTAGTAATAACTTTGAGACTCTTCCATCCCACATTACTGTCCAAGCCCCTGTCTCCACAGCTTTACCATTTCACTTCTCTCCCTCCTAGGCCCTGCTGTCTACCCAGCCCTATTACCTTCCATCCTTCCCAGTCCTACCTCTGGAATACTCTGTCCAGGACACCTCTCTTGACAGATTCTATGGCTGCATCTAACAGTTCATTCACTCCCACCTTCCCAACCCAATACTAATGTCCAAAGCTGTCCCACTCCTAGCTCTGTTCATGTCCTGTGGCTGGATCTGTGTCTGTGTCCTGACTATAATATTGTCATTAGACTGGAAACCCCATAAGGTCACTTATCTGGTAGATTCTTCTCATCCCCACCTCCTGAATACCCCAGCACAGGTATGACTGAGACCAGAGGAAAGCAGTCTCCCTGCAGGTGGAGACCAGTGAATCCCAGAAGAGGAAGAGGTGAGAGAACAAGGATGCGACCCCCTTCTCTAGCCTCCCCTGCTCTCCTACCAACAGACAAAAACTTAAAGGGTGCAGCAGGAGCTTCAGGGAACTGTGAGTAGTGACCCTCTGAACCACAGATGAGAAACCACCCCTACTCTTGTCAGACTTCGGAAACGGAATTAATCATCCCCTTCAACAAAGTCCATTATTTCCTGAGGTTTCATTTGTGCCGGATTCTCCCCCTCTCTGTGTCTTTGACTCTCTCTGCCTACGTATATGTATCTCTATCCCTAGTCTCTTGTATAGTCTCTCTCCTTCTGTGTACATCTGTCTCCCTGTCTCTGCTTTTTCCTCTGGAATGAGTGAAATAAGAGTATCCTGACCTTCTGACTGGCTCTTCACTCAGGCGTTTCTATCTCAGTAGATCTATGTGTTTCTGTGTTTCTAAACAAAAATTAGGCAGAGAGGGGAACCATGCTGGTGGCATTATCTTATTGCCTAAGAATTCTAGGAGGGACTTCCCTGATGGTCCAGTGGTTATGACTCAGTGCTTTCACTGTTGTGGTCCCAGATTCAGCCCCTGGTCAGGGAACTAAGATCCCACAAACTGCACGGCTTGGCCAAAATTTTTTTAAAACATCTAGGAACCTCACCATCCCTTTGACAACCTTCCTGCTGCCCCGCCCTTCACCTCTTGCTGCCAAGCACCACCAGGTTGCCATTATAGCAGCCTCTCCACACTCCAGGTCAGCTGGCAGGGCAGTAATGAGTGAAGTGACTGACAGGCAAGCAGAGATCCCCAGGAGCCCGACCCATGATTCCATCTTCCTGGACAGGCTACATAACTGTTTCTGTCCCTGCAAGCCCATTCACCCCTGGGAACCCAAAGATAGGGAGTCCCAACATGGGGAGAAACCAAGTCTTGGGCAACCTGCAGTCCTTGTAGCTGATCCTAGAGGGGCCTGAGGGCCTTCTGTGTCTCTGGTCCACACTACTCCTCCCCACCTGGTGAGTCCCTCTCAGGAAAGATGGACGTGAGGAGCTCTCCCAAAGTGGGGGTGATTAGAGACAGAGATCCATAGACTTTTAAGAGATGGAGCCTGAGAGATGACACTTGGGCTGGGGTGGGGCCTCCCACCCTGCCTTGTCCATGTCAGTCTCCTGGCCCTCTGGGAAGACTCCAAGGGGCTGGCTGGCATCCATGGATGGAGCTTGTGGGGAAGAAGCAGAAGCAGACCCAAGCTGTGGCTTGGGCAGAGCCTAGAGAGTTGGGTCACTCTCTGGGGGCCAGCCGGGTTTGGGACAGGGTCCTCAGCTGCCCACCAGCCTGCTTCTGGAGCTGGAGCCCAGGTGGTAAGGGGTTAACCTGCTGGCTTGTTTTCCCTTGGTTTTCTTGGGCTGTCTGAGTTGTATTGGGCCACGAGCGCCATCTATCGGCCTCTGGAGGTCCTAGCTCTGACACCCAGCTCACTTGGGCTTCTAGGCTGATCTTTCAGCCCTTTCCCTGCTATCTCCAGGCTCCGAGGGGAGGAGCAGGGAGCTGTCTAGTTGCAGGGCTCCAGTGAAAAAAATAGCTATGGGGATTGGAGAAGGTGAGGGCCGTGTTTCCCCCTCCCCAAGCACCAGGTATCACCCTGTTAGCTCCTGCCACCTGTGTCCTTGGGAACCCCAAAAGCTTCAGGTGTTTGACTTTCAGTGTAGCCATGACCCTCTGCCTCAATCCACTGGGGGCTGTCTCAGTTGCCCAATAAACATTTAAAGGCATTGGAGTGGAGAGGCGATGTAGCAGAGGACTTTAGAGTGTGGTCTCTGGACTCAGACCGCCTGTATTTGAATCTCAGCTCTGCCACTTACTAGTGGTGACTTGGGGCAAGTGGCTTAATTTCTTTCTGCCTCAGTTAGCACAACTGTAAAATGGGATGATCACTGTAATCCATGTCTTCTTTTGTGATAATTAAATGACTTAATTACGTAAGGTGCTTAGTACAGGGGGTAGCACAGGATTGGAGATCCATAAAGATCCATAGTTGTTGCTTTATTATGGCCATATGCCAGGATCTCAGGCAGATGCTAGTCTGAGGACCCCAGATCCAGGCCACAGAGCCACATCAGACACACAGACATGAGGACAAGACTAGGCAACTCGTCCCTGGATATACCCACAAAGAAATGAGCTAGATTTGGGGGATGGAAGTTCAGGATTGCGAGGAAAGTGGTTTCAGGTCACCAAAGTCAACAGGAGATGGGATGAGGGGAAGCTGGAGGAAGGAAAGGCATTAAAGAAGGGGCATGAACAAGCCCTTTAAAGGACCTTGATTTAGAGAGGTGGCAAGGAGTCTCGGCTTCCCTGGTGGCTCAAATGGTAAAGAATCTGCCCACAAGTGGGAGACTCAGGTTCAATCCCTAGGTAAGGAAGATCCCTTGGAGAAGAAAATGGCTACCCACTCCAGTATTCTTGCCTGGAGAATCCCATGGACTCTTTGAGTCTGGCAGGCTACAGTCCATGGGGTCTGGGTCACAAAGAGTCAGGCATGACTGAGTGACTAACACTTTCACTGACACTTTCAAGGAGTCTCTGATGCATGGGGTGAGCAAGGACCACTGCACCACAAAGACCTGTCCTCCTTGGTACAGGCTGCAGTCTCAGGGTTTGATCAGGCTCCCCACGCCTCCAAAGATACATCATATCACAGCCACATCCCAGAGCTTGCAGGGACTTAGCGCTTGATGTTTCTCCCCCAGGCTGGTGGGGGAGGGGACTCACAAATGGAGAAAGCCATCTGCAGGTCTGACGGGTTCTGCTCCCACCTCATTCCTGGACCTGAAGAACCAGGGGGAGCTTGGCTGTGAATCCATCCATTTGTTTCTTAACAGATTTAGTCATCTCCCTGTCTCTGTGTCTTCTGTATCTCTGCCTTCATCTACCTTACTGGGAAATGGGTACATAGAATTCTTTTCCAAGGGGCAAGAAAGAGGGGCAGAATGATACCCTCTCAGTTAAGACAGAAACACAGAGCCAGTGGGGTCCCTAGTCCAGGCTCACCACTCCATCACCCCCTCCTCAGCCCCAAGGCAGCACAAACCAGCTTTATGGATTGATGGCCCTTCGCTGGAGGCAGGTGACAGCTTCCAAAGTCTCTCCAACTCAGGTGCTCTCCCTCTCCTGGGGCCTGGATGCCTGGGTCCCCAGGAGAGAAGAAGGGACTGGCCGGATGGGTTGATTTGCATGGCTTACTTGGAAAGCAATTATCGAAGGAGCTGTCAGCTCAACGGAGTGCTCTCCTCACTAATCGGATTTCACCAGAGCCTGGGGCTGGCAGGGGTGGGGGTGGGGGTGGCTGAGTAATTTGGCTTGATGCAGTGGTGGGAGATGTCGGGGCCAGGAGGCTGGACAATCTGTCTGAGTGGTGTGAGAGTTGTCCAGAGCAATTCTGAGGCAACCACACAGATCTCAGACAGACAGACAGACAGCCAAGGCGACTCGTCCCATCGCAGCGCCCTGCAACAAGAGATGGAAGTCGCACTTCGGGCAAAGTGGGAGGTATGTCTCCCACAGATTGAGCCAAATTGAGCAACTGAGAAGAGAGGTCAAGAAGAGTCTGGGAGAGGGACCAAGTAGCCAAGTGAGAAGAGGACCCAAGAACCCCAGCTTCCAGCCTACCCCCGACCCAGGCCCTGTCCTGCCTTGCCCTCCCGGGACGCCAGCCACAGGGCAGGGACCTGACCGAGTCTTCCAGCCCAGCTCCTCTCCCTACAGGGCTTCCAGATCACTTTCCCTCCCTTTGCCTCTGGCTCTCTGGCTCTGGCTCCCTTTGTCACTTGCTCTCTCTGGTCCCGCAGCCTTCTATCTGCCCCCTCCTTTCTAACCACCCTGCCGCCCCGCTCCATCTCTCCCCAAGTTTTGCAGGGGAGTGTCGAGCCCTCTCCCTGACTCTGTGCTCCGTCCCATACCTTCCAGAGTAGTGATGAGGATGACAGCAAGAAGCTGCCTTTACTGAGTGCCCCTTCTAGACAAGACAGCACCCTAAGAACTTGATGTGGATTCTCCCATCTAATCCTCACGCTACTACCATGAGGGACATGCTCTCACGTCCCCGTGTGCTGAAGAGGACACTGCTGCTGACCCAACTTCCTGAAGGAGGGACCACACCTGGTCTTGGCATCCCAAGCTACCAGGACAGCTCTGGTGTGTGTCTCACGTACAGTCAATGTCTGTTTACTGAAGTCATGATTGAATGAATGATTCACCCTCTCCTCTACTTCCGGCTGACCTCCAGCCGGGTTCCATCCCTGTCCCAGCTCACTCCTGTCCTGACCCTCCTCCCATCCCCATCACAGCTGGAGCTCCCTCACACCTCTCCATACACTCTGTGCTCCCACACATCAGACAGCCTGACCCACTCACCTGCTCCTGCCTTTCCCCAATGGCCCATCTTGCCCCGCCTTGCCTGGAACATTCTTTCCCTCCCCATTTCTCCCACTGAAAACATTCTACCTGCTCCCCAAGGCTCATATCAAATGCTACCTCCCCCTGCAAGCATTCCCTGAAACTTCCCTAGCTGTAGCTCTCTGGTGACCCTTGTCACCAACTGTTCAGTTTCACTTATTGCTAAAATGTCTCATGAACCCTGCTAGAGATCGACACTTCAATTTTCTCTCCTGAGCACAGGCCCACTGCCTTGTACCTAGTACCATGCTAAGTCACTCAGTCGTGTCCAACTCTTTGTGACCCCATGGACTGTAGCCTGCCAGGATCCTCTGTCCATAGAGGTTCTCCAGGCAAGAATACTGGAGTGGGTTGCCAGTTCCTTCTCTGCCTTGTACCTAGTAGGTGCTCAATAAATATCTGTTGAAAATATGAATGTCTGTTCTCTGTTTTTATCTCATTTGGAGATGCTTTTATGGTGGGTTGAAAGGATCACTAAACCTTCAAGGAATCGCAGAGTTGAGGGTTTGGCACTTACCAGCAGTGTGACCTTAGGAAGTCATCACCTCCTCTCTGGACCTTGGGCTAGGCATTTCATTCTTCACCTAGAAGGCAGGATGACAATGCCCACCTCGCAGGACATGTGAGGCATCCTCGTCTTATTTGCATATCTGTCTCTGTGCTGTGGGGATCTGTCTGTCTCTCCCCATCTTTCTGCCTCACCACTGAGCCTCTGCCTCTCAGGCCCCCATCAGTTCAGGCCCATAGCCCAGGAGTCCTACCACATCTCCCTTCATGTCACTCAGGCATGTCGATTTTCCTGATGCTATCATTCCCTAGAGGGAGGGGAGATGGTCTCACCCTCTCCCAGGGAACCCAGTGGACCAGGCTCACCTTCGCTCCCTCTGCCCCTTAACAAGTGAGACCCTGTGTTTCCCTCTAAAAATATTAATAAAGAAACAAGGCACTGGGCATGGAACTGGATGTAAATTGGCCCCAATTCTCAGCCCAAGGAAGAGAATGTCTGAGCTGCGGACTCAGAGAAATCCTGTGCTCGTTTGCATGTCATTTGCATTATATTTACATGTGATCAATTTCATGTTCAAATGCACAATCCTCCCACCCCAGTTTTTCTCCCCCAGGGTCCCCTCAGCCACTGCCCCCATCATCCCCCCAGGCCCTGTCCTTCTTCCCCTGACCCCTGCCACAACCCACCTCATCCTTTTCCTCCTTCCTGCCAGGGTCCCCAGCCCGGCCCCGTCCTTACCCGCTAGGACCCACTTGCCCCACATCCGAAACAGACTCCTGGAGTCTTACTCCTCAGTTCAGGAGGGACATCCCTGCCTGCCCCCTCCCGCCCTGAGCCGGGCGGGCACAGCAGACAGCAAGCGCGGCTCTCAGCAAATCCCAGCCCCATTCAGCCTGGTGATTAATGGCGCTGCCCTCCCCATGAACCTGCCTTTAATACTGAGGAAGTTATGAAACCGCTATACATCAGCAGCTCCGGCCCCACTGCCCCCGCCCGCCGCCTCCTCTCCTCCACCCCCCACCCTCCAGCTCCCTCTTCAAAATCTCATTTGGGTTCTTGCCGCCTGGGCCCACCCCTCCTCTGGCCTTTGCTGGGAGGAGGGGGTGTCTGCCCCTGCCGCCATCGTGGTGAGGAACCACATCTCATTTTCCCTTCCTCTCTCCCCCCTGCTCCGCCCTCTCTCCCTCCCCACCCCCCACGGCTGCATCTCCGGACCCATTTAGAATTGCTGACATTTTATCTACATTACATACATCACTCCGTCCCCAGCAGCCATCTCTCATGGATTGGGGGGGGTGGGGGCGGGGTGGTCCTGAGCTTTTTAGATGGTGGGGAAACAGGGAGAGTTGGGGAGATAGACGGCACTTCCTCTCCACCCCTTTCCCCTTGGACCCTCTCCCCCGCCACCTGGGAGGTTGTGCAGGTTGGTAACCTAGCCTCCTCATGTGAATCCCTGCTATGTCACAACATAGAAAGACCTTTCCTTAGACTGCACGGACTACTTCAGTCCATGTTGCCCAACACCCCTCCTTCCTCCACAGGGGCTCCTCCATAGGAGATTATGAAGGTGGTTGCTTAACCTCTTTTAGCTGACCTATACTAGTATTTCCCATACCTATCTATCGGGAAGTCCCTCTGAATATCTAACCAGTGTTCCTCATGCTGCAGTCATTATTTTCTTCTTGCTTTGTCCTTAGAAGGCTGAAAAGCAATGTTACCTCTCAAGTGAAGTAGACCGTTTGTTCCAGTGTCCGAACAAACATAAACACAGTCACCAGCCCACATCCCTGAATCTTATAGAGGCAATAAGAGGCAGAGGATGGGACCCATGGGACCCATCCTAGACAAGAGGAAACTGAGATCCAAATTCAGGAAGAGGAAAGGCGAGAACCTGTCTGAGACTGACAGACAAGGACTCAACGATCCCACAGTCCCAGTGAGCAGTCTTCTCTCCACAGAGGGATGGACAAGGCAGAGGGCAGCAGCAGATAGTGAGGTCTAGACCAACCGACAGACAGCAGAGGGGGAGAAAGGAGGAGCCAGGAGAGAGACAGGCAAACAAAAAACAAACAAACAAAGAGCTAGACAGACAAAGGGACCATCAGCCCGGGACAGGCAGACAGGCGGGAGGAAGCCAACAGAGGCGCTGGTGCGGCGTGGCCCAGGCTGGACACATGGGAAGGGCTCTCTTCGTCTGTCTCTATCTAGTCAGGGTCTCCGGCTTGTCGCCCACTGGGTCCACAGCTCTCCACTTTCCCGGGAGCGTGCGTTCTCCTCGGGCCTTTCCATGCTTTGCCCCTTACCCTTCAGCCTCCCCAGCCATGCCCCATCCCTGTCACTCCTTCTCTCCCAGGTCATCTTTCTGACCTGCCCTTCACTGGCCATCTCAGGGAGACTCAGACACTTCCTGTGGGCTTTGGGAGGTTCCCATAGGAACCCAGCCAGTCCTCTAGGGATGGACAGGACAGGCAGAGCTCCAGCTCGGGGGACAGCTCCCAGGCCTGCAGAAGGGAAAGTGCAGCATGGCCTGTGTCCCCACGTCTGGCCATGCTTAGCCAGGGAGGCCGGAAAGGACCCTCTCCCCTCCCCCTCCAGTGCCTCAACCTTAGACAAAACAGACCTTGGGCAGTGGGCCTGGGGGGAGTGGCTGATTTACATATTGTTTGCATCTCATTTGCATACCCCAGTTCCCACTTATCCCACACACCCTGTCTCTCCAATTGCAGGCTCTCTCCAGTTCAATCAGTCCCTAGGAGGGCTGGGGGCGGAGAGAGGGTGGGGCTCACACACTGGTGCCTGCCAGTCTTCCCTCCCACACCTCCTGCCAGCACAAGCCACATTTCTGCCCAGCCAATGGGCAGTTCCCCTCCTACTTTAGAGCTACCCTCTCAACCCCATTTGCCAGCCACACATTGTCTTCCAGACATGACTTTCACTGTCCTGCCTCTGACCTTTGTCCCCACATGCCCCCCAGCCTTCCCCACCCCTCTGTGTTTAACTCCACATTAGCATCCGTCAAGGCCAATCATTAAGCCCTCCTCTTCCATGCAGACCTCCCTGATCACATAGCCCAGAAGGATCATAAAATTACATTTCTCAGTACTGGAAGGCACTTCAAGAAACCCCATGGTTTGTCTTACTGATTTTCAGGTAGACAATGCATCACTATCCCCATTTTAGGGGAGGCAACTGAGACCCAGAATCAGTTAAGTTTCCCAGTATAGGCAGTATAGGCAGCAAGCAGGGAGGGAGTTTGAGCCCAGGACACTCTCTCACTGTTCCTTGTCCTACTCTCTCTTTGTCATTCATTTACCTGGGAGCAATGCCACGTTCTGGGAACCTTCTTTTCTGGCCAGTGAGCAAACCATTGGATCTTATTGCTTAACTTCTCCTAGATTGGGATTTTAGTCTCCCAAAATCTTCCAGGGTTCCACCACAGAGAACGACTGCAGTTCCCTGAATCCTCCGTGCCCTTTCCTAACAATATGTCTTTGCCCATGTTGAGTCCCTCTGAAAGGTCTGGCTTTCTTCCCACCCCTTTATGAAGTAGGAAAACTCCAGCTCCTCCCTCAAAACCCAGCTCAACTAATCACCTCCTCAGAGAAGCCTTCCCTGATTTTCCTCCATGGCTATCTAGCACCATATTGAAGCCTCCGAGGCGGTACTTGCCATACTCATGCTGACATCCCAGCCTCCCTCCTTAACTGAGAGTCCTTCAAGGGCAGGGGTCACCACATCCTCTTCAGCTCTTTCCCCAGAGCACACAGTGTTTAACTGGACCAGATTTCACCACTGCCTTCCTTCCCCAGCCCAGGCCTATGAACAGAAGCATCAACCTCTTGGGGAGGTCAACAAAAAAGACCAAGAAGTTGGAACCACACGCAAGAGGAGAAGTCCCAGGAGACGGTCCAGGAGTACGGGATGTGCATTTCATCGTTTTCTAAACAACCCCTTTCACCTAGCTTAATGCCTCAAGGAGAGAGGAAGGTGGAGGAAGAGAGAAATAGAGCTGAGGGGAGAACGGGGAACAGGAAGAAAAGAGGTGGGGTGAGGGGGCAAGGGGGACAAGAGCAGGGAGGAGAAGCGGGGAGACCAAGCCTTTGATCCTCAAGCATGTCCAGCACAGACCCCGACCATGGCCCTAGTATCATGTTTGGTCCCTTTTTCCCAACCAGGAACATCTCTCCTGCCCGAGAACCAGTAAGGCTGGTGGGAGGGGGCCAGGGGCGGACAGAAGCGCCTGCTGTGCCTGTGCCCTCAGGCCCCTTCACACACCTTGTCTCAGGAAGCTCCCCTGAGCTGCGGGAGCTGTCATTCCCATCCTACAGATGGGGCTACTGAAGCAGAGAGGTACCCCATTTGCCTTCACGCTCTGGGGTCGAACCCCAAAACTCTGCTCTCTCCACAAGCCCAGGGCCCTCTCGGCATTGAAGACACACAAGAAAGAGGGGCAGATGACATTTCACGCCCCACTTGGAAAGCCGAGGTGCGAGGACAGGGGGTAGCAGTCACCTCCACACTCCATGGAGGAGCTTGAAGTGCAGGGCCATCTCCCACGGCAGGAAGGGCAACCCCCACCACCTTGCATCAGTGAAGTTTGCCTAGCAGGTCGATGATGTTTAATCTGCTGTCATTTTTCCCTTCCCCCGTCAGTGCTCACGGCAGTGGAGAGACCAGCTCAGGTGCTTTCCTCTGAACGACCCCTCACAGGGCTCTTCCCCACCCCCGAAGTCCAAGGATCCAGCAACTTTTGTGGTTCTCTGCCCAGGGACAGGCACTGGTACCCAGCCCTCCTCTCTATGCCTCACTGGGGAAGTAGAGGTGGGAACGTGGGGTCACAGAGGACGTCCCCCTTTCCCACAGAACCAGAGCCTCCTCCCAGATGAACAGGCAACTTCCCTGTGTCTAGCCTCCCTCAACCCAGTGGCTTGTGCCTTTCTTAGTCAGGAAGTCCCTCCTGGTGTCTAGCTTACATTTTTGCTGCTGCTGCCTGTCCAGTCCTCAGCTGTGACAGAGCAGTCTGCGCTCTAATGGTCAGGGGATGGGGAGGAGAGGAAGTTCTTCACTTTAAGCCTGCGAAAGGAGGAGTGGTAATACAAAAAAAAAAGGAAGATGGGGCTCACTCACTCAGCTCCATCTCTACGCCTCCTCAAAGCAAGAGGAATGGAGGGTAGACGGCTGAAGGCTTCCTGACAGAATTGGATGATGAAGGGCAAAGGCAGTGTGCCCCTTCAGTGGCCTCCCAGCCTGGCAGAGACCCCTTAGCAGCAGCTGCAGGAGAAAGGTCGGCACTTCCAGAAAAGCTCAGTGCGCCGACGCTGCTGGGAATCCCTGCGGCTCCGCCGGAAAGGAGAAAAACCTGATCCCAGAGCCCCCTTGTGGCCGCATGCAGGCAGGACAGGCAGCTCTGCCTGCCGCTGCCCCCAGGGAGGGCGGGGTGGGAGACCCGGGAGCTCTGGCTCAGGGAGGCAGCTCCCAGTGCCCCATCTTGGGAGACAGACCCACTCTGCGGCCCTGAGCTCATCACACCCCCCAGTCAGCCCCAGGAGCAAGGTGTGGACAGAGACCAAAGGGTCTCTGCAGCCCTGTGTCAAGGGCTGATGCAAAACCTCCTAAGTACAGGCAGGCACGCACACTCCTGGCTCCACAGGTGTAACAGCACACACAGGGGTCTCCCAAGAGGTGGCTCCCGCAGATTCTCTGCTGCCCCTGTCCTGAGAAAGAGAGGGCGACTGGAGTGGGTGGTGAGGGCATAGGTCCAGAGCAAGGACGATGGCCAAGGCCAGATTGGGAGGGTGCCCTGGCCCATCCCTCATCATCAATGGGACCCTGAGGAGTACAAGACCACTACCACCCCCACACCAGTGTCAATGAAGAGGTCAGAGGATGGGTACAGACTCCACGTAACAGGGGCTGGGGGGTGTGAAGACGGGGGAGTGGGGAGAGGGAGAGACAGCGTCATAAGCCCAGACGGAGACCAGACTTACCCCCTGGGTCCACAGCCTTCTTTCAGGTCTGTTCTCTTTAGCTAGTTGGAAGTCCTTCCGAGCATCTAACCTCGATCCTTCCTGCTGGGATCAGAGAAGATTTCTCCCTAGGGATAACTCTGGCTTCTTGCCTCTGTTATGAACCAAACAAACACTTCTGAAACCTCAGGAGGAAGCGTGGGTGGGGAAGGGGGTTGGTAATGAATGAGAGGGAGGGCACCTCAGGCAATGGGGAGGTAGGTGGGACAGGTGGCCATCAGGAAGGTGGGGCTTATGACTCTCCTCCCCATCCCTGAGGAAGGAATGGAGATTATGAACTCCCTTTGAAGGAGGCACTTGGGGCAGAAGACAGGGAGGACTTTCCAGAAAAAGACTGATGAGTCTCAAAATATTTTAGATTATTACAAACTGCAGGCGATAGGGAGAGAGAGGAAAGGCAGAGCAAGAGAAAAGGTCAGGAAATGGAAAAGGGAAACATCTTATCCATGAAAAAGAAGAAAAATGGACTGCGTGGAGACAAGGGCCGCAGACCTGCCGCGGTGAGGACTGCGGTAGGACTGTCGATCTCAGCTGCTCTGTTCACCAAGATGGGAGTGACAGCACCTGCCCGGACTCCCAATGAACGCAGCCCAGTGCCTGGCACAGTGGCTTCCTCCCAGGTGCCAACTGGTCCCTGAATCAGAGCAAAAGGCAGGAGGGGCCCTAGGAGATCCCACAGCCTTCCGGCTCCACTCTCATCACCTGTTGCTGTTATTTAGTCACTAAGTCATGTCCAACCCTTGGACCCCATGGACTGTAGCCCACCAGGGTCCTCTGTCTATGGGACTGATTTCCCAGGCAAGAATATTGGAATGGGTTGCCACTTCCTACTCCAGGGGGATCTTCCTGACCCAGGTATCAAACCCACGTCTCTTGCGTCTCCTGCATAGGCTGGTGGATTCTTTACCCCTGAGCCGCCAGGGAAGTCCCCCCATCACCTGTCCAGCCATCAAACCATTATGGCCTTAGGGGAATAAGGTAGTTGCTGACTCCAGAGCCCGTGGATCAGAGGGACCCAGGTGTGAATTCTAACCAGCCCGCAGGTCATTCTGAGTCAACATCTGAGAACTGCTGACTTACCTCACACTGTCATTTTTCAGGGGAGGGAAATGAGGCTCCAAGAGACCAAGCAACCTGCCCAGGTAGCCATCTGCACACCTACACGGTCCCCACACATGCAGTCAGGGAGAGCTTCTCGTTTTTTTCTGGCTGCAGACTCCAGGAAAGGTCTTCCTGGCCTTGCCTCTCCGTGCTGACTCACAGGGGCCTCTGTCCCCTCTCTGACCTGTGTCCAGGGGCTCTGGCTTCACTAGGACCTGAGTTGGGTCCGAGACTCTGATGTCCATCCCAGCACCTAACATACAAGAAGCGTTCAATAGACATTTTGTAAAATGAACAACTCCATTAGTCAGTCCTTCCTAACCTCCACCCTCGGGGCAGGAACTTCCTCGGAGTCCCTGGGAAGAGGCCAGGAAGTAATCTGCTGGCTCCTGTTCCCTCCAGTCTGGGTCTTAGAGGGAGCGGGGACCAGCTTCCTTGTCCCCAGTCTTCCAGAGCCAGCCCCACTTGGAGCCAGCCCCAACCAGGGCCAGGAGAGCGGCAGGACCCAGCTCTGCTTCTGGGGCTTGTTTCCTCCAGGTAAACACGTGAGGTCAGGAGCCCCCTCGGGAGACTAGGCAGGGCTGGTGGCATGAAAAGACCAAGGGTTATGGATGCCCCACCCCTACTCCCCAGCCAAAGGCCGAGAGAGAGACCAACCTCAATGCCAGTGGTGCAACTTGAAGGCAAGTCCCACGTGGTCCACCTCAGGGGGTCTGTCCACCCTGAAGGTCTCCTGCTGCAGAAGGCCAGGTGGACACAGACAGTGGAAAGCTCCAACTGAGCAGGAGTGGACAGTAGGGTGGTCCAAGTGAGCGAGTCAGCACCGTCCACTGTTGCTCTGCAGTCGTGCACTGGCAGGCTGGGGATAGACTGGAGACAGTCAACTAGAGCTGGGGTGAGCGTAGGAACCCCCAGGGCTCAGAGACAGCAAAGACAGCAAGGGACAGAGAGGGGGAGAGACGAGAGAAGGAGAGCAAAACATACACAATGGCACCCATGCAAGGAGGGCAACTTGCCTCCATCTGCCTCAGTTTCCCCTTTGACACTGTTGCCCATTATACGGACTCATCACTCATCACACAGCCACTGCCCAGCGGCTGAGCCTCCCTGAAGATTCTCAGAGCACTGAGGACCCCCTCCAGGAGGAGTGCAGGGCGCCTAACAAAGGCAGGCATGTGGGTTCTTGTTCCAGATCTGCCATGAATGTGCTTTGTAATTGTCAGAAAGAACCTACCCTCGCTAGGGCCCTAGTTTTCCTACCTGCCAAAGCAGAGGGGGCACGCCGGGAGGACTTGAAGATCACCTCCACCTCCATCCGAGAGATGGAGATGCCAAGTGCATAGCGATGGCATAAGGCAGTGGTGGGGAGGGAAAGAGCCTGCACTGCGAGCCCAGATGCATACGTGCCTCTTCTTCTCAGATGGGGACACTGAAGCCCAGAGCGAGCCCATCGTGCCAGGACTTCGAGGACCCACAGACCCTCATTGATTGACGTGATCGTGCAGCCTCAACACTGCAGAAAGGCGCTTACAGAAATGCTACGTCTCAGACCCAGCCCCAGACCAACTGGACCAGAATCTGCATTAATTTGGCCATGCCAAGTGGCCTATGGGATTTTTGGATCCCCAACCAGGGACTGAACCTGGGTCCTTGGCAGTGAAAGCATGGAGTCCTAACCACTGGACCGCCAGGGAATTCCCAAGAATCTGCATTTTAACAAGATCCCCAAGTGATGTAAGGTTTGAGAGCAGCAGATGGCCAAGCACGTGGGTTTCACATGGATCCACTCAGGCCCAGCTCCTCTGTTTTCTGTTCCCTCCCCTGCAAAATGATGACAAAACTTCCTTCACAGGGTCATCAGGAGGACTGGGGTCCATGTGGAATGAGAAGCGTTTGGCACAGTGCTCGGCCCGCGGTGAGCCCTCAGGAAGCAGTCAGGTCACTGGAACTAGGGCTTACACCATTGTATGATCCATTATCCTTAGTGCTTGGAGCTTTCTCAGGACAGCCTGGTTACCTGCTGGCTGTGTGATCTCAGGCAAGGCACTCAACCTTTCCGTGCAGTCAGGGTGCTTCCCTTGTAGTTATTGAAGGATTAAGTAATTGAATGATCTGATGCATATGGCAATAACTACTCGATAGTTTTTTTTCATTTTTTTATTCGACAATCTTTTTTGGCCACTGTGCAGCACGCAGGATCTTAGCTCCCCAACCTGGGATCAAGCCTGTGCCCCCTGCACTGGGAGCAAGGAGTCCTCACCGCTGGACCACTTGGGAGATCCCTCGACAAATATTTCTTCTGCTATTATTGCGAGAGCTCTGATGTCCACAAACCTAGCTTTCTGCACCCGCTGGGTCATGAGGAAGAGGCTGGGGAAGAACCTCTTGGGAGGGGAGTCAGGAAGGGGAGGACAGGACCACTGCCAGCAGCTGCTGTGCCCAGGGACGGAGCAGGCACTCGCTCCAAAGCCCCGTTTCTGAATGAGACTGTATGTGCACAAACACCCACTAGTAATAGCAGCAGAGTAAGAGTCTCAAGGGGCTTCCCTGGTGGCTCACGGATAGAGTCCACTTACAAAGCAGGAGTCGCTGATTTAGTCCCTGGGTCAGGAAGATCCACCAGAGGAGGGCATGGCAACCCACTCCAGTATCCTTGCCTGGGAGGGCTACTGTCCACAGGGTCACAAAGAGTCAGACACGACTGAAGCGACAGCATGCAAGAGTCTGAAAGCTTTGCCACAAACTTGCTGTGCGAGCCTTAACAAGTAGCTTGCCTCCTCTGTGCCCTCAGCCTCCTCATCTAAAGAGGATGGGACCATTAAACAATCACTTGTAACATTCTGATTCCGTGGTTCTGGTACATTGAAAAACACATACCTGCCCCCCTGTACACATTGCAACGTGGGTAACCACAGGGCAGCCAGCACGTGCCCCTCCCCACCTCACCCTCACACACACACACAAACACACAGGACCAGAGGCCAGATGGAGGCACTCTGGAATTGGCCTACCCTTGCCACAGACGCTGGGCTCTTCTCAAGGGCCCTCCTGCCCCTTCCCTCCACAGGACCAGGTGAGCTGGGGCACACCCCTTCCCAGGCAGCACAGTCAAGTGTCTGCTGCCCCCTCCTGGCCAAAGAAGGGATGGCTGCCTGGCCTGCGGAGCCAGACAGGCCCTGCAGGGGTGGGAGGTGGAGGTCCAGCAGGCACCCTGTCCTTAGAGTCAACTCCCCTTCAGTTGCTTCCCTTCCAGGATCCAGATGAAAGCTTGAGAAAAAAATGAGGACAAGAAAACCCATTGGCTAATTCGGACCCCTAGGTGAGGAATAGAGACAGGAAACATAAATAAATACCAGACGCACTAATATTTATTATATTAGCAGACAGATAGATGACACTTCATATGAGCCTGGCAGGGTCTTAAGCGCTTTACACATATTACCCCATCTAGCATGACCCCCCAGCTTCACAGCTGGGGAACAAGGCAGAGTCACCTCATTACACAGCCAACGGGCTCACATAGAGGCTGACCCACCCCTCAGAGGAAGGAGCTGAGAAGGACCAAGTAGAGGGAGAGACTCAGACTCGTGGACGCAGCTACAGAAACGTGGGAGAGGAGGGGGTGGGGAGGGGGAGAGGAAAGAGCAGCGGGATGGCCGGGAGAGGGAGGGGTGGAGGGCGGGCTCCCCTTTGACCCCAGGGCCCCAAAGATGCTATCAGGCCAGACCCGCCGGAAAATCCTTCCTGGATCCCTCCACATTCCAGCCTCTGCTGGGCTGGTTTTACAGCCTCTAGGCTGCTGGACACTGTTTATGGCAGCCCCATTCTCCAGCCCTTGTCTCCAGGCCCCAAAGGCATCTGGCCAGGCTGAGGGAGGCTTGTGAGGGCGGGGGTCCCCCGCCCAGCCTCCCAACCCCTCCTTTGAACCCTGCTGGGCGCCGGAAGGAGGGGGCTGGGTGGGCGCCACAAGGGCCCCTTCCAGGCTCCTTACTGCATGTCTGCGGGGAGGAAGCAGCCTCCCGGGCCTGGGCCACCCCACTGGGACCAAGGCCCAGCTCTGCCAATTCCCTGGACACATGATTTCCCATGATTGACCCTTCCCCAGCCTCAGTTCACCATTATGTAAAGTGAAAATAATAGTACCTCTCGGTTATTTTGAGAACTTGACACATTATAAATAAAGCATCTGCTCCAAATGGTAGCCGATATTATTAGCTATCACAGAATTTGTAAACGAGGCCAAGAACTAGAGAGCCCCACCCCATTCAGTGCTCTCAAGCCAGTCCCTCTGCTCCTAGCTCCCACCGCTCAGCAGGTTGGGCCCCATCCCAGGCCCTTCAGCCTCCACACCCTCTGCCTGGGCTGGGGTGTGACGCCCTCTGCTGGCAGTGGGCAGAACTGCAGTCTCCTCCCCCCGACCTGAGGCCTAGAAACCAGAGGCTTTGGGAGGAAAAAGCCACCAGGAAGGAAGGTGGAGAGGCTGTTCCCGGGGCAGCAAGTACAGGGACAACCTCTATGGAACCCAGAAAAAGACCAAGGGCCATAGGACCCAGAGAGGGCTCGGAGCAGGAGTCAAGGACTAGAACGTCTGTATTCTAGGGAAAAGTTGGGGCGGATGAAACTGAATGGACGAGGAGGGATGAAGGAGGGCTTTCTAGAAGGGCTTCCCAGTGATGCAGGGAGAGTTGAGGGGAAGGGAGCAAGGGGAAGTGTAAGACAGCTCCTTTCCAGAGACGTGCCCACCCGACAAAGACAGGGAGGGCCAGGGGACCACATACCTCCAGAGACACACGGAAAGGGGGCGCTAGGGATGGGAGAAGGACGCCCTCTCGCACACTCCAAGGATGGGAAGAGGTTAATCGAGTCTGTCTGCAGGCGAGATGAAGACTCCGGCGGAGCTGGAGCTGGTTCCCTGGAGTGTCTTCCAGATAACTCTCAGAACCTGGCTGAAGATGAACAACTCCCAGGGAGATCGGGAGGGGAGACCCAGGAACCCGGCCTCCTCCACTCTCCCTCCCTCCTGTCCACTCCCCCAGTCCCTTACAGAAGTCGGGCCAGAGGAAGAACTTGCAGCCACAGCGAAGGTTGCACAGCATTACCCTTCCTGGCCCCCAGGCACTGAACATTTATGGGTCCCCCTTCCTCTGGCTCACTGGCCCATGCCCACCACTGGGCAATTTCCTAAGAAGGGAACTCAACCTCCAGGGACTCTGGATGCTAGACCTTTCCTCAAAGTCATCAGCAAGGAGTCCTTGAGCAATGTCAAGGGCTGTGGGGCCACAGTCCCTTTTTTCTGAGTCTCCAGACACTCCAGTTCTGCTCTCCCCTCTTTCAATTCCTTTCCCACCAACTACCCCCTCCCTATCCCACCACCAATCCAACTGTCAAGAATTCCAAACAAGAGGCTGGGTTCCAGGCCCCGTGTTTGTGTTTATCTCATGACAGGCTCTGTCTTGTCAGAAGCCGCCCCTGTCCTGACCCCCTGCCCACCCCCAGAGCTCTGCTGGGAGGATATACTGAGCAGGGATGCCCACAGGCCAGGGCCTCGGGAGTGCGGGTTCCATATCCTCAGAGCAGCCTGAGCCCCAGACAGGTGGAGCTGAGCCTGTGAGGGCCCCCTCCCTACCCCTTTCAGAGTAGCGTCTTGAGGAAGGGCCTGCAAAGAGGATGTCAAGCGCAGGAATAAACACAGGGCATGGGAGAGAAACTGGAGCTACAGAGCTGAAACTGACCCTAAGCAGGTCATAAACAAAGCTGGCCTACAGTAAATAAAGAGTGAAATCCACCATAAACAGAAAGTGAAATGGACTATGACAGAGGGACCTGGGGTAGTTAGAAACATGATCACTGACCCCTTCCCAAGTGAGCCATGAAGGGAAGGGGCCCTGGGAGCGCCTGGG
This sequence comes from Capricornis sumatraensis, assembly GCF_032405125.1. Classification (NCBI taxonomy): domain Eukaryota; kingdom Metazoa; phylum Chordata; class Mammalia; order Artiodactyla; family Bovidae; genus Capricornis; species Capricornis sumatraensis. The sequence goes on along the minus strand of NC_091072.1, from coordinate 70,636,338 downwards.
CCAGGGAGAAGGAGGCCTGGGAAAGGGACAGCACGAGGGACAAGAGCTGACTGCTAACTGATGGGCACCAGCACGGATGTGAGTTGATGGAGCAAGAAAGACGGATGTGAAACTCACAGACTGACTTCCTGGTGTCAAGGGCAAGTGTCCTCTACCACCACTTTGCCTTTTTTGTTGGTCCTCACATCTCCCCTCCCTCCAGCCCCACAGGGCAGTGGGCAGAATCCCAGGAAATAGCCGAAAGGGGAAGATCCAGAAGCTGAGGCCCACTCCAAACCTCAGGAGACGAAGCACCTGAGTAGGGTGGGTGGTACGGAAAAGACGGCACAGAAGAAATCCTCAGATACCTCAGCAAGAAAAAAAATATGAAATACTGGAGTCAGCGGGGCTCCAAATTCAAAGGTAAAGAGCCAGCCCTTTGCATCCTCCCTTCCTTCCTCCCCCATTCTCCTTACTGTCTCACCTTCCCTTTCTCCCTCCTCTGGTCTCTACCACCTCCATTGCCCCTCCTCTCGGGCGGCATCCACCCCGTTCCAAAGCATCATTCCAAAACTCGGAGTCAACCCCAGCATCACCCTTCGGTATCAGCGGACACAGCAGGCTGAGACTGCAGGGACCCCCAGCACATTCAGGGCTTGTCTGTCTTGCTGTCTCTCCATCTCTCTACCAGGTCTCTCCGCACTTGCACCCTGTCCACACACACTCACACTCACACACCCTCATAAGCGCAAGTTCTCTTCATTTTCCTTTCATCTCTGTGCGCACGTCCCGGGCTGCCATGTCCTGCATCCATCTGAACTCCAGAGATCAGGAAGAGAAGGATGAAGTTGGCACCTGCCCTTGCCAAAAAAGGAATCCAGGTAGATCCCGTTCAACTCCTAATCTGTAAGCATGAATGGGGGCCTATAAACCTCCCCAAATCTTCCAAGGACCAGGAGAAGGTCCAGACATCATCAGCCCTTAAAGCCATAACCTGCTCCACCGCTGCTTGCTCCCCCACCCCTCCACCACACAATTACTATTCACAGTGCACAGCTGGGTGATTCATGACCTGATTAATAATTACTCAGGCTAATAAAATAATTAATTAATTTGGCAAGTCATTATTTATCTGTTCATCCTCAACCTGAAACTCTGCAACTAGGAGTTTGGGAATCTCCCCTCCAGGCTCTTTCAGAAATGTGATCATTAAGGCGAGTAAGGAAGGATGGGGGGATGGGACCTCTTCATCCTGAGATCCTCCCAAGGTAGGAGAAGAGACAGCCTGAGTGCAGATGGGAAGGGCTGCACCAAACCAGGCAACCTCAAGCCCTGGAAGGAGCTGACTAGGGAGGTCGGGGCTGTGGGGGAGGGGAGGACACTTTTTTGGGGGGAGGAGAGGAGACCATAACAGGGAGTTGGGGGTGGGGAGCCAAACACCCAGGTTTGGGGAATTCTTGGATGTATTCTTTCCAGCACATGATGGATGACACCATTTTCAACAAATGATCTTTATCTCGCCTCTTGTCTCCCAAATTTATGATGTTGCCCCCAAGCCGCAGGCTAGACAAGCAAGGATCTGGTGAGTCCTGGGATAGGGAGGGGGCTGACTTGGGGTGAGGTCCAAGAATCTGCGGGGTGTCTCCAGGACTCTGCAGAGGGGAGAAGTCTCCCTCTATCATCTATTTCTGGACTCTTGAGAAACAAAGCTCTGCACAGGACTTAGAATTGAGTTTCTAGAACCTACAGTCTGGACCACCCCCCTCCCAATAGGGATGGGAGCAAAGAATAGGGAGAACATAGGGACAGCTGATCTCCTGGGGGCTGAGAAGGGAGGCAGAATCTGGCCCCAGGGAAGGTGATGATTGGCATATCCAGCCAGTCTTTAAACAGGCAGAGCTATCTGCCACATTCCAGGCAGAGGGGCATACACAAGACACCGGTTCTCTGATGTCTGTGGCTGAGCTGTCAGCCAGCCATTCACTTGTAAGTTTAGACCTGTGGTAGGCTGCCAGTATGTGCAAGGACAAATAACCAAACCTTGCCCTAGAGGCCCTCAAGTTCCTATGGGGGAAAACAGACTTGTAAATAGGTAATTCCCTCTGCCTTAGTGCCATTAAAAAAAAAAAAAAAAAGTATATAAAATCCACAGGAGCACAGAACCATCCTGCCTGGGGGTGTCAGAGAAAAACAATCCAGAGGGGACATCTGAACTCGGCCTTGAGGGGAGAGTTCCTACTCTCCCCAAGTGTGGATGGAAAGTAGTGTGGAGACACGGAAGAGCGAGAGGTGCTTGGAGAGTTATTAAGGACGGAAGTGGCCTGAACAGGAGTCCAAACCTTTTCTTGCAGGCAGTGACGAGCTAGGAGAGGTTTAAGTAGGATAGTGACCTGCCCTTTGGAAAGAGAATATGGAAGGCGCAGAAGAGAGACGATAGCAGAGGGTCCAGTTAGAAGGGTGAATGAAGCATGTCCCCGCTGAGATCCTGAAGGTCTGACAAGTCAGGACCAGGCAGTGGTCTGGAAGCTGGGAGCAGGCAGTTCAAGCCTCCATGAGTCTGAGAATAGAGACTCTAAGCCTCAGGCTGCAATGATTTTCCTCACCACACACAGCTATCCCACCAGTGAGGGTATAGAGAAGGGCAGGAAACCTGGGACTGGGACTTTGATCCTCCCACAATTTTGAAGGGTGGGGAAGAGCCAGACCCTCCTCCACAGAGCTGAGGAACAGGGGAATTTTGAGCCAGGCCTGGCTGGAGGGTCAGATGTCTGGGTTCAGCAAGGTTTCAGCAGGGGGCGTGGACAGGAGACCGGAGACAAGCAGAAACCCGCCCATTGGGTGGGCACAGGGGAGGGGCCGCGCGGCGGTTTTCCCTGTCGCCAGCAGAGGGCGCGCAGGAGGCAGGCCCGATCTGGAGTTAGCCGTACTGAATTGGCCTCGCGGGCCCGGGCGCCCTCTGCTGGGGGCCGATCCTGGAGACCCGGACCCACAGCTCCAACAGTGGGGTCGTCTTCCGTCTCTCCCGCTGGGCTACACCCAGAATTCCACAGGAACCTGGGGTCTCGCCCTGGAATAATGGATCCTAGGTCTGAGACGGCCAGTTCTGGGTTGAACCTCCATAGCTCACAATTTACGTAAAATAATACTTTCTCATCCATTCTTCTTTCCAGCCGTCTTTCCAGACAGGGGTACATCCCCATTTCACAGATGGGGAGATGGAGGCTTCAAACCGAAGTCACATGGTTAGTAAATTCAGTTCAGTTCAGTTCAGTCGCTCAGTCGTGTTCGACTCTTTGCGACCCCATGAATCGCAGCACGCCAGGCCTCCCTGTCCATCACCAACACCTGGAGTTCACTCACACTCTCGTCCATCAAGTCAGTGATGCCATCCAGCCATCTTAAATCCAGGCCTCCACCCCAAGGCTATATTTGATGTTCCTGGTGGTGGTGGTGGTTTAGTCGCTAAGCAGTGTCTGACTTTTGCGACTCCACGGGCTGTAGCCCGCCAGGCTCCGCTGTCCATAGGATTTTCCAGGCAAGAATACTGGAGTGGGTTGCCATTTCCTTTTCCATTCATGTCCCTACTATGTGCTAGTCAACGTGTGGTCACTGTTCACAGATGAAGGATCACCCAGGGAAACAAACTAGGAGGCCAAGAGGAAAATTAGTCCGGCTGGCTCGCGCAGGGCAAGCTCCCCTTTCCCAGGGGTACAGAGAGGCCACTTAAGGAAGTGCTCTGAGCGCACCAAAGGGCGGGGCGCGGGGGGCCGAGGTGCAGCAAGAGCCAGTGTGCAGACCTTCGTGGAGATCTGTACCGCCAGCGTGAGGTCCGAGTCTCGAAGCCTGCTCTCATCCAGAGACAGCTCGCCCCTCCCGGCTGGGGAAGGGCTCCCAGCAAGCCCCAGCGGGGGCGCGTCGCAGGGCCACCCAGCGTCTCTGCCGGTGGGCGGTCAGAGTGAGAGCACCTGGTCAGATGCCGCCAACCCCTTGGGTCCTGCAGCCGCTTCCGTGGGGGAAGGGTTGCCGCCTCCACCTAGGCTTCTGCCAACTGTGTCTAACTCTGAAACTATATTACCTTTCCCACCCCCAACCACCCTTGACGGACTTCCGTGGTTTCGGGTAACTCGCCTCCAGCTCCTGAGTACAAGGAATCATTACCCCCTTACACTATACACCGCAGGTCTGACTCCAAATGGGGAAGTCCTTCCTGGTGTCTGACCACCATTCTGCCTGCTGCAGCTAAACTTAACAAGTTCTGTCCTCATGGGAGAAAGTGGGTGCTTTAACTTTCCTCCTTTTAGCTAAAGAATCCAAGCCTCCAGCCCCTTTTCCACATCCTATTTCCCCATTCTGACAAGGCCTCTTTTTAGGGATCCTCGTGATCTTCGTTTCTCTTGCCTTTCCTGGTCAAAATAACCCAAAGTGTTTTCTGATTGGTTGTCCTCTCCCTTCCAATATCCCTTCTCTGTACCGGACCTCCCCGCCTGTGCTGATGTCCAAGTCCCACTCGCCATGATCCACAGACGGCCTCAGTTTCCCCAGTAGGGCGTTGAGTGCGCTGCCTCTATGGTGTCCTCTGGTTTTTTGAGGTCCCCTCCCCCAGCTTCTGAACAGGACACCGCCACGTTCTTTCATTCATCTCAAAAATATTTACTGAGCGCCTACTATGTGTCCGGCCTGAGTTCCTCCCCTCGACTCACTCAGCCTTCTGCTGCTTCCAAAGCTTGGAGGAAGGAGCAAGAGATCCAAGAGTGCCGATCTCCAGTCCGGAGCTCGAGTCAAGAGAGCTGAAGGTCATCTGCAACCGGGTGAAGCCAAGAAGGTAGGGCGGGGCTAGCCGGACGCCTGCGGGTCTGAATGCTTGGGGACCGCAGAGAGGACACTGCGCCAGGCACCGGCGCCTCCCGGCGCTCTGACCTGGCGCAAGGATTTCCCATTCTTAGCGCAAGGAAGACCCCTTGTGGCCGTTGTGGGAAGAGCAGGCAAGAAAAGACAGCCGGGAGAGGACAGCCAGACTCCCTTCTAGGTCTTGCCTGACGGGGGGTGGGTCGGGGAGGCGAGGGGGTACTCAGTGGCTAGCCGTGCCCGACAGTCCTTCATCCCACTTCCACACCCTCAAAACGCAACCACCGGCACTTCGCGAATAGTGTTCTTACCAAATCACAGGGAAAATGTCTGAAGCAGTAGCACGTGTGACTGTGGTTAGACATCTGGAAGGACTTTTCTAGAAGCGGTTTTGGGAGGACTCAACTCATCGCAATGAAAGGATGGAAAGAAACGGGCCTTCCGACCCTCCCCAGGCGGTGAGGAGAGATTCGTTCCTGAGGCTGAGGCGAGTGTGCGATTATCAGCCCCTGCGGTGCGGCTGCCTCCGCTCGGAGAAGGAAGCTCTCACCAGCCGGGATGCTCAGAGAGCGCAGGAGCCGGGGCCGTCCCTCAGCCCGCATCCTAGGGGTGAGGGTTGAGGAGTGGGGTGCACAGGGTCGTCGGGAACAGGAAGGGGACTCCATGTTCGTCATAGTAGACTGTCACAGGCCTGAGAGGGGACCGTCAGGGCAGGGATGATGCACCCCACACACCCTGCCGGAACTCTGAGCGGAAGAGTACTCACTAGGCTGCGCCACTCCCCGCCCCATCCCCCTTTGACGCTGCCAGCGACCGAGCCCTGTCCAGGCAGTGTGAATTTGCATACATTTGCATCGCCAGCTGCGCACAGCTGCATCCGGTTTTGGACCATAAATTCGTGGCGGGTGGCTCCTGGCCAGCGGGCCCGGCGCGGCGGGAGCCTTCTCTCCGCGCGCCTCTGCCGGGTCTGTTCACGCCTCGGGCGCTAGCGGGGTCTCACGCCTCCCCGAGCCGCCTCCCCCAGTTCGCGCCACCTTCCGAGCGTCTGTCTGCCTGGGCCAGCTCCAGGCCAGGCCTAAAAGCTCAGATCCCCGTTCTTCGTCTTTCTGGGTCAAGCGACGTATTCGTCTTGCTCTGACGCTTCAGGCCAGGGATTTCAGGGCAGATTTTCCTGCCAGGACTAATGCGTAGCCTTCTAGGTGGTAGCCCTGCCTCCGGAAGCCCCTTGCCAAAACACAGATCTAATCATGGTCAACGTTTGAAATTCCATGGACTCGCCAGGCTTGCAGAATAAACCGTGTATTGTTCACTCTCACCAAGGAAAGCCCCTCACATTTCACCAGCATCTCTCTTCTTTATCTTTAGCCTTGTCTCTTGCATCACAGCCAGACCCAGGCACATAACAGCGTGTGCTTCAGTAACACAAAACTGCGGGAGGGTATTTAACTCCCCGAGCCCTCTCCCTCTGCCTGACCTTTATCTGCTCCATGTTTCCACCTAGACTGCCCCTCCCTTTTGTCTGCCGGCCCAACACATCCTTAAATCCATGCTAAAACGTTTCCTCCTCTGGGAGAAATTTGTTCCCACCCTAATTTCTCTTACCCCTGGCAATCTGTAATGACATCTGTTAACACTCACAGTATAAACGTTTGGTCAGTTGCACCCACCAAATTGTTAAGACAGGGACTGTTTGTTGCTGTGTCCTGGCTCTCCCACCAGGAGATGTTCAGAAATACTGAATGAATGGAGTTGCAGTTCCCCTAGGCACCCAGAGTAGACCACACATCTGAGACATTCTGGCTCCAAGCATTTGTGAGGCCACAGGAGAGTTCCTACCCTGACCCCATTCCCTTTTGGTCCAAGCACCTCTCCACTGGAAAGATGTGAGGAGTGAGAAACCGGAATTATGAGTAGAGAGACTTAAAGTCATGAGGCCTAGGGCTCCATCACCTCAGAAAAGTTACTTCCTCCCACTGAGGCTGTTTCCTCAACTGGGAATAATGGGAAGAGTACTGACCACTTAATAGGGACTTCCTAATGATTGAATGAAATAATTCATGAAATGCCTGAGTGCCTGCTCAGTCACTTCAGTCGTGTCTAATTCTTTGCAACCCTATGGACTGTAGCCTGCCAGGGTCCTCTGTCCATGGGATTCTCCAAGCAAGAATACTGCAGTGGGTTGCCATGCCTTCCTCCAGGGGATCTTCCCGACCCAGGGATCGAACCAGTGTCTCCTGCATCTAATGCACTGCAGGCAGCTTCTTTACTACTGAGTCACGGGGGAAGCCCTCGTGTATGCCTGCTCCATATCAAAGTGTTGGATTTCTTCAGATTCCAGGCAGACGACGTGAGGATCCATCTTGCCCCCCGCCTCCTGGGCAAGAGAGCATCTCCACTAACAGTCCAAGCCAAGACGCTTAAGGGCCTGAGGTTTCCAGGGCCTTCAGTTTCAGCAGTCTGCATTCTACAGGAACGCATGGGATAGCAAGACATTTACCCACGGTGGAGGAGGTCACACGTGCCTGTCCGCGGACGTCCTCGCTGCTGTTCCCCTAACGGCCACCAGGGGGCAGCAAACCCCCAAATCACCTCAGGCTGCCTGACCACTAGTGGCAGGTACCTTCTGGGCCCTTCTCAGGACAGTCCTGGTCCCTGACTCCCTAGTCTATTTCTACCATCCCCTCCCTGGCAGGTCTTGGTGACTCCCTCACCCCCCCACCCCTCGCCCAATGCCTCCTGCTTTTTCTGCTGGTTTTGCGTTCCCTTGGCCTCCTCAATGCCCAGCTTCCCCTCGGTCATGACCAATCTTGCTCTAAGCAGGCACCCTGGGATTGAGAAGGGTACAGTTAAAGCCTCTGGGAGCAGCACACAGCAAAAGTTCTGGGGAGGACAGACCTGGTTCCAGCCCCAACTCTAACACCAAGCAACCGTGGCACCTCAGGCTGACCCCCGAGGGCTTGGTCCCTCTCAGAGTTGTGAGGCGGCGGTGCGCTCGCCGCACGGCCAGCTCTGCTTTGCCCTGTGCATCTGGCTCGGTGTTGATCCCTCTGCCTCCAACCAAGGTTCTCCCTACCCCTGCTCGGCCAGAGCCTCCCTCACACCAGCCCTATTTCCGGTCTGGTCTCCACCTCACTGAGCTGGTGACAAGACCTATCCACCCGCTGAGACATTCCTGGATACACAGCCCTCTGCTGCCCCATCTCACAGGCAGGAGGCTGGATAAAATTGTCCCTGTAAAGACTCTCCTCACCTTTCTTTCATGGAGATGGTGACCAGGAGTTGCCTGGACACAACTCAGCTGCCCTTCCCTGCCGTGATGTGTCTTCCTTCACTCTCCACCATACCTCATCCTTCTCACCTTTCTTTTGACTCTCTTTTCTTTTTCTCTCCTTTTATGCACCCACCGTTTCTGTTTCCTCTCTCCTCTTTCTTCTGAGCCTTGGTTTCTTCCCATCCTCTCATCCTCTAGAAACCCTATTCTCTCTCCATCGTAGATGTCTGCCCTGCTCTCCTAGGAGAGCTCTCCAGCATCTCCTTTCAATACCCATCGAACATCTTCTGGTGCTTCAAGGGCCAGCCTCACTGATAAGGGTGTTGAGACCCAGACAGTGTCATGCAGAAAGGAGGAGGGCGGGAGGGAGGCCTGGAGCTGAGGCCAGTGTTCGGGCAGGGAAGGTCTTGCCAACCATGGTAGTGTTCTTGGTGAGTTTCACACTTGCTGGTAACAAGGGAGGGCTTCCCTGATAGCTCAGGTGGTAAAGAATCTGCCTGCAGTGCAGAGATCCTCTGGAGAAGGTAATGAGCGAGACAAATCCAACCTCCCTGGATGTCATTTTTTTTTTTTTTTAGGCCATGAAGCATGGTTTATGGGATCTTATTTCCCCAACCAGGGACTGAACCCGGACCACAGCAGTGGATGTCATTCTTTAAATTATGTTCACATCCTTGTTCACTGTCCATCTCTCAGAAAGTCTGTAATGACCATCCCCCAGCACAAACTATGTCCTAGACTGTGAGCTCAGAAGGAAGAAACAAGATATAACTCCATCCATAAAGCTCTTTGCTTGGAGAAGCCTCCAGGATGCTCGGGAGGGGGCAGCAGAAGGCACGTGGACACAGAGGAGACAAACAGTTGAGGCCCAGAGTTACAGGTCTGGGACTCATGAGCTTTATCATACGTGGTGGCTGAAATGACGAGAGTGGTTGAGCTATCTCAGGAGGAGGGAACCCAAGGATAAGAACCAGAGCTGAGTGTGGAACACTGGAACCATCACTAGTTCAAAGGTACGAGGCTGAGCTGAAACAGCCAGAGAGGTAGAAGAGGGCCTTCCAGACCCCAGGTCCTGGTAGAATCCATATGTAGTACATTCATATTAATTTTAAGCAATAATTGTTAAGAATATATACTGCTATTTGTGTTTCACCTGGGGTTAAAAAAAAAAAGAATATATAGTGCTATAGAACTATTTTATAAGCAAAAACATACAAAACGGTGAGTGCTGAGTGCTCGCTCAGTCATGTCCTATTTTTAAGACCCCATGGACTGTAGCCCACCAGGTTCTTCTGTCCATGGGATTTCCCAGGCAAGAATACTGGAGTGGGTTGCCATTTCCTCCTCTAGGGGCTTTTCCTGACCCAGGGATCGAACCCACATCTCTTGTGTCTCCTGCATCTGCAGGAAGATTCTCTACCACTGCGCCAATGGCACACAATGTAAAAATATGAATTTGTCTCCCATGGGCAAAAATCTGATCAAGCACATAAATATAAAAATATGTATTATATATTAATATGATAGGATTATGGGTTTTCCACTTTTTCCTTTTATCAACTTTTTTGTTATGATTCTAATAAAAGATAAAATATTTTGTGAAAAATGAAATAATTATTCAACATTTGAGCTGACTCCCCTCAGGAAACTGACAGCTAGCACGGGAAATTAATTTAACCAATATCATACAGCCTATGAATGACAAAACCTGACTTGAATTCTCATCTGATGATTTTTTTCCCAGTTTCCTGGGCTGTTCTGGGCTGGTGCTTTGGCTAATTCTGGAGCAAGGTCAGTTGTGTGCGTCTATTCTTTCCTAATTTCTCTCAAACCACAGTTTATCCTGCCACTCTTTGCGCCCTTGACCTTCCCACATGCTTGCTAGCCTTGCACTAGCAGGCTGCCCCTGAGGCCCTTTCTGGCCTCTCTGCCTTTCCACCTGAATAGACACAGTGCCTGCAATTTTCTGCTTCTGATCTGTATGGCTGTCCTGGTACAGAGCTATGAGCAGCTTTCCTTTGCCACCATCACTGACTTCCTCCCCTTGGCCCATAAGGCATCTTCCAGAGCCTGTCCCGAGCACAGTTCGAAGCACCTCTCAACCATATTCATAAAGGCTTTGGGGATGATCTTTTCCCTGAATTACCCAGGCTATTGCATTCCCTCCATTAGAGTGATTCAACTTGGACTCCATGGAATTTAACATATTCAAATGAGCAAAAACATATATTCAGAATTGTTCTGTCGCTCAGTCGTGTCTGGCTCTTTGTGATCCCATGGACGGCAGCACACCAGGCTTCCCTATCCATCACCACCTCCCGGAGTCTGCTCAGACTCATGTCCATTGAGTCCGTGATGCCATCCAGCCATCTCATCCTCTGTCGTCCCCTTCTCCTCCTGCCTTCAATCTTTCCCAGCATCAGGGTCTCTTCCAATGAGTCAGTTCTTCGCATCAGGTGACCAAAGTATTGGGGCTTCAGCTTCAACATCAGTCCTTCCAATGAATATTCAGGATTGATTATACTCAAATTAACACACCCCTTCAACTCTGATACACACAGAGACCTGCCATTTCCTTGGTGGCAAAAGGGGAGCCGTTTGCCTCATCCATTTTGGGGGGAGAGCAACAACTATTTTGTTTTGAGAAATCTCCGATGCACATTAGCAGACCCTTGCCTTCAGTCAATGGGACCCCTGTACAGCCACTCCACCGCACGCAACACCCTCTCCTCTCAGACCCCTCCTGGGATGCTGGGAGCAAAATTGGGGATTGAAGGAAGAAATATCAGGATTCCAGGCACTCCACCTCCTACACCAGGGAGGAAATTGAAGTCATTCAGGATGCAGAAGGGCGTTCCAAATTTAACACAGTTTCTAGATTTTCTGGGTGGTCATCCATTCCACAGCAAAGATGATTCTAACTCAGGACACATGAGGGTAAACACTACATTGAGTCACCTCCCAGAGCTCTTCAGAACTGTAGCTCCAGCCCGCTGCGTCGGGTGAAGGAGAATATATTATGCCTGGACGCAGAGGAGGCAGTCTTGAAGGGCCTTGCGGGCTCCGCGGTGAGCGTCCTCGGTCCTATCTGCGGTAGCGCACACGCGCATGCGCACAGGCCCCAGGACGTCATGGTTTTCCAAGCCTCCTCTCTCCCATTCTTCCTCGTTTAATTCTGGTCTCCCAGTCTTTCGCAGGGACATCCTTGTACCCCCTTTTCTCTCCCTCCCCTGCTCCACCTCCTCCAATCCGAGCTTGCAAGTTCTTCCCCAGTCCTGCCTAACCCAGCTCCTTAATCCAAACCAGAAACCTTCTTCTCTGATCCAAACCCTCAAATCCACAATGAGTGAAAAAAGCAAGCGTGGGGTGAAATAAAGGGAGATGAGAGATCAGATCGCTGTCCCTCACCTCCCTCTACAAGGCAGGCTCGCCGGCCTTATGGGGTGAGGGCGGGAGTCTGAGAACTATTTTGACTTGCCCTTGATCCCGTAAGCTGACGAATGGGGCAACAGGAGTTCCCCATGAAGAAGGTTTTTACTTCCATGATGAAAGGCTGCAACAAATTCATACAGAAATAAGTATCCAATTGGCTTAGGTGGACGCTAAAGATCAGTGTTTTCCAGCCTTGTTACAACACCCAAGACTCCAGTCATCTCAAGGAGGGTTATGAAATTCCCAAAAGTGATTATCTTAAAAATTCTCACGGAAAAATATCACACAGTGAACTGACTTTGTAGGGATGGCAAGGTTTTCTCTCCCCTACAAAATCATAAAGAAACCAATAAAAATAGAATGGGTTTTCAAGGTTAAGAAAATCCCTGTTTTAGACATCATTGCTGAGAAAATCAGAAGGGCTGCGGGTAGAGATGCTCCAATCCCAGAAAAAGGAAAACGGGTGACACTCTTTCCCATTCCTCTAAAGGAGAAATGGGGGGGGAATGTACTTTTCATTTCCTCTCAATCTCTTCCCTCAAGCCCTCTTACTAACTGTCTACTCTTAGTAACGTGAAAATGAAAGAACAGGGAGAGAAAAAAAGGGAAAAAATATTTTAAAATGATTTTAAAAGGGAAAAACAGAAACTGACAGGGTGACGAACAGGAGAAAAAGTCAGAGGGGCAGGTGGTGGAGGAGAGGCAGGAAGGGTGGAGAACACGTGGAGAGATCTGGTGTCCTAGTCTAGGAGCGGAGGTGCTGCATTCTCCCCAACAACACCTTTGAGGAACAGACAGCCCCTGCTCTCGCCCAGGATCAAAGCGGCAGTTCCATGCCCTCCACCTCCCAGCTCCAGGTGCAGACTGGAGTGGAGAAGTGAGAAAGGGATTAGAGGCAGGGGGGTGCTGTGGCAGAGGCCAGAGCCCAGTCAGCTCCGGTCGGTGTCTGGGAGCTGACTCTCCCGGTTCTTGCCAGGAGAGTTGAAATGGAAAGCAGCAGCAGGTTACAGTCGGGGCTGAGAAGTAAGGCGGAAACAGGGTGCATGGAGAGGTGCAGCATGGTCTTGGAAGTAGCAGGAGTGGTCCATCACATTCCTGCACAGCCCAGGCAGGGGGTCCAGCATCGCTACCCCCTCCCTCTCCCAGCAGAGCTCACCTGCCCTGCTCCCGCCCTTGCTGCAGATGTAGGAGCAGAATTTCATAAGCTGCAGCAGCTGTGGCCAGCGCCTCCACTCCTCACCAGCTTCCCTCCCCAGAACAGAGCAGCAGCAGGAGGAAGGGGTGGAGGGGGAGAGAGGAAAGGGTGCAATAATAACCCCAAACCTTTTCATCTCAGCAGCCTCCATATTTATCAGCAAGCTCAATTCTCAGCAGCTCTTTCTCTCTCCTTGGCTCATAACCAAATGATCGCACAAGGCTTTGCTGAGAGGAAGCATGAGGCCGCTGAGCCGGCATCGCCTCTCCCAGTCTGGGGGGTGGGAGGGAGTGGGGGGCACCACATTATACGGAGAAAGAGATGCACCTGTTTCCAGCAGTGGTGTGCGGTAGAAAGAACTCATAAAGAGTCCCAGGTTGTTGCAAGAAAGATAATAATTTGATGGGGTTGAAATTAAATGTCCAAACTGAGGCTGCTTATGGACTTTGAAGAGGGTGGAGAGAACATGGAGGGCAGAGACCAGAATGAGAATAAAAAGAAAGAGAGAATGCCAGAGTCCAGCTCCAGCAGCCAGGGATTCAACCTGAAGAGCTGAACGGTGTCGGCGAATGAGACAGCCTCTCATTTTTCTATGGACTGCCTATTTATTCCAAGTTTAAGATTCTCTTTTATACTTTTACAAAAACATTAGGCCAGAGGTTTGACATTTTCAGTTCCCCCTCTCCCAGATTTATTATCTCCATAAATCATTGTTGCTCTTTAAACAGAGTTCCTGCTTCAGTGATTTCTCTTGGAATCAGCCTTATCATCTATTAGCTACCTCTTCTAATGTGTCCTATAGTTAACTTGTGATTACATTGTAACTCATGCTACATTCCTCAGTTTGCTAATCTTCCTAAGTCCTCTTTGCCCCTAACATCCTGAGCTCACTATCTCTTAAAAAGGCTTCTAGCTATAGTGTGTCTCTAAAAATTCCTAACTTCTATAAGCTATAGTACAATATGCTAACTTTACAACACTCCTTAAATCTTTAACTTCTAACTGTTTTAATTATTTCTGAGCCCTAAATTCAGTAAACTCCTTTGCCCTAAACATTCTCCTTACAAATAGGCTTCAGATAGCAATCCCTGCCATGGCCTCAAGCTGCGGCCTATGTGCTCATCCTGGAACACTTTTTTGTAAAAGTCCTTAAACAAATCTCAATGATTAACTTTATGAATTATATTCTGCGCAATGCTGCAGAAGGTTTTGTGCCTTCTCACGCTCAAGAACAATAAACACCTTAATATTCCTTTTCAGTCAACTCAGCCTAGGAGAGGAAAAGACAAGTCAGAATTACAAGGCCTAACTCCTTTATCCCGGGATCCGTGCCTGCAGAATGAGGAGAGGGGGCTGGGGACCGTGCCTCCATTTTGTCAGTAATGCCTAACGCGGCTCCCGACAAGAAAAACACACACGATGGAGTAGACAAAAGGGAGAAACCAAAACAATACCTACGCCGACACACGCTGACACGCTGACGCCCAAATAAAGACAGAAGCTGCGAGAGGAGGGAGCTGGCACCTGGAAAGCAAGATGTGACAGCTGCAGAGGGGGTTGGGGGAGGAGGAGAACCCTGGGAGGAGGAAACAACCAGACCCTTGCATTCATGTCTTCACCAGGCTCACAACTTTATGCAGGCGAGTCTGTGTGGGTTCTCCCTCCCCCTTTACTCTCCACACTGTGTGCATGTGGCGTGCCACACACCAGTTGGCCAGGCTTTGCTTTACCTGCCCCCCCTCCCACCACTACAGGTCACAGCCTGGGCCTGGAGAGCCTCTTGGCCTATCCACAGGCTGTAATGGGCTGCATTCCACACACACTCTGGTGCAGCAGCAGCTCCCAGCACGGGGGCTCTGGGGCTCCTCTGCCACTTCCTTCCAAAAGCAGGAGGCTGCCTGGGGGGCTGCTTCCTCTTAACAGGGCAATTTCAAGCTATGCACTCAGTCATCCAGCTAAGCACAGACTCCCACGCGGCGGCCCTCCATCTTCCCCAGCCTGTTGGGGCTGCATTGATTTTGCAAGCTCCGCAGCCCTTCAGTGGAGACAAAGGGGCAGGCACAACTGGCCGGCCTTGTTTGCTGGCATGCTGAGGGCCAGGGTTCCCGGGAGAAGAGTGATGAGTGGCGAAGAGCTTAGCTGAGTGCCGGACAAGCATACCCTGACACACCGGAGGGAAACAAAACCGAGACACAGCTGTTTAGGCGTGGGAGTGTCAAAACTCCAGAGTCTTGCTTTCTGATGGGCCCAAGGCAGAGATAAAGTGCGTGATGGTGAGAGAACTAGAAAGAGATGGAAAGGGAAGGGAGCAAGCAGTCCCCAGCTTCAGAGGTAGGAAATAAATAATGTCCAGAAGGGTCTGGCTCTGAAGTGGACCAAATGGCTCTCCTGTCCCATGTTTATGAGGTCATGGACCATTAAACCAGCCAACCTACAGATGTCTTCATGAGACTTTACGAGATTAGACTGGGGAGACCCTATAACTCAGCAGCAAGAAGGGAAAACAGGAGGGGGAATTGCAGATGAGAGATGGTGGAAAAGGAGAGGAGGCGCCTCTCAGTGGGTCTGGGTTCTGGCATCCCTCCATCTTCACTGCTCACTCCCCGAGGTTCTGCTCACTGGCATCCCTTCGTCTTCACTGCTCACTCCCTGAGGTTCTGCCCACATTCCTATGAGATTCAGAACTGCGACAGGCTTACGTTACCCAGTAAATGCTTAATTATCTACCTTTTCTTTGTAATCCAACTTCCAATTGTCCCCTGCCCCCACCGTGCCCCACAATCATTAGATGTTCAATTCCTTTGGTGTTTGTGAAGCAAATCAAAAAGATCATAGTCATTATTTATAAACTTACATGTATTGGGATTTTTAAATGTTTGTCTATGCGGTTTTCCACAAATTCAGTAACTATGAGCTGACGTTTCCAGGGGTCCCCAAAGGTTAATGTTTATTCTTCCAGCCATTTGGAGCAGACAGAAGCGCTACTTGGGGATCAGGCAGGCACGGAATTTGAAGGGGTTAAGGGAAGGAGCAGGAAATAGGGTGCAGTTTCTCTTATTCCCTCAGGCTTGTGCCACCCCGTGGCTGTTTGGAGAAAGTCAGAGACCAAGAGTGCTTAGAAAAAAGCCCTTGTTCTCCCAGCTCTTTCAGAAACCCATGTGCTGCTACTGGCCGAGGCTTGAGTCCAAATTAAGGAAGGAGGGTAAGACCCACATCTTCAAATCACCACTCAGGATCCGTACTTGAAAAGCAACCATTTATTAGAACCAATACAAGAGTATGAAAAGAGGGAAAGGGGGTGGGTGGAAGGGGGGAGAGAATGAGGTCTGCATCAGATGTCAGGTATGGAAACACGTAAATTGCCTACTTTGAAACATTTACATTTAAAAGGAGAACATATATATATATCACTTATCCTAAAAAAAAAAAAAATCAAAAGCAGACATGTTTGGCTGAAATATAACCAAGAAACACAACCAAAACTCCCCCACAAATCAAAAAGGTCCGTAGAGAATTCAATTTCCCATTTTTCCATTCAGAAATCTGGCTATAAAGTGTGATTTGTTTTGCTGCTCACGATGGTACTGAGTGCTGAAAGAAACCCAGCTCCTGGAGTCTCTCAGAGCCCACCCTGTGGGAAGGGGTGGGGAGGCCTGTGGGCTGCGGGCGAACCAGCTCCTGACTACTTGGCAGGATGGCAGACATGCTCTCTCCACCCTCCATGCTTCCCCAGAACCGCCTGGTGCTGCCGGTGCTGAGAACAAGAGTCCACAAAAGACCAAGAACTGGAATGTGACTGCAGCAAGGGGCCAGGACCTTGTGCTTTTTCGTGGGTTACACATCTAGGGCCAAGGAGAGAGAAAGAGCCCTATTGGGAAGAAGAGGAGCCGGCTGAGCCCCTAAACTGAGATGGAGAGTAAGGCTCTTGAGCCCACACCTGGGCAACTAGTGTCCGAAAGTTTTCCCAAACCAGAGGGAAAAAAGGTCAAAGTCAGGTTCAGACTGTGGACACAGAAAGAGAGGACAGATGCTGAAAAGGGTGAACTGGATGAAGCTCTCAGGAGTATCAAGGCCCAATTCTGAGTGTTAGTCATGTCCCTAGAAAAAAAAAATTTTCCACCGTGGCTCTTTTTTTGGTGGGGGATGGAGGAAGCAGTTATGTTTATTCAACCAGCTGGTTCCTATGGGGAGGCGGAGGCTCAAGGACAGATACCTAGAAGAAGTGAAGTGACCCAGCTGTCCTGGGATCAGTTCAGGGAGTGAGAAACATTAAATCACGCCCATGGTGTGCACTTTGCTCCTGAGACAGCTCCAGTACGTTCCAAACCTTAACTCCCAACCTGCAGGGAAACAAGCAGTAGCACCCCTGAGTCCTTAATCCAATGCTCTCAGTCTCAAAACAGCCTCTTTTTGTGGATGCAAGACAGAAAATACTAAGTGCCGTTCTCCCGTAACATCCTAAGGAAGTCTGGACTATTAAGACTCCAACATTCATGAAAACACTGTCAACATCTGAACTAGCAGCTTTGATGAGGGGTGGGGGCCAGAGAACTTGCCGAGGTCACTAAGTAGTTCCAACCTTGGGACAACTCAGTGAGGACAAAAACCTAGACTTCGGCTCAAGGCATCCTCCATCGAGGACCCTAAAGGATTCTGTCAACTATGATTTACAATGCCTCACAACACCCCTGTGAGGTAGGTCAGTATTATTACCCCCATTTGACAGATGGGGAACTGAGGCATTGAAAGGAGTGACTTGCCCAAGGTCAGCCATTATGAGTCAGTGGAGGAGCTTGGCACACACAGTTAGCATCCACTCAATTATTGTTCCACACCCTGGAGCATTGAGAGCAGAAGTCGGTAGGTAGAACTCACTCTGCAACCAGATGAACCCAATCAAACCCACAAGTATTAACTGATGGCCTATTATTCATCCAGCGTAACCCAAGGAGTCTTGGAGAAGAAACAAACTACTTCTGAAACTCATGCGTTAATGGGTGTTTTGAAAATAAAGTTACATTTTAAACATTAAGGGCATGAATTCTTTTATAAAGAAATACTCAGTTTACCATTAAGACGTGAAGGACTAAGTCACACCGATTTCTCAAAGTTCTATACTGAGTAACCCAAATCCTGAAATTCAGAATGAAGCAAGACCACGCTCAAGCAGAAAGCTAAGAACCACTTCCTCAGTGGCGGTGGGGAGTGCTCTGAGCTCCATGCTGGCGGGGAAAAGCCAGCAACAGCAGTGGCAACCTTCTCTACAGGCTCCCCTGGGAACCCTGGCACCAACCCGCTGCTGCCACTCATCCTTCCCCCATGACCCCCAGGGGTGGCAGCTTTCCACCCTTTCTGCCTCAGCTCAACCTCAGGAGTTGTGGTATCTTCACATCAGTTCAAGATGAAGGAGAGAGATGGTGACACTCATTTTTCCATTTAGGGAGGGGGTATGAAGTGGTATGAAGTGATCTCTATTAACTAGTCAGAGACTCTTGTAATATTCCTTCCTCCTGCCAGAGGCCTAAATCTTTAACAAAAGGCAAAAGAAAAACATATCCCCACCCCCTTTGGATTTATACTAGATTCTGATAGAAACCACTATGACTGTTACCCTAAAACTAGGGGATAAACTAAACTAAACCCACAGCCAGTCCTGGTTTAGATCAAATCATAAGCTACTGGAAACTGCAAAACACTGACTTGAACCTTTAAAAGTGCTGTGATATGATGACACTCGACCTCTTCCAAGGTCTTTTTGAACAATCTCCAAGCAGAAGCGCCCCTTTTCCTCCATACCCACTTGCAGTAGCCAGAGCAACAGGATCCTACGCGCATCAGAAGCTCAAACAGTGAGTTAACACACACAGCATCACGTTCACCAGGGACACTCTAGTTCCAGGAAGGACCAACCACTTTAAGACCTAAATATAACCTTTTCTCACTGATTGCTGATCACACTGGGTAAGTCCAGGTGATGCGCAAATTCAAGACTGATTAAAGCAGCAGTGACAGTTCAGGGTCAGTCTGCATTAGAATTCCTCAAAAAGCATGACAAGCTGGCCACTGGGGCCTGGGTCAGCTGTGAGGGTCACACTCACCAATGCCAGGGGACATCACCAAATTGAAAAAGAAAAAGAGAAAAAGGAGAGGAGAGAATGACAAGATAAAAAGTTCACTGCGTTCAATTTGGCCTAATTTCTTGATAATAGTTTCCTATTAGATTTTCTGATTAATACTGATGGCTCTTACCTAGGCTGTGATAATTAGGTTTTGATCTATTGTGACATTAATGATCACAATCAGTTGACTTTGAAATTGTCTTAATTAATGGCTCTTCCCTTGTTGGCTGCCTCCAGTGCAGGGTCTGTCCCCTCCCACCACCTTGTTTTAACTCCTTCTCCTACTGACCTCAGAGACAAATAGGAGGATCACTTTATTCCAAGATTTTAAACTATCTTAAAACATTTCTCTGACAGAGGAGCAACATGAGTTGCTGGGTGAAATGAGGATCAGAACGAAAGGCTAGAAAACATGCTCTCAACAAAGAGGAAATACTCCACCTGAGAAAACAGTCAGAGTAAAGCACGATGTTAAAGCGGCAAACGACAAGCTGAAGAAACTCTAAAGAGACAAGATGAGGTAGTTGAAAATTCAAGAAACTCAGCACAAGCAAAAAGAAACTAGAATTTTTATGAAGCTATCCAAAGAACCTTCACCTTTAAGTCAACTTTCAATTATCCAACTCTCAATTATGCAGGCAGAGAAAAGTATCATTTTCCCTGTGGTCACATGGTCAGAACTAGGACATTTCTTAAGGTCAGACTGTTTCTTAGCACGGCTCTCTTAGCATGGATCGGCCTCACCCTGGACCTCCCCAGATGGATTAAGTCCAAAACTCCAGGTCACATGTGTTTCTGGGAGGTTTCCACATAATTGATACAGTATCTGCTTAGAAATCACCATTTTGCGGCATGAAATAAAACTACACTGTCCGGAACAAAGCGTCACCAGATGGGCCCAAGCCTTCTTTTCAGCACATTGGAAAGTATGTCCCTGTTTTAGGCTCCAAGTCAGCCTCATGTTAATTCCTTCAAAAAGCGTGAGAAACTGAAAAGGGTGTGAGCAACTCTCGATCTGCAAGGAATACATTTTACAGAATCCACGATGAAGTAACAACACAAAACTGGCTGTGCATCACAGCTGATGCTTTCCACAAGCAAGGATTAACTACACTATTAAATACTTGAGCAAAGAACCTCGGGACCAAATCCAGGGGTTCTCAACCCCCACGTGACCTGTTGTTCTCTCTCAGGACTAGCATTTCTAACTAAACCTGTTCTCATTACTTTCTGGGCTAAAAAGCCCTTGCAGTTCATCTATGGCCAGTTACCTTGGTTGATCCAAGGTCACTGATCTTTTCTCCACACGAACCTAACCATCACCCTACGACTCCAGAACCACAAACTACACCAACCAGTGGTCTCTGCCCCCAAATATAAAATATGTGCCCATCTGTAACATTTATTACACTATGCACCAGTATGAAGCTTCTCTGAGGTCAGGGACTGCACCTTTTTGAACTTTGTATCCCCAGGGCCAAAAAATGTCCAAAGAATGAAGTAAATGCTGATGTACACTAATGTGACAGGAACTGGACAGCTCAATACAAATCCACTGTGACTAACTGGGCGGGTGGGGGCCCCAATTCTGAGCATATGCTCTTAGGGGCAAGCCAGGTAACACCTCAATTTTTGAAAAACCTAACTTTTATGATTAGTGGTAGAGCCAAAATGGAAAAAATAAATACACTGGGTTCAGACCTTTCCTCTCTCTGCCCTGACAGGTATGCTTGCTTGGTGGTCTGATTACAATAGTACACATCTCAGCACTTAACCTTCACTCTAAAAAACTAAACCAAAAGGATGGACTTATGGGTGCCAAACAAGCTTTTCCTTTCACCTCGTTTGTGAGAAACCATTTCCACATCTCCAGTCTAATGACATAACCCTTCCTGAGGTTCTTGTGTCACCGTGAATTTATTTTAGGCCCCAGAATCCAAACCCTAAGGGCAAAGACAATCACTTGCTGGATCCCTCTGACCCCTCTGCACCTTTAGGTAAGCTGGGCTAAACACAGATCCAACCAAATCACAAGATGAAAATCACAAGCATTTTCCCCCAGGCCCCAGGATTTGGCCTAAAGATAAGGAAATTGAACTGTAGGGAGGCTATAGCACAGGAACAGAGTTAAGAATAACTGAAAACCGCCCAAGAACAAGACCAGCTTTTCTTCAACAACAAATAGTACAGATATATGGCTGAGGGACTGCCAAGAACCATCTAGACTTTCGAGTGTTAGAACACCACAGGTCCAAATGTTCTCTTGAGCAGAGGAAAACTGGACTGCAGAAGGAAAAATGATATGGCCCTCTCCAGGTTAAGAACGGGTGCTTCCATCAGGGCTGACATTCTCTAACAGCTGATCTAACGTGAGGGCTTCTGTCCGGCCCAGGGCTCAGAGAAGCAGCTATGCTGACGTGGTAGGCTCTGCAGCTCACAGCTCTGCTACATTCTGTGGAAGGGGAAATCCTTGAATGCTGATTACAAGACGAAACTCAGCATTAGGAAGATGTTTTGAAAGAGGACTAACACATGAAACACACTTTGAGCACTTGGGACCTAGGTATTTAAGAGTGCTGAGCCCAGGGCTACTAACTTTTCTGAGAGGAGAAAGCCCCATGAAAGCAGGTTTCTGTTCGAGGCTGCAATTCTCCAAGGGCCTGGACAGCTACTTGACACCATCAAATGCGGGAGGCACAGGCTGGTGGCTGGCTCCCTCTATTCCTACAGAACTGGCTGTGGTTAGGCAGGGAGAGAACACGTTGTTTGGGCAGCACACAGTATAAGACCTTGATTTCAATAACTGTGGACAGAAAAAGATGGAGTGAAAACTAAAGTATTAAAGCAGTGATGAATAGTAGACAATACTGGGGTTTTTTTGTTGAAAGAGATCAGATTTTGATGAATGTCTTAAACATTACCCATAACCCTGGCAACCACGTGTCCCAGGTTCCTCAAGACCAATCTCAGTACCAAGTAATCCGGCTGGTTTTCGTCCATGGCCTAGATCTGCGCCTCTAAAAACATGGCCACTCTACTCTGTTTACACGCCCACTCCTCCTGGGAGACACACACTAGCTACATGGATGAGCTGTCATTTTCTCCACCTGCAAATGGAGAGACCCAGATGGTCTCCTCACCAGCTCTGGCCTACTCTTGTCCTGTTCTAGCACATCCTAATTGATATCCTTAGTTACTCGCAGGAAAGACCTCTTTTCTGACCATCCTTTCTTTCACATGCCCATCAGATTAAGTACTAACAACTGTCAATTATCCAGCACTTGATCAAGGCCTTTAATTCCTTTAGTTAAGGAAGATGGAAATTAAACTCCAACCCATCTGAGGTATGGGTTATGAGTTCTCACCCAATCACATATTCAGAAGGATTTTCCTGGATGGCTAAAACCAAAAGCTTCATTGTTCCAGTCTGTCATGTCACTGCAACAGCTGTCTTCTCAACTGTGCAGTATAATCTTTGACATAATTTATACAAGCACACAGAATTCAATCAGCAGCTGAGCAGGGAAGCAATGTTAACAAATGCTATGAATGGGTATATGATTTGCATATTATTTGGCTCATCTGTGAACTGGAGCAATCTCTCCATTCCCCTCATTACTCTGAAAAATCTAGAGATGGTTGAATGCTCCTGGCCAGACAGCTATGTTTTAAAAATAAAAAGCAACCACAAAAACAACCTCAATGGCTGGTGAACTCTAGAGTTAAGGCTATTTCAAGCATTTATTCTTATTTCCTCAGCTTCAGGCTGGGACAAGGATGCTCAAAACCCTGTTATTTCCTTACTTTTAGTCTTGATTCTCTAGCCCCCTTTAACTACAAGAAAAAAAGGGAAAAGAGAAGTAGGGTGTTTCTTGGGGAACAAAGGCTGAAGGCTATAATCAGAAAAATAACCTCTCAACATACTGGCAAAGCAGGAAGAAGCCAAAAAGGAAATATTTTGCTGAGTTGGGGAGAGGCTGTGTCAACATACTGACGCCGGGGGCATGTCATTCTCGAAGGTTGATAGTCTTCCATAGAAATTAATTAAAAAGGAAAAATAAGATCCAACAACTGAAGAGTTTGAGGGTGGAAAAAGGGAAGGGCATTAACACTTTGGGGACTCTTGGTGGCAAATCCGTTAAGTCAACAAAGCAAGGAATTTATGATTATAAATGCTATGAATATTTAAAATTGATACTGTGGCCAGTGGCTCCCCTCCAAGAATTCCCCACTGAAAATAATGGCATGGAGGGGAAAGTGGGGTCCACTGAGAAGTCTGAAGCCTCTTTGGTAACACGACTGCTTTGGGAGGCCACAAAAGTTGGCAGGGTTGGAGGGTGCCTAGCACCTTGGCACAAGCACCAGGCAGTCACTCACACCTACATAAATATATAATCCAAATGAGAGAGATGGAAGGAAATAATACATACATACCAAATGTGATAATAAAGACAACTGTATCCTACCCCATCATCCTCATGTACTAATAGCTACAAATTTCCACAGTTAATAATCTTGTCATTTTATAACAGACTTCACCAACTTGCAGAAGCCGAATCAGGGACTGCTAAGAAATAAGGCCAAAAGTCCTGGGGCTAGGAGGAGTGCCTTGACAAATCTGAATGTAAAATTTCAAGCCCTCCTAAGGATGCCGCTCTTCTGGGAGGATGGTGAGGATGAACAACAGAGGGTGGCCCAGAAGACCACATCAGGAACCCTGTATTCTCCTGGGTAGAGCTGAATGAGGTTGGGAAAGCCCCAACAGGTAGGCAGTTGCTATTGGCTTTTTTTAAAAGACGGGCAACATCTCTTCCATCCCAACATCTCAAAACAAAGGCTAGCTGGTCATCAACATGTTCTAAGAGCCAAAGCAAGAAACCAAAATTCAACATCATTATACCAAAATCCCCCACCTAAAAAGCAACCAACCCCGAAAAGATCAAGACTCTAAGGTGACTAAAAAGTTAAAATTCATCTTGAGGTCACAGGGGAGCAGAAGGGAGAGAGCAGGGCAAAGGAAAAAATGGTGGGAATTACACACAGTATGTAAATGCCTGGTCTTCACAGAGAGACACTTATCATGAATCAGACCATCAGTTATGTTACAAGAGAACCAATACCAACATTTCTCCTGTGGAGCACAGTGATAAGCACATTTTTTATGGATGTGTTTAGGATAGAAGGGGGTGGGTAGAAAGGAGAGGAGGCAGGGAGCTGAATGTATTATGTACAAAGAGAAATGACAGAGACCACCCCCTCCTTTAGCTCTTTGCTGTTTCTTTCTCTTTGTTTTCCGCATCCTCAGGATATGCATGCCACGTCAGTCTCTCTTCATAAAATGCTATCACAATTTGTGGACATTTAACATTAGCTTCTTTTGCAAGAACCAGGTCTGCTTCATCTGTGTCTTTCCTGGAGAGAAAGAATATGAGACTTAGAAGGGAGGAAGAATGAGAGTCTGTCCAAACACTGGTTTGTGTTACTGAATTATGAATTAGCTGACTTGATTTCCTCTCCATCAAAAGGAAAAGGATCCTAACGGCTCCAATGAATCAAATTGTTAGTAAACATCATTTAATGACTACATCAGGAAGAAAATAGAAGTCTTCAGCTAGAATAGATGGAACACATAGCGGGTTTAATTAAAAGGCTGAAAATTAAACTACTCTATAAATTCTGCTTTCAGAAGTTTTATTTGTGTGTATGAGCATGTGAGTGAACACACAATCAAAGCTACATTCAGCCCTATTGATTATGCATAAATTGCTCAATCCAATTTCTGGATCATCTGGATCATGAAAGGGTCCTAACCCTCCTCATCTTCTGGCCTTTTAAACACTCATCCCTTTGGTCAGAACTGTAGGTTGGAACAATAAGAAAATAGAAACCTAAGTCAGCAAAGAATGTAAAACCTAGTCACTAAAATGAAATGCAGGAATTAGCTGCAAATTTCAATTACTCAAGTTACACTTTTTACTATCCAGTGTAACAAAAACAACAAAAATCTAGCAAGTTCCTTAATCAAGATTCCAAATCAAGAAAAAAATTTTTTAAATTAACATTCCACTGAGATGTGGGAAAAGACAACTAACTTCTTTTTTTTCCCCTCCACCCAACTCCTTTTCTAGAAAATGGAGATGCTGAACTCATGGAGGTAAGCATTATGGATAGGAAGAGGAGGGGGAAAACACACAGCTTAGAGCAGCTACCCAAATTTGGACTGTGGTGGAAAAAGCTAGTTAATATGTGAATGTAAATCATTAAGTTCCACATATGGCTAAGTGGGAAGAGCAGGCAATACAGCTCCTGACTTTGGACAGATTATAGTGATTCTTCAAATATAGGCTTCTGGGCAATTTACCAGCAAAATTTCGATCAAATAAAATGTTAAACCTCCTGACTATCCAACTTTTAAGGTAATTAGCTTCCTTAGTGGCACTGTAGCAGAACCCTCTATTTAGAGATCCAACTTAAATCACAAGTCAGAACACTTGGAAACAGAAAGGCAGGGGGGCTGCACCATAAATCACTCTGACTTTAAGAAACCAAGCTGAGGGGAAGCAGCTACACTTTCCTCTGAGAGCCACTCCCTCTACCGGATGAAATAACTTGTGCTTTGGCTAGTGTTATCCTTAATGCTTTTTGTTAAGATTACTTTTCTCTTTTAGACATTATTCAGCGGTCTTGGTCTTCAGTGGTGGCAGAAAGCCTCACTCAATTTCTATCCCATGGCCACAGGCTCATGGTGTAACGGTAAATGATTCAGAACTGTGTAAATAAATGGTTAGGTCATGTTTATATGTTTCCTACCTCAATTCTACCATTTTCTGGTATGTGGGCTAATGTAATTTGGCTTAATACCAAAGTTTTACAATCTTAAATCCACTCTGAACTGTAATTCCCATTTAATACTGACAGCTGGTATCAGTTAAAAATTTAGATCCCTGACAATCAAAATTCTTAGCTGGGGAGTACTCAGTCTTCCCTCCCTATCTTCCATATGAATTCAAGTCACTGCAAAGAAACACAATTGCAGAGGGAGGCCCAATCTCTCTCACCATTTCATTAGGAACATTAAGTCACCACAGGAATCTGTTGCCCCAATGATCTTTTCTGGTTCCAGTCCTCTCTCAAAGCCCCGAGCGATATCATTGCTCTGCTATAAATAGAAGATGAAGAAAGGTTATGGCTTGGAGGTAAGAGTAGAAAACCTTCCTGTTTCTCAGCTCAACAAAACACAACCTAAGTTAATATTACTGGATATCATATTTGTCACTCAATTCATAAAGTTCTTAGAAGTGCAGAAATACAATACTGGGTCAGCCAGTAACAGAGATGCTAAGAGCTATTTTGCAGGAAGATGCAGCTGTCCTTTTAGTATTTCATCAAAGGCCTGGGAGTGGCCCCTAAAACTGCTAATATCCCTTTAATATTCTGGAGTCATCATCTAGGAACTCCTCTCATCCCCTAATCTAATATCCTTAAACTTGCTTCTCAGATGCTAAACAAGTCCAGGTGAACTAAATCCTTTTTCATTTTATAAACTTCAACTATACCACCTCTCAATCTGGAGTTTATTCTCCGGACTTTCAGTTCACCTAATACTGACCAGTATTTTTAATACTTCTTTTCACATAGCCATCTGTACTTACAAATGAACAATGATTAAGATTAAGAAGGGATTCAAAGAACTACCATAAAATAGCAAATTTCTTTCAGAGATCACATACTATAATCCCCATGAACTGGGGAAGAGGTCCTGATCTGTGCCTGTCCCCTCCTGATGGAGATAGGTCATTAGCTTCATAGAGTAAACTGGAGAGGGATTAAAAAAAAAAAATTCTGTAGGGGATTATTCAAACTTGGTCAAATTGCAATCATGCAATCTAGATAAGGAGCATAGGATTTGATTCCGTTGCGATGGCACTGGTGAGAGCAAAATGGTTAAATTTTATACAAACCAGGTAATTTAAACAACCTTACTATGGAAGATAATGCCAGCTTATCTAATGGTAACACAAAAAAGACTTAGAAAGACTGCCCAAATGAACTAAATCACCAATGTCTGATTTTCATGCTAAAATCTTTGATCTGCCTTTCACCTTGCTTTCTTCTGAGAGATACAAAGCCTTCAGCATCCAGGTGGTCCCAAAGATACCAGGACCCGCACTGAGCAGGAAACCCCATGCATGAATCAGGGGACATACAGGCTCAAAAGCATATCCTCTTTTGGGGGTGCTTAAAGGGAGGAGGGTCCCAGATGTGCACACAGCTGCTCACAGCTGGAATGCTGGCACAGCAACCAAGTCGTAAATCATAGCTGGCGGCTGAAAACAGTTTGCCACATAGGGAGGGAAGAGAAGAAAAATGTTCAAGCAGCTGAAAAGGAGCCGAGGCAAGGAAAATGCTAAAATCATCACACAGGCAGTAATCTTAAATCAGGCATAATGCCGACTAACAAATTTCCTCTGCAGTGGTCTAAAGAAAGAAACGAAATCCCCCCCTGCACCTTTAAAATATACAATCACCTATCTCCCCAGCTGCCTACATGACAGCCATCAGCACTGCTGAGAATGCTGCCAGGGGCCCCAGATGAACATTACAATGTAAGGGACATGTGTGTGGGGGGGTGGTTTTCAAGGTCAGCAGCATCAAAACCTGGCCTAGGAACCAAACTCTGCACTGGCCAGTGTCTCAAAGTCAGATTGCTCCTTTTTTTTTCCCCCGCCCCCAGACTGCTCCTTTTTAAAAGGACATAAACGTTAGGTTGAGGAAATACACACTGAATGTCAAAAATGGCTACAGAAGTCATGCTGTGTTGTTTCTTGGTCTCTTTACTTAGCTGGAAAATGCATCAAATGACAAGAACCAGAATACAAAGGACTAATAAAAAAGTAAAACAGAAAGACAGACCCAAGTCTCAGCTCCTTAGAGAAGGGAAGGCATTTTCAAATTATCTACTAGTATGCTATATCATAATGATATACACACCTCACCAGAACAGGGGAGTTTTAAAAAATAAGATTGCAAAAAATAAAATTAATCAGGGAAACAAACAAAATACTAGCGTCCACTTTCACTGACAGCCTCCAACCTTTCATTCTTATTTCAATTCTTTTCGGAAAGTTGCTCTCCCATTTTCTCTCCTCTGGAGACCAGGCATCACCTGTGTAAGCCTCTAGAAAACACTAACGCAGAGGTCCAACCCACAGAGATTTGAATTTTATTGGTGTGGAGTGCATCTTGGGCACCGGAGGCTTCTTTTTCCAAAGCAATACCGGAGGCTTTTGAAACACCCGCCTGCCCCCGTTGCCATGAGTCTAATATGCAGCCAGGGCTGAGAACTAATGCTCTAGCAAGACGGGTATCCAAGGAGAATGAAGATAAATATGGATGCTTATGGCAGGGATGCTAGAAGATTCAGAAGCAGACTTACACTTTTATTTTATTAAACTTAAAGGGTATGATATATCCTTCACCAGAAAAGACTTCACAACCTTGAAATTAATGAAAGGAATGGAAGCTGTGGGGGGTGATGGAGACACATGTGCACAGATGGAAAAGATATAGACAAGAAAAAAGACAGGAACAGTGCTTATGGCTAGTTACTTAGCAGCTATATATCAGAAGGATTAAAATAACTGAATCAAACCAAAATTTCATAAACACATTTTCAAAAACTGAACAATAAAAATATTCATAAGGAAGATGAAAAGTAATTTATTTGAAGTATGCAAAAATACAATAGGATCAAGAGAGACTACACATGACACTAAACTGTTCACTTTAAAATGGTTAACTGGGGACTTCCCTGACAGTCCAGTGGTGAAGACTATGCACTTCCCATGCAGGGGCATGGGTTTGAGTCTGGTCAGGGAATTAAGATCCTACATGTGTTGGTGTGGCCATAAATAAATAATTTAAAAATAAAATAAAATGGTTAGTTGTATGTTATATGATTTCACCTTAGTTAAAAAAGAAAGAATATAAAGGGTTAAAGTTAAGTGCTCTCTTTGGAATAAAAGAAAAAAGTGAAGTAGTAGATATTTTAAAGCTTCTTTCTATCCCTGAAAAATTCACTGAAGACTCTCCATAAGACAACTCAGCCACCTATTCACAAAAAAGGCACTGAGTGGCTGAATGTTTTACAGGGATTTAATTTTGCCACCTTAACACAATTCAGTGGACACATAGTACATTTCTTACTCAGCCAGGAGGGGGCGCTGTAGTGGATCAACAAAACTCCCAGGGGAGCTCCTGTGTTCAACAATTTACCTTATAGGCCATCCCTAGAATAAAAACAACCAAAACAGTGGCCCCCTTTTTTCCGTGAAGCGAGGAGGAAGCACAGGAAGCAGAAGAGTGGAGGGTGAGGGGGGGAGGAGAGCAGAAATAAAGCTTACCTCTCTCTTTTTTTTGGACTTAATATCATCAGCACTGTTTGAGAAATTGGATTTCCTCTTGTTACTTTCTGATTTCTCCCTGGGTTTGTTATTTTCACCCTCCTTCATCTTCTTATACTTTTTCATAAACTCAGAAATTAGCTCAGGGCAATCCAAGTTTTTCTCAGGTTCCCAAGTATTGTGCTCCCTGGGCAAGAATGGAGAAAAAAGGAAAGAAATGAAGTTTTGGGGTAGGAGGGAATCCAATACCTTACTTTACAGAAGACAAGTAGGCAAAAAGGGAATAGAATTCCTATGCTTAAAGGAGATAATCAATTTGATTCTAGAAATCTATCCAATCTATTGAGACACACACACACAAAAAAACTTGCACACAACTATAGCAGCATTTTAGGAGTCAAAGACAGAAAACAATTCAAATGCCTGCCAACAGGCGAACAGATAAACATAACATGGTATATCCATACAATGAAATACTATTCAGCAACAAAAAAGGGATGTAATACTAATATATGCTACAACACGGAAGCACTTCTAGACTGTGCTAAGCTAAAACTAAACAGGTGCTGATCAGTCGTTCCTTGTGGCTGGGGCTTGCAATTAAATACAAAAATGTTCAAGGGAATTTGGGGAGGTTACGGAAATGTTCTGAAACTGGACTATGCTGAAGGCGGCACAACTCTAAAAATTTACCACAAATCACTGAATTGTGTACTTTCAATAAATGAATTTTATGGTATGTAAACTATGGCTCAATAAACCTGTTAAATACTCAAATATAAGTTCTGCTTTGTAAGTGGCAAATGTGATTTCATACATCATCTATGCAAATCCTGAAGAGAGGACAATCTAATTCTAAATGCATTCCAGTTTACACTGTCTTAATTATGTTACTTGTATTTCCAAGAAATGCCAACAAATTGATGGCAGACTTAAGTAGTTAATTAGAAAAAAAGGCAGTAAGGGGTTAAATCATTAGAATATAAGCGAACCATAAAAAGGAAAAGACTCAAAACTGGGATTTGGAGCCCATTCATTCATTGCTCTGGATTCAAGTCTACTGTCACTAGGTAATCAAAATGCATTTCTATATTAATAAGCAAAAATAATTCAAGTTAAATAACTGTGTCTAATTAAACTCGGATCAAGGGGAGGTCTTCTATGAGGAAAATAAAGTTTGCATTCACAAACTTGTTTTCTGCATTTCTAGCATGGATTTTAGAAGTGTAAATCACTAATACCAATAGCAGGTTACATAATAAAAGCAAGAGATTTATCTTCTTTGGGAAAAACCAGACCAGGCATCCTCTTCACTCCTAGCCAGTGGCAGAGGTTCTTTCATTAAGAACAAGCTACATTAAGATATATCTGTACATGTATCACAGACAGTTTCTATAATCCCTTCACTGACTTAGGAAATATTTTTTACATTTATGCACTATTTATTTTAGATACTTTATTAAAAAACAAAAACAATGTAGTATCTTTAAATAAGAATGGTTTGAACACATGCTATAACTTAATAATGATGGAAAAATCTGAGCTATTTACTCTAGACTTCAGCTTTCTGCAAAAAGAGCTTAAGAATGAAACAAAGTTTATTTCTAAATCATTTGATCTAAAACTGGAAAGCCTCTCCCTCACAGCTCTTCTTTCAGCCAAAAAAAAAAAAAACCCTCATACAATAACTTTCTCCCAAATTCACAGATTATATATAGTTTACTATCCCAGGAGAAATTAAGGCACAAAAACCAAGAGGCATGCCAACGCTGTAGTACAGTAAGCAAGCTAAGATGCAGAGGTAGGAGAAGAATCTCTGTTGCCACCAAGGAAAGCCAGTCTTCTAAGGGGATTATCCCTTTCCCCACCAGGTTAGTATTGTTTCTACATCAATCAGTTTTCACCCAAAAGATAACATGGTATAACTTACAAAGAATCTGCATTTTATTTTATTTTTTTTTAAGAATCTGCATTTTAGCACCAAAGAAATGTGATGCTGGATCCTTGTTTTAGCATGTATCAGGTATGTTATCTCTAGTAAACAATTAATTTCCTCATCTGTAAATACCTCTAAAGGCTGTTATGAGAATTACAGAGAACACATGAGGTGGGATATAACCACTGCCTAGCAAACAGTAGGTACTCAGTTGTGGACAATGTTGAAGGGGCACAATCTGTCTCAGTCTTTAATGAAACTCTGGATACTTTTGAAAAACTCAGGACAAATGTTAATCCATCTACCCTTAATCTTTTCTTTACCTCTTTTATCTACGTAAGGTATCAATAGCTCAACTACACAGTCTTCAAATTCTTCAAAAACACCCAACCATTTCCAGTGATGATTCAATGGGTCAAATAAACATCCTTAAAGTCTTCAGGTGTACTTTTGTTTTTTAAAGATTTATTTTATTTTTGGCTGTGGTGGATCTTCTCTGTTACACTCAGGCTCTCTCTAGTAGCAGCAAGCAGGGGCTACTCTTCGTTGCGGTCTGCAGGTTTCTCATTGCGTTGGCTTCTCCTGCTGCGGAGCACAGGCTCTAAAGCGCTGGCTCAGTAGCTGTGGTACACAGGGCTTAGTTGCTCCGAAGCACGTGGGATCTTTCTGGACCAGGGATCACACCAGTGCCCCCTCCACTGCAAGGCAGATTCTCAACCCCTGGACCACCAGGGAAGCCCCCTTCCTGAAGGTGTATTTTAATTCCTATCTCATGATGCTCTAGGCCTCTCAAATCCGTAGTGCTCAACTCTAGAGGATGCTGCGATACCACGCTTCTTTAGAAACATGGAGGGCACATTCTGACTGCTGTGCTACCCACATTTAGTTCTGTCTGTGCTACAAATGCTAAGCATCTTGCAGTGCATGAACTGTCCCAACTAAAACACCAACAATGCTCCAGATGAGAAACTTGATTCCCATAATAACCTTAACTATACTCCAAAGGCTCCTGATCATACCTTTGTCCAAAGGAACTGACAAAGCATTCAATCTTTTATTAAAGTCTCACACTTTTAAGTTTCGATGTTTAATACGGTAACTACTAGCCACATATGGTAAATGAACATTTGAAATGTGGCTAGTATGAACTGATATGTGCTATAAAATGAAAAATATACAACAGATTTTAAATTCTTAGCATGAAAATATAAAATTTCATTAATAATTTTTGTATTAATTTTGAAATAGCATTTTGGTGGGAGTGTCTAATAAAATATACTATTAAAATTAATTCCACTTTTCCTTAATGTAGTCACCATAAAATTTAAAATTACATCTGGCTTGCATTCCATTCCTATTGAATACTCCTAGGAGCCTAAACCAGTTCCTATCAGCTCACTGGTGTTCGGAGAAATCCATTCTTTGTTATCAGGCATCCTGGGAAGAGAATTAATGAGAAATTAAGGCAAAATGCCTAATGATTACACAGCTTCATGCAATTCACTTTTCAAGCTACCTCTTCTAAGCTTCAGTATGTGTATATTTACTTCAGCACTTAAAGCCAGTTACTGCCTAACTCTGAATACTCAACACTTCAGTATCATTCTTAAAGCTCACTGACGTAAAAGAGGGGTTTTAAGGTCTTTAATAGTAAAAAAGATAGATTGAGGAATAAAGATTATATTAAAATGTTATTGTAGAAATGAGGTGGTATGTATTTGAGTGTTCACTCAATTTCTTTTGCGTCAGTTATATATATATTTTACATTTTTAAAAATAAATATTGGGTCTCAGATTTAAGTCTCTTACTAGGATGAGTGTTAAAAAAAATAACAAAGATGAGTGTTTCATCCTAGGACATTTTTGAGGGCCAAGGGTCATTATGGAGAGCTATGGGATCAACTACAACTTCTACTTAAATGTATGTATTTTAGTTTAGTTACATCCAAAAGAATAATAACAGTTTACACTTACACTGACCTTATGTGTCTGACTCTATACATTTCCCCAACATCTCTACGATATATACTATTTCTTATCCCTATTTTATTGAGGAAGAAAGATTAAGGAACTTTAGCAAGGTCACCCAGCTCATACTGTAAGTGGTGGGAGCAAGAATCTGGACGCAGGCAATCTGGCCCCTAATCTATGCTTCTAACCAGTTCATTACACTGCCTCTCAAAAGCAGTCTCATTAGAACATCAGCTCCAAGAAGGGGAGACTTTGCTTAGTTCACTGCTGTGTCTTGCGACTCTTAGAAAGGAGTGCAGGCGAGGAAAGAATAAGACAAAGACGGTGATGGTTCACAGGGAAATGAACCAAAGCTGTCTACTTCCCTCAGTCCCAAAGCATGAGAGAAAGTACTTACTCAGAAAAGCCTTTCCACTTCAGTAGATATTCCACTTGTCCCTTAACCACACGCCTGTCTAGCACCTTCTCCACAACGTACTCCTCCTCATCTTCTGAAGAAGAACTGTCAGCTGTCCGCTTGGTTTTCTTTCCCATGTCTCACGCTGATTCACCTGAAGGACTAAGGCCACCGGGTTCCTGCAAATGGGAAGGACAAAAATGGTCAGAATCCATGCAAGCAGTTAAAATGTTCAGTCTCTCAATGGGATGCAGCAGGTATAACACAAAGCTGCCATGTACCTTTCTCTTGGGTCTTGAAACATTCTACAGATGAGTCCTAAGAATGTAACCAAAAATGGGCAGGTCCCCACTTTCTTAATTACAACTTCCTCTTCGGCTCACAAGATCAAAATTATTAGATGGGCACAATTATCTAACTCTAATTTCAGAGTCTATAAAACAAGTAGGGTGGTATTTTACTCCTGGTACCTCTACGACTGTCTACAAGTCATAAACTGGAAGAGAAACATGGAAAACCTTCCATTTAAATAAGATTTTCTATAAAAATGAGAAAAAAAAGAAAAGCCACCAAAATCTAACTTTCCTCTGCTCTGAGCATCCTGAACAGTCTCTTAACAGGACAAAAAAGGCCTGCTCGGGCATGTTTCACCACATTTTCAGTGACTTGGTACATTTCCCTTCAACAAACTGAGCTTGTCCCTTCGGAGCACCCATCACCTCACAAAAGCAAGGCTGACACGTCAAATATATTAAGCCTCATCTTTCATTTGGGGATAGGAGGGAGGCATGGAGGAGAAAAATATTTTTTAGTCCTAAAAATCAAAACTAGTCATTGGGCTGTCCGGTAATTCTTAAGGCTCAACTAATCCAAATATTAAGGAGGTACCTCTCCTCTTAACTGGAGCTGACTTTGGGCCAAAGGAAGAGGAGGAGGAAAACAAGAGGTCTGGTCCCAGACTCACAGCAACATGAAGCCTCCAAACACAGAAGAACCATTCATAGGCCCAAGGAAAGCTGAAGCAAGGCAACACAAATGGAAATTGAGTTAAGCTCAGAAACATGCACAACCAGGGGGTACGCAGCAGAGACTCTAGTGTTTTAAATTCCCTCCTTGTTGTCACCACAATCATTTTAAAGAATTCTTCCTTAACCATGTTAAATGGTGCCTAGAGTCTGGATTATAGAGTAGCAGGGACTGTTTTCTTAGCTGAACTCCATTTTATTTTGCTGTAAACCTTAAAGCTTTTTTTTTTCATCATTCTAAAAATATTTTCTTTCTGATCAGATGACCACCCCAGGAACAGGAAAGGTCACTACTAATCTCAGAATTTTGTCTTTTGAGTACCATAAAAAGTTGCATTAATCAATTTACTTCAAACTAGCAAAATTTAGGGAATTATTCCAAGAATATATAGTTGTAAATCATACCTCCAGAACTTACTAGCAATAGGTCTGCCCACCCAAAAAACTGTATGTTTTTATCAAAATACTTCATTTGGATGAGGGAGTGGGAGTGTGAGGAACGTAAGGTAAGGAGTTTCAAAAATAATTTTTCCACGAATTCAGACGAGAGTCCTTTAGCTTCAAGGAAAAAAAAAATCTGATTTATTTAAAATAAAAGCAGCCTCCAACCTCACCAGAGACAGGAAATGTCCTATTCCAGGGAGAATACCCCACCCCACCCCCACTCACCTTGGAATTTCCGGGAGCTGAGCAGTTTAGGTCAGAGCGCCAGGGTTAAAACCAGCCCCGGGTTAGATGCATGCAGTTAAGCATTATGACTATGGCCTCCCCTGCCTCACGAGGAAAAACAAGGATTTACATATGTGTTCTTCAGTTTCAGGGAGGAAAGAGGACAATCTCCCTTTATACCTTCATGCAGAAGAGGAGCCCCAAAGGCAGAAGATGAATGGGGGTTCCCTCCTTTACCTACCGGATCGCCCCAGTTCTTTCTTTCCCTCTGGGCTAACAGGAGGGGCCTCCCCTCCCAGGTCTGGGGCTTGGCGGGCTGGCAGCTCCCCCGCCCCCACCCAGCTGCCTAGGCGCCACTGCGCAGCTGTCCCAGTCCGTTGCCATGGCAACTGGCAGCCTTACTAGACTAACGGGGGGAGAGAAGCAAACGGAAAAGTTAAAAGGCTTAACTTTCCTTTTCAGTGAAGGCTGGGTGGAGAAGTTGGAAGGTACCTCCCTTGGCCTCAAGTCTAAGGCATTCAGAGCTCCAGGGAATTGGCTCTTGGTTTTTAAATCCAGAACTTGTGCTTATTTCTCTAAGAGCACTGGGAATTTAATCAATAGCATTTTAAGATCTAACAGGATTATCGCTCAACTGGAAGCGGGGGCAGGGAAAGACTAGATCCTTCTACAACAAGATCAGGACAAACTACCGACCCCCTAATCCAGCCCACCAGGAACACTTTAGGCGAGGCCTTTTCTACCATCTGTCACTGAACAGTTAATTAAAATTGGGAGGCGGGGGAGGTGCAGGGAGTAACAGGAAAGGGAGAAGAGAAGTATTTCAAAGATACTATACAACTTTCCTTCTTGGGGGATTACTAGATTCAGAAACAGAATCTAGAGACTTGAAGCACTACCGAAGACTCTTTCAACTGAAATTATAGATAGAAAACAATTTAATTCTCCAGTAGTTTTAAAAAGGGGAAGGAACAGTCCACTCACAACCATTACTGTTAATTGAAAACCACTTCTCATTAGTTGCTTTTGTAATATTATAAAACAAATTTAAAAATAATTACCCACTTGGAACATTAATTATACAATATAATAATAATTAAAACCTCATGTATTAAAAATTCCTAATACTTGAGAAAAGGAGGACTGAGATAAAGAAAAGAGACTTAAGAGACTTGCAGTCCTGTGAATGTTCCTTTCTGCCTGCCTTAAAGAACACTTTAGAGAGCTCCACAACTCTGCTCTCTTCTTTACAGATACGAGTCTTTTAGAGACAAAGGCTGCTGCCACAAGAGAGTATGAATAAGGGACAATCAAAAGCCAAGAACCCGACTGAGGGAAAAAAAAAAAAAAAAAAGAATGGTGATTATTCTGCCTATCAAACAGAAGAAACTGTAGGGAATGAGAGCACAATGGGCAGTTTTCAACTACGAGAATTTCTTCAACTTTGAATAGACTCATCAGGAAATCTGAGTAAAATCTGCCTTTCTCAACTCTTCGTAACTTTTAAAAACTTTTTGTAGTTAAGGGATATGAAAATAATGCCAAAGGAATTAGATCAGAGTTGTGATTCTGTGATTAACTTGCGATGTGTGATCCTGAGTAAATAAATTTTAGGTCTAACCTCAGAATCACTAAAGGGGGCCAAATAAATCCCCACTGCCTACCTCCAAGGGAATGGGTGAGTTTATGTTGAAACCAGAGGCTGTTAAGTCCCCCAAGAGAAGCTTTTATAAAATATTACAGGGCCTAATACAACAGCAGCAGGAAATACGTGACCTTCCAAATTCCTAAGCCATTAAGCCATATTACATGCAGTAACTCCTGCAGTTCCACATGTTAGAGAGCAAGAAAGGAGGAACCTTGTCTTTGTTAACCTGCTGCTAGTAAACCAATAAACTTTCGGAGAAAAGGCAGGTAACCTTTTCTCTCAAGGGCAAAATTCTTACTCCTTAAAACTCAGGAAAACATTGGAGACTGCAGAATGAAAAAACAGCAGTTCTGTGAAGGGATAAGGGACAGGAAAGAATGACAGCAATACTAAGATTTTAGTGAAACCTTTCAGGGAAAACAAGGGAATCCAACGAGGAAAGGGACAAAAACATTCTGGTGTTCCATCTTTCTCCTTAAAACATCAGGAAATAAAGAACCAGATCAATTCCCTCTGTCCCACTCTTAAGAACTGGCTAAAAGGCACATGGCTAAGATCCTTTTCTCTTTGGGAAATGGGTTTTGCAACAGCTGACAAATCAAATTGGGCCTGATGCCAGGAGTCAGAGTCCAACCATAATATTCTGTAAAGAATGGCATGCAATTGTCTTGTAAATCTCCTGGACAGTCACAGATCAGAAGCTGGCAAGGATGACGACATAGTTCTGATGGAATGTGTCTTATCTTAACCTTGAAGTTACA
The DNA here is from genome assembly GCF_032405125.1 of Capricornis sumatraensis. Classification (NCBI taxonomy): domain Eukaryota; kingdom Metazoa; phylum Chordata; class Mammalia; order Artiodactyla; family Bovidae; genus Capricornis; species Capricornis sumatraensis. The sequence continues at coordinate 70,598,687 of NC_091072.1, read as the reverse complement.
GATCTGCTCAGGAGCAGCAGTAAGAAATGAGAAATGCACTCAGACATCGGAGGGGACATAATTCTCTTTTAGACAGTGCGACCCAGTGTATTAGGGTCAAATGAAACACAAAGCCAGACGGACAATTTAAGGGCTAGAGCCTGGACCAGATAAAGCATCTAGACTGGTGGTTCACGCTGAGCTTGGGAGGAGGGAGTGTTCCAGCGTGAGAAATGAGACATGGCTGGCAGGATGATGGAGAGATTAAGGTAGAATCCCAATACCATGCCGGAGGAAAAGAGGCCGAGCCTCTTGAGCACAACCTTATTATCCTTATGGAAATCTCCATGGGAAGCGGTGAGCTTCTCAAGTCCCGTCTTTCAGACATAACAGATCTCAGCCTTTTCTTGAACACACACAGGAACTCTCTGGTAAAGGCATCAACAACTACTGACAGAGTCCAGCAATTTAACTGCCCATCAGATCACGAGAGAGAGCAGGCCCCACCCACCCTTCATATCAATGACACAAGGCAAATTCACCTTGCAGGCAGACCCCTGTGTGCTGGGGGAAAACACCTAAGCCAGGGAATCTGGTGAGAATTCAGCCTTGACAAACATCAAAGACCTTTGCGGTCAGGCAGTCAGAACGCACAGTCCAAGTCGATGACAGGAAACTTCTTTAACAGATGAAATCTTCCAGAAAAAAAAAAAAAAGAGAAAACGGGAAGAGGTGAGGAGGTGAAGCAGAGCGGGACCCCAAAATCCCACACATTGTAAGGGTAAAAGATTTCAAAAAAAGTAAAAACTGCCAGTCCCCAGAAATTAGAGAGGGCATCACAGAAAGCTGGGGCAATGCAGAACAACAGATGTCATGATTAACTGTTTGCATTAACAGATCAATACTGGAAGCAGAGAACCACTCACATGAGATCGTTGGTTTGTGTACTCTGCCCAATCCCTCCATTCACTACTTTTCAATGTCAGTTGTCCTGATGGCTTTTGCATTTTCACGACACTGACAAGCAAAAGCATATATACACACACATACACATGTGTATACATATATGTATACACAGTGTATATGTATATATATTTATGTGTGTGTGTGTGTGTATATATGTATATATATAAAAACTAGGACTTCCCTGGTGGTGCAGTGGGTAAGAATCCACCTACTAATGTAGGGGACACAGGTTGGATCCCTGGTCCAGGAAGATTCCACAGGCCGCAGAGCAACTACGCCCACGCACCACAGCACTGAGCCCACACTTTAAAGCCCGGAAGCCACAAGTAACAACTACTGAGCCTGTACACCTGGAGTCTGTGCTCCTCCACAAGAGAAACCCCTGCAATGAGAAGGCCACGCACCACGAAGAAAGGAAGCCCCCACTGACCACAACCAGAGAAAGCCTGTGTGCAGCAGTGAAGACCCAGGGCAGCCAACACACACACACATACACATATATAATAATTCTAAGTCTTTCTCTAAGCTTTCTTTGTATTGTTTAAAAAGTAACAAAAGCAATTGCTAAGTTGCCTCACTGAACTACCTGCTGAACTATCTGGCAGTGGTAGTCAAACCAAGTGTCAAAATGCATTAATCAATGAGCTCTTTTATACAACTTTAATATAAATTTTATAAGCACTAGAAACGCAAATCTTCTATAAAAAAAAGTCATTCTAAAGAGCAGAAAAGGGGAAGGGCATATGCAAAGGTCCCTCTCACATGTATTAATTAAATATGCCACTGATGGGCAACTTCCGTTGGTCCAGGCTTGAGAAACTCCCAAGTCTCCCCTAAAGCCCTTGGGGAAAGCTGTTGGCTTATGTGAAGATTAAACTGTCAGCTACAGCGTTGTCTTCAAGGCGTCCTCTTTATAGCCTATGGTAGCAAATAAAACAGATGAAAAGAAACCAGATTTACAGAACCATTTTAATCTGGTATGTATTCTTTGCTCTTTATAGATCTAGAAGTACCAATGGTTTTAGGTTTGCCACACATACAGCATAAAACTAAAATACCCTCTATAAAGATGTTTTCTTCCACTAGATTTATGATTTCCAAAGTATTAGCCATGTGGCATCTTAACAAAAACACAGCATAGAGATGCACATTACAGCTGTCCTGGCTGTCTCAGGTTTTGTTAAATGGGCTGATAACTATCACTCCACCTCCACCAAAAGCCCATGAGCACCCAATTCAAGAGGAGTTAAAAGCTTTTTAAATGTCTATTTAAGAGACTGGATTAGGAAAGAGTTGAGGAGGAAGATTAACTGTGGTCGTTAACACCCCTATCATTAACAAGCCACATCTAGGCAACACAAACTTTATTAATAGAGAGGACTGTGGAGAGAGGAAATGCTTCTCTCTTGACCAGCAGAGTTCCAGTTCTCCATCCTTTAAAAATCAGGCCAAGGCGCTGCTTCCACCAGTCACAGAATTATTCTGAGGCAAAGTATCCTATTTGCTGATTATCTAACCCTCCTGCACCAGCAAGCAAGGGAGTAAAGAGTCTTTTCTTCTTTTAGATTAAAACATATACATTATAAATAGAGATAAAGGCTACCCTATACATTTCATTGTATTGTCCTCTAAGCTCTGACCCCATTAAAAAATATAAATGAATGTGTACTACAGCAGTTCTCAGAACAACTCAGTTTTATGTTTGGTTCATTGGTATATTTAGCAGTAACACACACATTCTTGATATCTCATTACCAGATCACAATCCCACAAAATAATCTTACATGGGATTTTTTTTCCCTATATTCAAATCTACTGTTTCATCTCTCAAGTGTCTTTCTCTAAATTTAGTTAGGGCACACCTAAAGCCATCATGGGCAAGAGGTTAGCTATTCAATTGTTTCTCGATTCAAGAGAAAGTAGAATTTGGTACCACTAAAGGGAAATGTCTTCCAGATGGTGCCTCTGAACACCTCTACCCTTGGAATGTACTGAATTTCTCAAAGCACCATAGTTTCTGGCGAGTGTTAATCTCACACCCACTCCTCTCTATTAATTAAATATGATGAAGCATGAGCTAGTAGAGCTTGTCACCTTTCATGAGGAACCTGGCAATTTCTCCATAAATCTTAAGAAAAATGGAAAAGAGTACCATTTGAATAGATGATTGCAAACCTCAGATTTTTACATACCACTTTGGCAAATCATGTTCACAAAATATGGAGGGGTTAAAAGAGAACTGAAGTGCCCATCCCCAATTAAATTACAGTCATAAAGCATTTCTCATATAGTCATAAACTTAAGATTCACACTTATCTAGCTTGTACAGATTTTGGTTATCAGCAGCTTAAGAGTTACAATGGCTTCTTCAGGTCATTTCAACATATCCTCTATTTGAAGCCTGGAGAAAGAAATGGCAACCCACTCCAGTACTCTTGCCTGAAAAATCCCATGGACTGAGAAGCCTGGTAGGCTACAGTCCGTGGGGTTGCAAAGAGTCGGACACGACTGAGCGACTTCAAATCACTTCACTTCACTTCTATTTGAAGGAAGAGCTTCTACCATGCCTAACAATTTACATTCTACCACAGTCTTAGTTTAGCAAAGACATTCAAGAGTCATAAAAATTAATTTGCATAACCATAAACTAAAATCTCTAATGCAACTATTGAGATGGTATTAGACTTTAAATCAGTATGCTAAAATCTGATTAACACATCCTGACAAAAAGTTTTTACATAATTGGAATAAGAAAGATATCTCAGACTGTAAAACTTCCAGGAGTAAAAAAGAGCATTCCTTCAACATATGGCATAGTTTTGTGCTCTGCCATTACCTTGGTGTATTAGCAACATGAATTATATTCAAGTCACAGCCTACAATTTAGATAAATAAAATCAACCCAGTATTGAACTTTTTCCCATCTCATACTTGGCAGCTCCTTGGCCATCTATTAAGATCCTGACCAATTTCTCTATGTGGCAATTTAAAAGCTGTAAAAAAATACATAATGGGTGATGACAGGAGAAACAAACCCACACCAGAAATTATTGAACCTTGTACATCTTTGCAAGTGTCTCTATTGACATATAAGTGTGAGTTACTATGCTACAACATCATAAAAGTGTGCTCTACACTTTAGATATATTGATAGTTAAATGCAAAGAAAGGCCACCATCAGATAAATGGCTTAAGGGATGGCCAATCTCAGACCACCCAGCTCTTCCACTGAGCATTGACACACTGCCTAAGCCAAATAAGATGTTTCTTTTTGTCCAGCTTCCAACCATCATCCCAACTAAGAGCCTATGCCAAAAGGATGATACAGTAATACTGACCCTTGCTCTAAAATTGTCTGGTTGGTTATATATTTATTGAGAGCCAGTAAGTGTCAAATGTTGCATGAACAGTGAGTTTAAGCCCGTCTTCAACTTATGAACTAAGTTGAAGTATCACCAAGTCTCTCCCTGGTTCAGTCAGCAATGGCTAGCACCATCCCAAACGCTGATGTAAAAAAAAAAGCTACTAAAAGGGCAACCAGTTAACAGTCGCAGTATCAGAACTAGGAATAAGATAGGAGTCCAATCCCAACTAGATCACTGAAAAGTTGAACTAGACAGGTCACTTAACCTAAGGTGTTAGCACTTTGCCCTGCTTATCTCACAGGTCTGCTGTGGGGGAATAAAAAAATTAGAAAACACTTTTAAATACATAAACCAGAGAAGTTAAATGTCCGATAGTAGATGTAGTTAAAAATACACTTCTGTCTTCTGGAAGAGTTTGTGTAGAATTGATGTTATTTCTTCCATAGAAGTTGGGAAAATTCACCTGTGAAGCCACTTGGACCAAGAGTTTTTCTCTGTGGGAAGGCTTTTAACTACAAATTCCATTTCCTTAATACACATAGGGATAGTGAGGTTAATTTCTTCTGAAGTGGGCTTTGGTAATCTTTCAAGGAAGCCATTCATTTTATCCTAGACATTAAATGCACTGGCGTAATTGTTCATAATTCTCCCTTGTAACTCTTACAGTGTCTACAGGATTAGTAGTGATATCCCTTCTCTTATTCCTGATGTTAGTAATTTGTGTCTTTTTTCCACTGATCAAACTTGCTCACTACATTATCTTCTCCCCAAAAAACAACTTTCAGTTTCATTGATTTTTTTTCTCTACTGGTTGTTTTATACTTCATCAACTAGTCACTGCTTTCACTTTCACTATTTCTTCTGCTCACTGTGGGCTTGATTTTTTAAAATTGAATGAATTTGTCATGTAATATTCTAAGTTTAAGGTATACAGCATATGTATCTTTGATACACTTATATACTGTAACATGGTAGACACTGTAGTGATATTTATCACATTATATAATTACAGTACAGTATTATCCATATTCATGATACCATGCATTAGGTCTGTTTTATTTTTAAAAATAATTTTATTTTTGGCTGCACTGGGTCTTCACTGCTGTGTGGGGGCTTTCTCGAGTTTTGGCGAGCAGGGGCCGCTCTTCACTGCGGTGCACGAGCTTCTCTTTTTGCCGAGCACAGGCTTCAGGTACACCTGCTTCAGTAGGTGCAGCTTGCAGGCTCTAGAGCATGGGCTCAGAGGTGGTGGTGCATCATGTGGAACCTTCCCAGACCAGAGATCGAATTCACGTCCCCTGCATTGGCAGGCGGATTCTCATCCACTGTGTCACCAAAGAAGTCCTGCATTAGGTCTTCAGAGTTGATTTACTACTTATTACAACTTTGTACCCTTAAACATCATCACTCTTATCCCTTTTTCTGGGTTAAGATAGACTCTAGATCTTTCCACCTTTAAAAAAACCTTTTATTTGTGTTGGGGTATAGCAGATTAACAATGTTGTGATAGTTTCAGGTCAACAGCTAAGGGACTCAGCCCTTCATCTACATGTGTCCCTTCTCCCCTCAAACCCCCTCCCACCTAGGCCGCCAGGTAACATCTACCAGCACTCCCTGCGGTACATGGTAGGACCTTGTTTATCCATTTTAAACATAGCAGTGTGTCCATGTCGATCTCAAACTTTCTTTTTAATTAAAGCATTTAATACTAGAAACTTTCCTCTAAGCACTGCCCTGGCTATATCCCACACATTTTGTTATATCATTATTTTTATTCAGTTCAAAATATTTTCCAATTTTGTGTGTGATCTTGTCTTTGATCCATGGGTTACTCAGAAGTATACTGTTCAGTTTCAATTCTTTGGGGTGTTTTCCAGGTGTCTTACAGTCACTGATTTCTAATTCCATTACAGCCAGAAAACATACTTTGTATAATCAAATCCTTTTGAGATTTATGACAGACGGTCTGACTTGTTAAATATTGCTATGCACTTGAAAAAAATGTATATTCTGCTACTGTTGGGTGGAATATTCTATAAATGTCTATGTATCAGGCTCATTGACAGTGCTGTCCACGTCTTTACTGCTTTGCTACCTGTTCTATTAATGGGCTTCTCAGGTGGCACAGTGGTAAAGAATCTGCCTGCCAATGCAGGAGACTCTGTTTGATCCCTGGGTTGGGAAGATCCCCTGGAGTAAGAAATGGCAACCCATTCCAGTATTCTTGCCTGGAAAATGCCATGGGCAGAGAAGCCTAGCAGGCTAAGTCCATGGGGTTGCAGAGCCAGACATGACTGACCCCAGAGCACACATTATTTCAGTTTTTTTTTTTTAACTAAAAGAAGGTGTTGAAGTTGCCAATACAATCGCAAGCGTGTATTATTTAGTTCTACTGTTTTCTTTCTTGTATTTTGATGCTTATTATTAGTTGTGTAAATTTTAGAATTATTGTATCCTCTTGATGAATTGATCCCTTCATCATCTACATCAGTGTTAACTCTTTGCCCTACTTACCTCATGTCTGTTATGGAAAAAGAACAAGAAAACACTTTGGAAAGTACACAGGAAACAGAGGATAAAATGTTTGATAACAGAAGTAGTTAAAATTAACTTTAATGAATTTTCTGAACTATCTGTAAGTTTTATCTATCCTTGTCTCCAACTACACGTATAAATGAGGCTTGCCTATGTTTATCAGATTACTAGATATAATTTATTGTTGTGAAATACTGAACAAATTAGCAGTATATTACCCTCCACAACTCCCTGTGAGGTAAGTGAGTCTTACTGATTTAGGGATGCGAAACAAGGCACATGGAGTTCAAGGATGTGCCTCAGAAACCAAAGATAGATTTCCCAGCCTGTTGGGTTGACCTCTTTGTAGAGGGCATTTTATTCCGACATAATTATGCCCGTTGGCTCAGATATGAACTTGTTTTATTCTAAGAATTGTAGATTACAATCAGAGAAACACTTGAATTCAATTTGGTTCCTTCACTCCATGGAAGAAATAAATAATGAGTGTGTTATAAAACTTGATCTTGAAGCAGTCCTTTCAATGACACCATCGCAATCCCATGCTTTCTGGTGTGCTTCCTAGCAGTGAAACATGATGGAACAGGCACTCCGTAAGTCTGAAGAGTAAGACTGCACATCGGAATTTCCCTGAAGGTCCAATGGTTAACAGCTTCCACTGCAGGGAACTAAGATCCAGCATGCCGCACAGCCAAAAGAAAAAAAGACTGCAAGTGAAAAATTTTAAATCTAGGTCCATGACCTAGTTTCAGGTAGAAAAATCTGTCCTTTTTTTTTTTTCCCCTTAAAATTCTGCTTAGTCCCCTCTCTTTAAAAAAAAAATTTATCTTAACTGAGGTAAAATTGATTCTAAGTGTTTAAGTTTGATGAACTATTCTTACTGGATAGGAAATCCAGACTACACCAGTCCTCAGCCTCATTAGAATGACTGAAAAGTGGTTCAGCTAGTCTATTACACTCGTTTTCGAAAATCACACCCAAGTACAGGTTTGTTATCACGTGTTAATACCCCGAGAAATTGACAACCAGTCAACAACTCAGTTTTCTGTCCCTCAAGTTCTAGAGAAAACCAGTTGGACTATATTAGCCCCAAATATAAGAACAACTTCTTGATTTGCATTTAAAACTGACTTCAAAAATAAACTCCCAAGACAATGTAGGAGTCACTTCATAAAAAATTTTAGGGCTAGAGAACTATTAGTTATCACCTAGCCAATTCCTTCCGTAAGAAACTAAGGACCAAAGAAGGCAAATGGCTCACTTTGAGTTTCCTGAGCCTTTGCCTACTCTCACCACTTGCTCCTCATTTTAAAAAATAACCTTTTCTTTTTTGAATTAGGTAATATTTATTCGGATAGGGATTAAAGAACCAGGGTACAGTAGTCTGAATGATGCACCCCCCTCAAAGTTGTGACTATTACTTTCTATGGCAAAAGATGTGCTTTAAAGAAGTGAAAGGAGAAATTTATCCCAGATTATGAGGTGAGCCTTAAATGCAATCACACATTTTGAGAGAGGCACGGGTTCTGAGAGAGACATATAGAGAAAGCAAAGTGAAGACTGAGCAGGGAGTGAGGCGGCAAGGAAAACTGACAACCACCAGAAGCTAGAAAGGCAAGGAAGGGATTCTCCCCTAGGGCCTCCAGAACCGGCTCAACACCTTGATTGCAGACTTCTGGCCTTCAGAATTGTGAAAGAATAAACTCTTGTTGTTTGAAGCCACCAGGTTTGTGGTAATTGCAGCCACAAGAAACTAAGACACAGGGGAAATAAAATTTTAAAAATAATAAACCAAACATTTATAAAACTAATTACTGATGCAAAAAGAACTGTGCTTTAAATGACCCAAAGAATGCCTAAATCCTTTAATCTTTCATTTTAAAGGTAAGTTGAGGCAATCAGAGGATGCAATTTACCTAAAAGGATGGCAGATCTGAGAAGACAAACTCAGAAAGGTCTAATATTTACATAGCTGCTAACAAGAACAGTGCAGGTTTTCCCCCAAACATGCTAGCTGGTAGAGCTCCCGGGCAGACTAAACACCGGCAACAGTTGCCACTGTGGGTGTTCTGCCAACACAAGTGCAAAGTTGTCATCAGAAATGAATATGTGGCTTCGAGTGGCTTACAGAAATCCAACAAATCTGCGTCCTGGACTCTGCACAAGCCAACTCTTTTCAGGATGACCTGGACTCCTTCCCATTAGTACAATGATCAGTTAAAGCCATCCTCTACAAGGAGGGAAGGGAAATCAATTTATGTCAGAGAAAAAAAGACAATTGCCCAGAGTCTAAGGTCATCAATAACAATGTGTAAATATCAGCCACACTGAGTCAGTTATAAATGATGTCTAGCACTATTAATTTATTGCTTTTAAAGTCAACATCCAGAGCATTTAGGCCCAATTTCATGTTAGGTGAATGGAAATAAAAACAGACCAAGTAAAAGGACAAGAAAAAAATGCTTTACCAGGAGATGTGATATGAGCTATTTCAGTAAGATATAAAAATTATGCTATGTGGTTAAATAAATGGTAAAAGCAAAAAATACTAGTCTTCCTCAGAAACCTCTGTATCCTGGATACCGTTCTCTCTTTTCCAGAAATATTGTCAAGGGCTCTGAAAATCACCAGAACTTTCCTAGATATATAAAAATCCAGTCAATTCAAAGGTTTGCTCTATCTTTGTCTTTCCTCAGTTATCATCCTGCTCACCACCTACCTGAGAGAAACTTTCTACCTATTGGATTTCAGTTTCCTTTTAGATAACAATCATTTTATGTTTGGATGCAACAGGATATGCCTCTAAGTTCTAAGCACAAGTGTCTGAAATTTTTGTAACATAGACTCAGCATTTTGTATTGTTAACAGAGTGTACAAGTTAACAATCAAACCAAGTTCTCCAAAAGCAAGAAATAAAAGTCTAAACAGGATTTTCAATATGACAGTCTCAGATTTCCATTAAAAACTACTCACCAAAATTTCCCCACCAGAGAGAAATGTCTATCAGACCTATTAACTATGACAGTGTAAGAGGACTTACAATAGAACAAGCAACTTTTATTCACACATCACAGTAAATCAAAAAGTCTAGGTACAATTCCTGAAAATTTTCAAATAAAAATATACTATTAAAAAACATCAAATAAGGGATCACTGATTAATTTGTTTATAGACCAAAGTAGGCAGGGCTGAAGACGAAAGGAATCTACTCAAAGTAACCTAGGGAGGCGTGTTTTGGATTACCTGTTCTTCAAGTCAGTATTTCTTTTCCCCCAAAGTATGGGTCTCTAAACAGCTGAAAAATCAGTTCAGCAGAAATCAACCTGTGTTTTTAAAAAAATGAAATAGAGTACTATAAATGAGAAGATGTCAGAATGCTTTGCGTATGTATTTGTATAGTGAAACTTTAAAGGAAAGAGGATTAAGTCAGATGAGAATGTAAGAAGCATCTGAAGCAAAGTCTACCTCTCCAAACACTTACTTGCCATTATTTTAGGACGCCAGACACAAGATGCAATCAGTGTTTAAATGCAAATGGTGAAAATGTTAATGTAGCTCTCCTTTTATCCAATCAAACAGTGATCGCTCTACAGGTGAAGAGATGATCATAAGGACTTAGTGATCCATTCACCAAAGAACACCTCCTGAACACTTCACCCATCTTCTAAATTCCAACTTGTCAAATAAAAGATTTTGACAAGATGATAGATTCTACCATCTGTCATTTCAAGATCAATAGTTTTCAAGTGGAGACTTTGCACCCTTCCCTCAAAGGACATTTGGTGACATTCTGATTGTCACAAGAAGAGGTGTGGGGGAGGTGAGATGCATTTATCAGGCTCAAAATGTCAATATCGCTGAGACTGAAAAACTCTGTAGTAGATCAAGACTGTATTCCTTTCAAACCTAAATAAATCAGGGACAGACGGGGCTTCCCTGGTGGCTCAGATGGTAGTCTGCCTGCAATGCAGGAGACCCGAGTTCGATCCCTGGTTTGGGAAGATCCCCTGGAGAAAGGAATAGCTACCCACTCTCAGTATTCTTGCCTGGACAATTCCATGGACAGAGGCTGACAGGCTACAGTCTATGGGGTCGCAAGAGTCAGACAGGACTGACCAACGAAAGCTTTCACTTTTTTTTTCACCCTTAATCTGTATCACTTTAGTTCTTATAAATGTTATAAATGAAGTAGTTACATTATTAGAATACCTAGGAACAGCTTACAAGCAAGTACAAAATAGGTTTTCCTTTTTCGAGTGCCAAACAGGAAAATCTTTCCTCTGTTCACAATAAGCTCAGTTAAAATCATCTTCCTTTTGTATATTACAAAAGTCTCTACTCATAGCAGTACCTCAGGTGTATCTGAATTTATTACAATATTTAAAGATTTTCTCTTTGACAATAAATCAGTAAATAATAGAGCAGTATAGACTCTGATACAGTCAATATGTAATTAAAATGTTTTACTAAAATATACTGGGGAGAGTAGAATGGCCATTACCAACATGATATGGACTACTTATAAAATACTTTGAAGGAAATAAAATCAAAAGGCAAAAAAAAACCACCCAGGTGATGAATGAGTCCTATCTCCAACATCCTAAGTATTAACCTCCTTAAGTAACTAGTTTTTTTTATCTAAATCCAGATATCCTCAAAGGAACAGCAGAAAGGGCTTAGGAGATCTGTAATGGCTTAAAGAGGGAGATACAGATGCAGAGAAAAGATCCTCAGAGAAGAACTTAAAAGACTTTGGGGACACGGGCAATGCTTGCAAAATATTTAGCAGGATGCCTAGCAAGTACTCAGAGTCACCTTTTCAAAATTTGCATTTTAAAATCGAGGGTCGCCTTAGTTCTTAACAGAAAAACAGCACTTTTTTGAGGTGTAAGGAGGTGGTGAGAAGTACTTGCTTGTAACTAAAAAACACAAAAACAATTGGCTTTAAAATGTAACTTTAATCACAAATTATTACCCCTGCAAATATTTAAACACTGGAGATCCAACCTGTCTCCATCCCACTGTAACCCTGGAGGTTAACACCCTTTGTTATGTTAGCTTGCCAAAACTTTTTCTATGGATTTACAAATCTCTTTGTCCGTGGAAATATGCATTATTTACTATTATGTTGACTTTTCCTGGGTACCTTTCCGCAACAGTACAAAGAGATTTATCCTACGCTTTCTAATATTTCAAGCCAGTCTTCGTAAAGAAGTTCTCAACATTTCTTGTCCCCACCCCACCCCCCAACCTAAAAGTGTGAGATTGTGGGATGTAGCGCTGTGGGGCCAAAATTCAGGCATTCAGGACCAAACTTACAGCTTCCCTACCAGATAAGTGTGTGGCCTGGAAGCCCAAAGGCTTCGTTCAAATCATTGTGGATAAAATACCCACCCCCACGCGCCATCGCAGGCAGTGACTCCTCATCCTCGCATCCCCAAATCTAAGACCTCCCTCTGCTGGAGCGCTGATTGGGCAGTCAGCCCGAGCGCTTTCAATAGGCTTGTGTGTCTACTGGCTCCAGACTTGGTCTATCCATTTAAGCGCTCGACTCCCGCATCCCCCATTGGAGTCAAACAGCTGCCTCTCGGAGGAGCCCAACCTACCGCGCGCTTCGTGCTCATTGGCTCAGTGACCCGCTGCTCAGGAGGAGCAAGCCCTCCTCCTACATACCGATGGCCCAAGGACCGGTCAGTCGGCAGCTAAAGGCAGACCCAATTGGCCTATACACTCGCCAGTCAAACTCTTCGGCTGCAAAGCTCCACAGAACCTACGGGGATAAAACATCCCGCCCCTGTTCTTCCATTGGTTGGGTGGACCCACCGCTCCCCCTTCACGATCCCCCACCCCGCGGTCCATTCATTACACACAATAACGGGACCGATTGGAGTCGGTTCAAGACCTCGTATACGTAGGCAAGACTGTCCGCCACTTACCCGGGATCGAGACCGATCACTCACACTAACGTCTCCCCTGTTCTTCTGTGGTGAGACCACAAGCCACCGCCGCTGCCGCCTTCTGCGCAACGCCAACCGCCCGCCAAAACGGATCCTTCCCTGCGCCTGCGCGACCAATCCTGAGACCGGACCCTTTCCCCGCCCATTACGCCTGCGCAAAAGAGGCCCAACTCCCGCCACTACGCAGGCGCCTTAGGTTAGCCGCCGTCTTCTGCCCGCCATTTCACGTGTTCCTAGCGCCAAACGGAACTTCTTACGCGCCTGCGTAAACTCGCCATTTTCCTACACATGCGCTCAGCAGGCAGTCCTTGTCAAAAAACGAAAATTTGTAACTTGCTAACTGCTTTTCTGAGGCATAGTATTAATCATGGTTTGCCAGGTAAACTGAATATAAAATTAAGGCCGTAGAGGATTAAAAAGTTTCTTTAAATAACAAGTACATTCAAACATGAATGACTGAATTACTAGCCAATCACTCTAGTTAAGAATAATATTACTCGAGAGCCAATAGACCCCCCGAGGGGTGGAGACTGCGTAGAACGCCCAAATGGATGACGTTACACAGCAATGCAGCACCAGAGACCAATGGTAGGGGAAAGCTGTTTCAAATATCCAATCAGAGCTATTCGGGGGCGGAGTCTACCAATGCCGAAAGCGCGGAGGCGGGATAAAAAAGGGAGGCCGAAGGTAGGCTGGCAGATACGTTCGTGAGGTTACTCCTTTCTGCCCGTGGACGCCGCCGAGAAAGCATCGTTGAAGTCTTCCCCGCCTCCACTGCCGTCATGTCTAAATCAGAGGTGGGTAAGATGCTCTCTCCAGCTGAATAGCCTTTCCTCTTCCTTTCCTGAGTTTAGCAGGGTGCAGTTTGTTTGGCTGCTTGCCCCAGTCCTGTCGACGGTTCTTCGATCGCTGCCCGGGCCTCCCCCTCCCTGAGTTGAGGTCGCCATTTTGTCCTCGTCGCCATGAGGCTGCTGTCTTGCGACCCTTACCAATCACTCCTGCTCGGTGCCCCTTGCAAAACTCTTAGGCACATTTAGTCTGTTTTTTACCTTGTCCCAATGGCTGCTTTTTAAAAGAGTACCTACGGACGGATGTGGGCCATGTAGTTCTCTTTCCTAGTCCTTTTGTTGCGCGTGCGTCGGAGGGAGAGTAAGGGACGCATGCGCTCAGGGCCTCCGAGCCCACCCAGCCCCCAACATACTGCCTCCCCCAGAGGGGAGAAGCACGTGGTTTGTTGCGCCCCAAAGGAACAATAAGTGCTTCGTACGTTGCTATCTATTTTTTTTGCAACTGAAAGATGATTTGCGTTATAGCCCTACTTATTTCTTTACCTCCTCCACTCCTAGTCTCCCAAAGAGCCCGAACAGCTGCGGAAGCTCTTCATCGGAGGATTGAGCTTTGAAACAACCGATGAGAGTCTGAGGAGTCATTTTGAGCAATGGGGAACGCTCACAGACTGTGTGGTAAGACTCGAGAGACAAAGGGCTGTAGAACTAGTTTGTTTCCTTGGCTTAAGTTGCTGCGGTTATTGTTTGAATGCTAATAGGATGGTAGCTGTAAGTATGGAGTGCCTTTAACTAAGTAAAAAAGCACCCAACTAATTTACTGCAGATGGTTAGTGGGAAATGGAAGGACTTGAGATAAAAGGTTGGTAATAAAGTTTCTTGTTAATCTTAGTCAAGGTAGAAAATCACCCATTTCTGGGGTCTTAACACGTATTAAACATTTTAAGGTAATGAGGGATCCAAACACCAAGCGCTCCAGAGGCTTCGGGTTTGTCACATACGCCACGGTGGAGGAGGTGGATGCGGCCATGAATGCAAGGCCACACAAGGTGGACGGAAGAGTTGTGGAACCAAAGAGGGCCGTCTCAAGAGAAGTAAGTACCTTTTTCCTCCTTGAATTAGTCATTTGGAGGATTTCCACTAGGGAGACTTTACATGTGGGGGTGTAATAGATTTAATATTCCTCACTTAAATAGGTTTCGATAATACACGTTAATTTTTTCTACATTAGGATTCTCAAAGACCTGGTGCCCACTTAACTGTGAAAAAGATTTTTGTTGGTGGCATTAAAGAAGACACTGAAGAACATCACCTGAGAGATTATTTTGAACAGTATGGGAAAATTGAAGTAATTGAAATCATGACTGACCGAGGCAGTGGCAAAAAGAGAGGCTTTGCTTTTGTAACCTTTGATGACCATGACTCCGTAGACAAGATTGTCAGTAAGTATCAGGTGGCTGGCATTTGTTAAGGGTTCTGAAATCTATGCTGTATACTGAATTCTGAGATGATCTGTTTATTTTCAAAATCGTTTAGTTCAGAAATACCACACTGTGAATGGCCACAACTGTGAAGTGAGAAAAGCCCTGTCTAAGCAAGAGATGGCTAGTGCTTCATCCAGCCAGAGAGGTAAGTTTGCTACTTAACTAAACCGTAAACATAGTTTTGAATAATTATAGTCTGTACAGCCCAACACTTCATCTTGATTCTTCAGGTCGAAGTGGTTCTGGAAACTTTGGTGGCGGTCGTGGAGGTGGTTTTGGTGGGAATGACAACTTTGGTCGTGGAGGAAACTTCAGTGGTCGAGGTATGTTTGGCTGTAATTTACTAATAAAGAGTTAATGGTAAAATTGTAATGACCTCCTGATGACTTGTTCAAAGTTACATTTTAATCCAAATATAGTTCTGGCTTCTCTCTAACCAGTAACTGTTAAATATAGGAATAGTTCTAATTGAATGCTTCCTTAAATTTATACTTAATATAAGGTAACTTGTATGCAATCCATGTGCTTTAGACCTGGTTTTTAAATTCCACTTTCTTCTAGGTGGCTTTGGTGGCAGCCGCGGTGGTGGCGGATATGGTGGCAGTGGGGATGGATATAATGGATTTGGTAATGACGGTAAGTTTTGTTAAAGAACCACAGGTAAAAAATTTTGGCAACCTTTAGGATAGGTTAGTAGAGACTAAAACCCTAGTGCATGATAAGCTCAACTATGATCTAATAGCATGTTGTGAGCAGGCCTTTAGCCATGCTTGCACAGAATTTGACTGCTGAATACTTTTGTCTTATTGAGAAGACTTGTATTCTTGTAGGTGGTTATGGAGGAGGCGGCCCTGGTTACTCTGGAGGAAGCAGAGGCTATGGAAGTGGTGGACAGGGTTATGGAAACCAGGGCAGTGGCTATGGCGGGAGTGGCAGCTATGACAGCTATAACAACGGTGGAGGCGGAGGCGGCTTTGGCGGTGGTAGTGGTAGGTATCCAGTGATCCAAGTACTTGGTGCAATAGCTAGATTAGCCTTTTAGACTTTATCCTTAGGAGGATTTGATGGTCTTAAAGCATTGTGTGTTGTGCTGCATGGTACTTTTTTTTAATGGGCTTGCAATGCTACCTCCTCCTAGCTTTAAGCTGGGGCCGCCTCACTCCCAAATAGATAGATGGTTAAGTGGATAGTGGTGTCTTCAATTGGAATTAGATTAGCTTCTAGCCGGATTTAGTGTTAACTCTTGGGATCTTAGGTGCTTAGTTGATGTATCCAGCATGTGTTTGCTGTGCCCCTGGCTGGGTAAAGGCCTTAAAAGGCAAGAGAATATATACCTTTTGTTACACCATGGTGAGTTGGGTGAAGTTTTAGTTACTGGATTATTCAGTTGAATGCCTTGCACATGAAATACAAAGATAATTGAAATTGGAGCCACAGAAGTTTGGGAGCAAGGCAGATCAAGCAACTTTTTTACTCTGAACACTAGGATTTCTCATTTTCCCTGAATAACATATAAAGGTCCTCTTTTCCATTCTTAGGAAGCAATTTTGGAGGTGGCGGAAGCTACAATGATTTTGGCAATTACAACAATCAATCTTCAAATTTTGGACCCATGAAAGGAGGAAACTTTGGAGGGAGAAGTTCTGGCCCTTATGGTGGTGGAGGCCAATACTTTGCCAAACCACGAAACCAAGGTATGGTATATATGTGGTATTGGAGGGCTAAACTAATACGGTTTAGGAAATGTAGAAACCAAAACGCTGATAAATTAAAACGTTGAGGAAAATGACTGAGTTAAAATAGTTTGAGTTGGGAAAATCACATGAGCCCCAACCTGTGATTTTCAACTTATGCAATATAAATAGGTTAAGCCCCAACTATAAAAAACATGGTTACTGTTCGTACTTCTAAAGCTTAAGAGAATAAATTTTGTTTCTAGGTGGCTATGGTGGCTCCAGCAGCAGCAGTAGCTATGGCAGTGGCAGAAGGTTTTAATTACTGCCAGGTAAGTGAACACCTTTTTTTGTTGTTGTTCTCACTTAATTGTAATTTATAATGAACCCAGTAACCCTAATATAGCTGAGCAGTGCAACATAGTTAACATTATAATTACAGTAAAATTGTGGATATTAAGTTAATATTCAGATCAGCAAAATTTGTGGGAAACAACTTGCTATTGGATTGTAGCCTTGAGTCTTAATATGTTTAGATTAACAACTTTATTCCATATTGTTCAACAGGAAACAAAGCTTAGCAGGAGAGGAGAGCCAGAGAAGTGACAGGGAAGCTACAGGTTACAACAGATTTGTGAACTCAGCCAAGCACAGTGGTGGCAGGGCCTAGCTGCTACAAAGAAGACATGTTTTAGACAATACTCATGTGTATGGGCAAAAAACTCGAGGACTGTACTTGTGACTAATTGTATAACAGGTTATTTTAGTTTCTGTTCTGTGGAAAGTGTAAAGCATTCCAACAAAGGGTTTTAATGTAGATTTTTTTTTTTTGCACCCATGCTGTTGATTGCTAAATGTAATAGTCTGATCATGACGCTGAATAAATGTCTTTTTTTTTTTTTTTTTAATGTGCTGTGTAAAGTTAGTCTACTCTGAAGCCATTTTGGTAAACTACCCCAACAGTGTGAAGTTAGAATTCCTTCAGGGTGATGCCAGGTTCATTTGAAATTTATTTACAAACCTGCTTGGTGGAGAAGCTGTTGTCTTCAGAACCTTGGTGTAGTTGAACTGACAGTTACTGTGTTGTGACCTGGAGTTCACCATTAAAAGGGTCACCCATGCAAAGTCATGGAGTTTTTTTTTTTTTTTTTTTGGTTATTAATGATTGTTGGCACATCCTATGCAATATATCTAAATTGAATTATGGTACCAGATAAAGTTATAGATGGGAATGAAGCTTGTGTATCATCCATTATCATGTGTAATCAATAAAAGATTTAATACCCTCTTGAATGGAATGACAACTGTATGGATTCGGGACTGGCAGAGTTTTGGACCTTCCCTACCCTCTACCCCTGATGTTGAATGCTTCTATCAATTCAAGTTCAAAACTCTGCCAGAGAATAGAAGCCAGCTGCTGGCTAATGCCATCTCATAAATCCACAAATTAGAAGTTTGGGGGAAGACCTTTTTTAAAACTGAATAGTGCCATTAAGAATTTTATTCAACACAAAAACAGGCTTACATTAAAGGAAAACTGCAGTTTCTGTCCTGGTTGGGTGGGTCTTTAGGGGTTTATGGATTGACCACTTACTATATGGAGATTAAAATTTCATGTGAGAAACTGTATTGTTTACTTAAATATGTGCTAACTGCAGTTTTCCTTTAAATACAGCACAAGATCACACAACCATCCTAAAATGTTGCTTGTATAGAAAATGACTTTTAAAAGCTTTATGACGTTATTATCCAATCATTGTTATTTGTACATAGCTTCCTTTGAGCCCTCAATTTCAGTGCCATTGTACCTAGTAGTATAGATATTTGTTTACCACTAGGATTGTGTACTCCATCCCATGGGTGTGTTACCTGGAAGTTTGGGGAGGGTTGGGGTGGGGTTGGGTGGGAGGTGGAGGTGGGTGGGAAAGCATGGGTAATAGTTCCATGGGCTTGATATTGGCTGAGTTTGCAATGGCAGGTGGAACCTTAACTATTGAGGGAGTTTGCAGATACCTCAGGATTCGTGACAATGCCTTTAAAGATCCAGGAGAGATGTTCAGCTACTAGGAACTGCTAGCAAGTATAGCGCGAATGGCTCCGAGCCCAGACACTCTACAGCTGAGAGTAGACACTTGTGGTATGTGGAGTACAGATAAGCCAGGGGCAGGCCACGGCACTCCATGAAAGCTAGGAGAGTGAAGTTTCAGTGACCATCGCAAGGAAGGAGGCAGACAAGAGTAAGGCACACCTGACTCTTAGGACTAGCAGTCAGAACCAGGAGAAAAGGTTTTATTGCTATGCTGATAGGTAAGAACAGATTTTACTTACATCCATATAGCTCTCTAAAATCCAGCCTTCTCATTTTCCTTAATAAATTGAGCCAAAACTAGTCCAGTTAAGCTGAACTTGGTTTTTCTGGAACTGAGTTGCTTTAAATTGACACCCTACTCTTGGTGGCTCCCAAATGAAGGAAGTGAGCACTTTCTTTAAATTACCTCTACTGTGATATATATTTACCCTTTAATTTCTATATTTCTTACCTTCTTTTGATCTATTTCCATAAAACAATGGCTCAAAGTAATATTAGAATCTTCCCCCAAATGCTTGTGGGAGGTTGGGTGGGCCGTTAGTGGGAGGTGGGGGGTTAGCCTGAGATGGAACTTGTCTCTGAAAAAAAGCTAGTTCTAAAGGCTGTTTACTTTTCTAGGGAGGACTCTGCTACCACAGGCATATCAACTCTTAAAAAAAATCCAGAAATCCAGTCCAAGCTCGTGGATAAAAAGGTAAGCTATAAGTAACAATGCTTAATATTCCCAAAGAAAAATGACAAGCTGTCCCTCATAGACTAGAGAGGTCTCATAGCTTGATCTGTTACGTACCTAATAGACTAGCCAGCAAGCACTATTAAAACAATTGGATTCTCAGTCAAGAGAATGGTTATGATCGTAGACTCTTTCATCTGCTTAATGTACTTTTCTTTTTCCTTTTTGCAGAAACATCCTTATGAGGACCTTTATCCGAGCCTCTTGGTGCTTGTTACTGCCATGCAGTTATTTGCTACCTGCTGTGCAGCTTGAATCGATCATTCAATTTTGTGAATGAACTTTAAAAAAATAAAATGCATTTAACTTGGTTTTGTGCCTTGTTTTCTTTGTCTCCCTTCATGATATTTATGGTAAATAACTTGATGCTGTTGGTTGTTCTTTACCAGATGAAGCTTGAGAATGGGAAATAGAGGAGTTAATGATAGCCAGGTGTCTGGTACACCAGAATTGTACCCTCATTCCTTGTTGTGTTCTTGAGCATAGTGGGCCTCACCTAGGAGTGAACGAGCTTTTACCAGTCATTTATTTCCAGCTTCAAAAAAAGCCACAAGACTAAAGGAGGTACTTCACCTTTGCAAAGGTAATAAGCCTAAAAATGTGTTTGAAAGCAGTAGTTTAACTCTTTCAGCAAGTGTTTGTATTTTTCTCTAGCCTGTTTCCATCCTTGGTAAAAGAAAGCTTGTGAATCCATCGGGTCCATTATTAACCAAAATTATGAGTAAGGAAATTTCCCATTCTCTTACATGAAGTAACCAATTCTTGTGACCCACCTTTCCATCTTTCACCTGAAGTACTGATGAGTACATGTGTCTGAGAATCTTTCCCACCACAGTGTACCTCCACGAGAGGTGTCTCCTGTTGACTGTATCTCCAGTGCCTAGAACAATACTTTGAGCTTATTAGGTGCCTATTAAATAATTTGTTGAATAAATGTCTAAATTAGTCTCTGAATTACCATTTTTGTGGGTTTGATTTGAATGAAAAACCTCTGCAGTCTGCTATTTCAAACTACCTTACCCCACATTTTAAGTTTTTAAGAAAGTTGACGAGTTGGACTATCTTTAGATCTATCAGGAAGTTTTCGTTCCCTGGAGACCAACCTTTTTTTGAATCTGTAGGCATTAAGTTTTTATTTCAATCACTTGATTTTTTGTCTTAAAACTGTAATGAGTATCAAGAACTTGGAAGTAAGGTTTCTCTAGTGAAATGGAATAGAAGGGTTAAATAGAAGCAAAATACTCCAAAGGTAATTTATATAATAAATCTAGTGATCAGGAAGATTGGGAACTGCCCGAAATCCAAGCAACAGGACAAAGGTGTGTGGAGGGAGTTTGAAACTTCATTGTGTTCTAAAAAACATACTAGCAAAAGGCCCTAGATCTTCAAGGATCTAGAAGGGGAAGTAGGGGGGTGGGGGAAGGGCAGCACACGAAAACAGGAATTGGGTAACTAATGTAACCAGGGAGATGGATGATATAACCACAGTGCACATGGTGTGTGGCTGTGGAGCAAGTTTTACCCAGAAGCAGTCCTGGGTGTGAAATCCTCTAAAACTTGTTCACTCAGTGGTGTTCAACTCAGACCCTGTGAACTGTAGCACCCCAGGCTTCCCTGTCCACCCCTGGAATTTGTTCAAACTCATGTCCTTTGAGCCAGTGATGCCATCTAACCACCTCATCCTCTGTCGCCACCTTCTCTTAACACTGTCTTTCCCAGTGTCAGGTTGAAAGTTGGGTTCCAATCCAATTCTTTGTTGCAACCAAGAAAGGCCTGTCCTGTGGGCATTCCAGGCTTTTCAGTCCTAACACTCAGGAACCTGTTACAGAGGGTCTAGCCAGCTCTAGCAGCAATCCTAGCTTTATAAATAGGGGGTCACCCAAGAAGATGGGGTTCCTCAAATCATGGCCTCTGCCTCTGAGAAGGGGGTTGAAAGTGGTAGATGACACTGCTCAGGCCCAACTGTTGCCTGTCCCGTCTTCCTACAATCGGAAGAGAGAAGCAAGCTCAGCAGAACATCCTCCCCAACACCACCAGGCAGTGAGCTCTGAGGAGCTCCCCAGTTCATCACCCTCCCTCAAGAGAGAAGACACAGCACAAGGCTATTTCCGTAGAGTGCTTTATATACCAAAGCTCAACCCAGACTGGAGACCTAGAAAACTGAACCACTGAAGAGAGATTCCAGCCCTCCCCTCACATCCTTGCCTCCAGGCAAGCCTCACTGAACACACCTCGGACCTTCCAAATGCCAGGTTTCCCACTGTGGTCCCCTCCTGGTCTACAGAACTCAGCTCCCCCCGGGCCTCATGGATGGGAAGGACCTTTATCAGAAGAGAATGAAGGAAACCCCCATCACCAGTCCCACCCCCTCCGGCCAGGTCAGTCTGTGGCCTCCATCTTGGTCCCCCGGGGCACCAGGAAGATGGCCCCATCAGCAGCCTGGTGTAGCGCATACTCTTCAGGGGAGTAGCTGTTGCCTGCTTCATCCCGCAAGTGCTGGAAAATGTCACGGTACAGGTCCGTCAGCTGTTGGCGCATGACCTCCAGGGTCCGGTCAGCCTCGCCTCGGGCCCGGAGAAGCCGCTCCCGCTCGCTGCCCAGCCGCTCCAGTTCCCGCTCCAGCTGCACGATGGTCTCCAGCTTTCTCTTGCGACAGTTCTGGGCGGCCACCTTGTTCTTGCCCCGCCTTCGGATGTCCCGGACCAGGGCCAGCTGGCTCTCTGTCAGCGGGTACCGCGCCAGCAGCTCGTTGAAGTCGTCTACTGGCAGGTTGACAATCTTGTCCGTAGGGAAGGGGATCTTCATGGCCAGGGCCCGCCGCTCATCCCGACTCCCCGCCTCCCCCCGTGCAGTGGGCTTGGCCCGCACAGGGCCCGAGGAGGGTTCTAAGGCTAAGGGGTTCTCGGCAGGTGGCAAGGCATAGTTGGGGTGGGTCAAGGAGTTGGGCATTAGTGAGTAGGGGTACTCCACTGGGTACATCTCTACATACTCGCTGCGACGCCGGCCAGCCTCCGTCCCCTCCAACTCAAGAGATTCAGCGTCACTATAGTTGAGGGATAATCCTGAGTCAGATTCTGGGTCTTCTTGGGGCTTGGATGGCCCCGCTGACAACCCAATGTCCAGGAGGGCCAAGGGGTCTGGGAGGGGGTCACTGAGCAGGCCCGAGAGGGTCAGTGGCTTGGAGACTGGTACAGTCATGTTGCTACCATAGGAGTACGGAGGGTCTGGGACATGAGACGTGGGTGCCGGGAGCTCATAAGGTGGTGTAGGAAGGGGAAAGCCAGGCTCCGAGTGGATAGAGCAGGGGCAGTAACTTGGAGGCGGCGGGGGCCCTGGGTATGGGACAGGGGCTGGGGGCTCGAATGATGGCTCACTTGGAGCATTCAGACCCTGCAAGAAAAGACACCAAGAGGTTTGTAGACGGGCTGAGGAAGAGAAGAAACCATCTCTCTCAGAACCAATCTGAGTCCCACTGAAAGAACTAGTGAGATAATCACAAGGGAACAGAAAGTTGCTAATAATCATTAAAAGCTTCTGGCAAAGTTGTGACAGAGCAAGTTCATGAAGAAAGCGGCTTAAACAGGAAGGGCACTCGCTGAAGTCAGACTTCAGAAAGGACTACCTAACGCCGCAACAGTTGTGAATCCCCTCCTCTTCAGGAGAAGTTCTTACTGGCTTGAGATGTCTCTTGTCCCTTTATTTCCTTCAGGAAGACAAGGAGTCACTCCACGATGACCCTTGGAACCCTTTTCCTGCTGCCATTATCTAGGGCCAAAGGGTCAAGTTCAGACCCTGGCCATGCCCCGGGTGCCCAGCAGAGGGAGCTGCTGTGTGGGAAGAGAGCTTAGGGCAAATCCTGAGGACCCAGGCTGGCATGGGCACAGTGCCAGGTCTGGGGCAGAGAGTTACTTCAGGGAGCCACCGTGAGCTCTACCCTTTCCCCTCCAGTCCCTCTGTCCCTGCCCAGGTGCAGAGAGGAGGAGAGAACATGATGAGGAGAACAGGGCCCCCAACCCACATCGGGGAGCCATCCTGCTCCAGCCCAGCTGGGGACAAAGGCATCATTGTTAGGCCAACAGACACCCCTTTGTCCAAGTAGCAGGAGGAAAGGACCCCGGCATAGCCTGACCCCCCCCCCACCCCCACCTTCCTGAGGCCCCTGAACTACAGCTCTGCTACCTGAGGGAAAGGGGCCCAGCTGCTGAGGACAGGGGAAGGAAATGAGGGATGAAGGCAGGACTGGAAGAGGGCAGAACAGAGGAAGGTGAAGAAGGGAAGGCGGGGCAGGAGGTGAGGTAGAGAGACGTGAGCAGAGTGGCTGCCCAGAGAGCTTGCACCCCCAATCAGATCCTTCCTTCCCACCACTGCTATCTCCTGCTCATCCGCACCCCTCCTCCTCAACGCTCTGGCCTTCCCTCCAGATCTCTTCGACTCCAGCCCTTCTTTTTACAGTGTCCAGAAAATCTCCATCTTGAGACCCTGGGCTCTGCTTGCTCTAGCTCCACCCCCTGCCACGCACACCCAGGGCCTCAATCCCAGCCATACTCCCTGTTTCGCTGCTTTTCCCTCCCCCCACCACCTTGTTCCCCACTACCTGGCTTACCTGCAGCTCAGTGATGGACATGATCTCCTGCCAAGTCAGTTCCATCTCACCTGGCTCCGGAATGGGTAGCTGTGTTACCCTGTTCCTGCTCTGCTGTGGAGGACACGGGGACATCCTACTGGGCCAGGGCCTGGTCCAAGGTCCCAAGAGCCCAGATGGTCCCAGCAACCTGTATCAAAGGAGAAACAAGGGTTAGGGCCTCTCCTGCCACAGGTCAGCAGTTTTATCCTTCTTCATTGGGCAGCTGGGCTTCCCAGGTGGCGCAGTGGTAAGGAATCCACCTGCCAATGCAGGAGACTTAGGTTTGATCCCTGGGTGGGGAAGATCCCCTGGAGGAGTAAATGGCAACCCACTCCAGTATTCTTGCCTGGAAAATCCCATGGACAGAGGAGCCTGGCGGGCTACAGTCCATGGGGTCACCAAGAGTCTGACACGACTGAGCGACTGAACACGCACGCATGCACAGAGCGGCTCCCTCCAGCTTCACCTGAGGGAAGGAGACGCCTCATCCCCCCATCCATGCTGCACTCATCAACAACTCCTTAAGCTAGAAAGCCTCTTTCTGCTGTGTTATCTCTACCTCACCTGCTACGGCTGTAGGCAGTTCCTCTGGGGGCTCTACTTTTCAGATAAGATGCCTTCTCTTTCCCCTACTGCTGAACTCCTCAGGACTGTATCACAGGCCAGGACAGAAGCCACATCATCTAGGGTCGTGGTTCTGTTTTTCCTGTCTCCTGCAGCAGCCTCAGGGATCACTCCTGCTCTCCTCCTCTGCCCTCAGTTTTAGGATCTCAGTCTTTTCCTTCCAAGTTGAGAGTGAGTGCTTGGGGATCCCCAAGGAGCGTGTTGTGGGAAGAGCCAAGCAGACAGCCCCTCCCTTTCTCTAAGATAGGCCCCAGGCCTGCTGGTTGATAGCAGCCCTGCCCTCGCCTCCTATCCTGGTCCTGGGCTCCCCTGCCTGGGCCAGATAAGAGGTTTATCAGTGGCAGGCAGCAGAGGAGGAATGGTCTCTGGAGACACTGGACCTCTGCCCTGTGTCCTGCAGGGTCCTCTTGGCTATACCCTACCACACAAACCAGGTCGTATAATAACCACAGCAAAGACTTGCTTGGCATTTGTTGAGAACTGAGCCTGGGGGTCTATAGGCACTCATTTATGAGATTGATTTTCACAAAGATCCTATAAGGTCCATTCTGAAGCTGAGACTCAACCTGCTAAATAGCAGAGTCAGGACTGGTGCTTAGAGTTGCTGACTCTCCTGCCGTCCCACCTTCCAGGTGCCTTCCCAGTCCTGCTCCCATGTCTTGCTACGCCAAGACTCTACTGGTAGTCAGCATCAGTCAGCTCCTTCTGTGGAATCTTGGCCTCTTTTCTCTTCTAGGGAATATTTCTTTAGAGACTTGAATACTCACTCCCCTCCAGCCCCTTTGCTTTGGATCTGGGCTGGAGTTGCAGACCTGTGCAGCAGCAAGATGTCGGGCAAGCCGTCGTCTTTCTCTGAGCTTCTGTTTCCTCATTTGTAAAACCAGGGAGTGAGATAAGTTGAATTTGGAGGTCCCTCCCTCTCTGCTTGGACAGTTCAACATTCTCAGCAATCCCTCAGCCCTGCCTTTATCTTCTCCTTTCTGTCACCCTTTCTCCTCACTCCACCTCCCTATTCCCTGACACCCATCTCACCATCATCTGTTCTCCCTGCCTTTGGCAAGACACTCCAAGTAGATTTGGCAGGGGCCCCCTGATCTCTTAGGGCCACGGACTGTACCCTATGTTTGCTGTAGAAGTAAAGACAGGCAGACTGGGTGAGTGGGGGAGACTTACAGAAGGACAGACAGAGTATAGGGTTGGATGACCTTAGATCACCACAAGGATGGCCCATCACAGGTATTTAATATGGAATCCACTCTGACTCACCACAAAATTCATGAGAGCTGCAAACTGTCCTTTCGAAGGAGGATCACCCCAAGTTCCTGCTTGGCCCCTCCTTGTTACATGGCCATCCCTAGAGCTGGGAGTTGGCACAGGCCCTTGGCCAGTGGGCAGAGGGTAGGGTGTTTATGTCTGTCCAGGATGCCATTTCAACACCGGAACCCCACCTTCTCCACCCAGGTTCTGGCGGAAATTGCCCAAAGGCAAAGTGAATGGAGAAGGGGTTTAGGGGGCAGGGACGATGACTCTTGCCTCATAGTCCTTCTCACACACAGACACATCCCATTTTGTCCCTCCGTATAATTTCCCGGATCTGACTCTTAGGTGCAATACAAAGATCTTGCCCTAGGAGGCAGGAGACCAGGTTCTCTGGCATTCCACATGCATGATCTGGGACAAATTGCTTCCTATTCATTCTCTGCCATTAAATGGAGACAGACGTGGAGAACCTCCTTACAGAAGATTGTATCTGGCTCAAGCAATCACAGACTTTATTGTGGGTTGCATTCACCTGGGGTGCTTGTGAAAACACAGAATTCTGAAAGCTGCCCCAGATCCATCAAAATTGAGTTCATAGGTACAGGTACCTGGCAATCAGCACTTTAACAAGTGGCCTGGTGGGTGTTTCTGTGCCAGAGGCCCACCGTACTTTGAAAACTTTTAACCACTCCAACCATATGGATTTACTTGAAAGAACACAAAGCCAGAAAGTCTGGCAAGTAATCTCCAGACCTCTCGTTTCACAACCTTGATCCAGGCAAGGCTGGGTTCTAGGCTGCCCTGGTCTCTGAAACTAGATATCAGCCCCTTCTCATAAAGACCAGGAATTTAATCCTCCCCTTACCCTAGGACAGGGAAATGAGAATCCAGAAGGGTCACTAGGGGAGACAGGAAGTTAGAAAAGAGGCAGTTAAGGAGAACCTCAGGATCAACTCCAACCTGCTCTCTGGTACAAGTCTGTGCCAGGCCAAAAGGGAGTAGTGTGAGTGTCCCTGGACACTCAGAGATGGGTGGTGGTCTATACACCAGCTATAGGCCCCTCTGAGTCTTAGGAGCCTACCTTCCTAAAGACAGGCCAGGGAGCTGGCAGCCAGTGATAAAGCTCAGGGAGAAGGAATCAGATCAAATAGAACATCACAGAGGGTACCGAAACTGAAGAGGTCCTGGGAAAGTGCAGCCTGCCTCCCTGTGTCCCTTTTCTTTCACAGCAAATGGTCCTCACTTTCCAGTTTAGCCCACACTTTGAGGTCACGCACCCATCTTGCTCCCCAACACTGCATATCAAGTAGGATGGACACCATCTCCAGGGACTCTAATCCACCCTCTTTACTCTCATCCTAAACCATTCTGGCTTACCCAAAGAGATTTTATCACAATCCCTGAGTACACACAGAATGACATGGAGCTTTATGTTTCAGGATACAGACTGAGGACAATCTGGGGAGGGATGCTGTGGAGAGGAAGGTATTCGGCCCCATCTGCTGCCCCAGGTCTCTAACACCTTGACAAGGGGGAGAGCCAGAGAGAGGGCTCGCCTCTGGGACTCTGTTCTGAGGCTTATTAGACTTCCCTTCCCTCTCCAGGTGTCAACAGAAGCAGGGAAAGGATGGGGAGGGATCAGTAAAGCCTGGGGTGTGGAGTGATGGGTGAGCAGCCTGCAGCTTAGCAAGATGAGAAAGAATCTCCAAAGAGAGGGAGGCACACAGAATTGAGAGAAAGCAACAGAATGGAGGGGAAAGGGGGCTGACAGAGGGAGCCATGGGGAGGGAGAAGGGGTTGAGGGTGTGGAGAGAGATATGAGCACAGTAAGATATGTGGGGTCACACATGACTCAAACAGGTGCACGGGAACAAGGGAAAGAGGGACGAGTTTCTGCCGTCCCGTCACCCAGTCACTAGACCCCAACTTCAGTCCCTAGGAAGCCCAATGATAGAGAATCTCAGCTCCAGCAGCTGTGACAGGTGACCTCTCTGCCACTGTCCCCAGCCGTCTGTCTCCTCAGCTGCCAAGATTTCCAGTCAGAAGCAACTATGCTGCGGTGGGATCCCTTCCTCTCCCTCCCAGTTCCAGCTGATCCCTACTGCCCGAGGCCCGGAGAAGAGAAGGCACACAGGGAGGAGAGAACTCAGCACCTCCAAGCTCTAGCAGCCCATCCTGGCGCAACAACACTTCTCAGCGACCCAGGTGTCCACTGTCTCAGATTCCTCAACTTCCCCTAGACCTACCCAGATGGCTGGACAGGGCAGCGTGATGGGATGGCATAGGGGAAAGGATGGTACTGCATACCTGAGTCCAGCGACAGCCAGTCTGCCCAAGGGTTACTCAGGGTCACTCCCCAGCCCCTGAGGCGTCCCTTGGGGGACCACTGTCTGGTCCCCACCCAGAGCATTTTGCCCTAAGAAGCCCAAAGGGCTCAAGAAGCCATGTAGGTCTCCCAGGGAAATTCCCGCATCTGTCACATTCCTCAACCAGGGGCAGCCTGGTAAGGTCTGCGACCTCCTAGGATGGCCCTGCGAGTTGGTTCTTCTCTCCCTTTGCCTCCTCCACCTCCCCAGGCTGTCCCCAGACCCACTGCAGTCCCCCTCCCCACCCGCCCCGCAAGCACCTGTGGCAGGGTCCCAGCGAGGTGAGGAGAGCGATGAGAGAGACGAGGCCGGCCTGGGCTGACACCTCCTGGGTGAGGATCCCTGCTACCTCTGAGAGCCGCGGAGGGCCGTGCCCCGCCCCCTGGCCATCGCTGAGCGCCCAGTGTGGAGTGCGGGGAGCTCCGGGCCGGCGCACCAGCCTCTTCTCTGAAGCCCTCGGCCTGAGTTCTCCGTCCTTCCTCCAACCCTCCCCTTTCCCCGTGGCCCTCCTCTCCTCCTGCCCCTTCTGGCCAAGAGAGGAAACTTGAGCCCGGTGTGGTTTCTGCCCACACCCCGCCCCCAACTTGCTCCCGGCCAGCGTGGGGCACACATGGCTCCCAGCCCTCCGTGTGAGCCCAGGAGTCCAGCCAGCTCTGCGTTTCTCCCATGCGTATGATGAATTCCAACCTGATGATCTAAGCGGCAGAGCAACCTCTAAACTTCATACAAGTTGTAACCCCTGACCTTTGCCCCTTTGACCCTCTTCAGGTCAGGGAAACTGAGTCCTGGCAGGGTGGAGAGCAGCTGGAGAAAAGGACCAGATGTCTAGCATCCCAGTTTTTAGGCAGGTAGGCCTTCGGGACTCTGCTTTTATTTTCAGGAAAGCCTGGGCTCTGGGAAAGGGGTAGGGGAGCTTTCGGGGGAGGAGGACCCAGCCGCTTTGATGTGTCCTTTCACCTGTAGCCTTCTCCCCTCCCCCTGCAGCCTCAGATGTCCTAGGACAAAGGCCTCTTTCTTGGGCCAGGTTTGTTGTCAGTGTGTGAGGGGAGTTGGGGTTGGGGGGGAGCCGCCTGGCAGGGACATTATTCACCTGCCTTAAAGGGGACCCTAGATGCCCTCTGTCCTTTCTTCCAGGCAGTCACCCCAGTCACAGGGCAGCCACATACTCTGGACAGAACAGGACATGTGTGTAGGGTGTCAGGTCCACCCCAGCATTCACAGCAGCTCTGGGGCAGGCCAGTAAGTACCCCTGGAAGTCACTCATTTATCCATTTGTCTCCAAGCCACAACCCAAGTTCCAGGCCAAACAGATCCTTTCTCCAGAGACTAGGAGAAAAGTCTGGCTTCCTCCTAGCTTTTAGTAGCTTTCAGCTCTAAGGAAAGTCTTTCCTATGTCTAGCTTCACTCCTTACAGCTGCAGCTTGCACTTTTTTCTTTTCCTTCTTATGATGTTCAAGTTAAATTGGAAGCAGTTATTGACTGAGGAGGTAGGCAGCTACCACCCTAAGACAGGACTGGCATTCAGCCAGCATTCTGTGATAGGCTTGTGTTCACTATTAAAATAATGAAAACTTTCTGTCCCACTTGGTAAAGAATAGCTTCTGGGAGTCTTCCAAGTGTTTCCCATCATTACAGTACTATGTCAGCCACCCCAGTTCTCTCTCAGGATGCCCCCAACCCAATAACACAACCAAGCAACTCAAGAGGCAATGTGATACCTGCAGCCTGTGTGTGTCGGTTTGATCAACACCCATGCCAAACCTATAGTTCAGTGATTTGAATCCCTACCCCAGCAGATCATAATTCTGCATGCATGACCTGTGTGGGGCAGGAGGGGACTCATGGCTTCATTGCATGTTACATGCAGGTTCAGAATCTCTTGATGATCTGGTATGAATCTAGGTCACAAACATGAGTACTCAGGTAGCTTATGTATTTATTTGGGCCCATTGGAGGGGATGAGAGGTGGTGATAGTCATACTTGTGTCTGACTCAGTAATGGTATCAGGTTGTCAGATAGTCAGTGGTATCAGATAGTCAACAAACATTTGCTGAATGAAAGCTACCAGTTCAGGACACTATTTGTGGCATCGCACATACAATTATAACACAAGTTATCCAATGAATGAATGGATATTTATGGAGTGTCTACTTATCATTCATTCATTCAACAAATATTTGTTGTGGGTCTACTATGTTTCCCACTCCAGAACTACACAAAGATGAATAAGAACAGTCTGTGTCCTTATTAACAGCCTACGCAGGGAATTTGGGGTTTTCCAGGCAGTGCTAGTAGTAAAGAGTCTGCCTGCCAATGCAGAAGACTCAGGAGATGCAGGTTCAGTCTTTGGGTTGGGAAGAGCCTCTGGAGAAAGAAACGGCAACCCACTCCTGTATTTTTGCCTGGAAAATCTCATGGACAGACGAGCCTGGCGGAATACAGTCCATGGGGCCACAAAGAGTCAGATATAGTAATAAAGGTCTATATAAGGTGCTATGGAGGGACTTCCCTGGAGGGCCAGTAGTTAAGACTTCTCCTTCCAATTCAGGGGTACGGGTTTGATCCCTGGCTGGAGAGGTAAGACCTCACATGCCTGTGGCCAGAAAACCAGAACATAAACAACAGAAGCAATATCATAACAAACTCAATAAAGACTTCAAAAATGATCGACATCAAAAAAAAAAAGGTACTATGGAGCTGAACTGCTGTTGGGGAAATTCAGAGCAGGCTTCACAGAGGAGGTGGCAGTTGAGCTGGGCTGTGGAGAATGATTCAGGGTTCATCAGGAAAAGAGGGGAGAAGGGTATTCCAAGCTGAGGTGTGAAAGCCCAGAGGCATCAGAGCAAGAAGAGTACTCAGGGTTTCCTAGGGTGGAGTGTGGGGTAGGAAGTAGTGAAAAATAAGCTTGGGGAGATTGACTGGGGCTAGATGTAAAAGTCTTAAAAGTCCAACTAGGGAGGTTGTGTTTCATCCCATGTGCGAGTCAAAGACATGTTTGAAGCAGTTTACTTGTTTTCGGGGACAGACATGGTCGTACAGGCTGAGCTAAGTCAACAGACAGCCTTCATTTAGGCGGCTGGCCAGGATATCTCTCCCACCTCACCCTATTCCCCTCCTGTAGGAAGAGGCTGTTACTGTGGTTAGCAGGCTGTGTTCTGCCTCTAGAACATTCTTTTTTTTTTAATGTATTTATTTATTATTTTTGGTTGCACTGGGTCTTTGCTGCTGCACACGGACTTCCTCTAGTTGCAGAGAGTTGGGGCTGCTCTCTCTGCGGTGTGTGGTCTTCTCATTACAGTGCCTTCTCTTACTGCGGAGCACAGGTCCTGGGTGCATGTGAGCTTCAGTAGTTGTGGCTCTTGGGCTCTGAGTGCAGGCTCAGTAGTTGTGGTACATGGGCTTGGTTGCTTCGCGGCATGTGGGATCTTCCTAGAGCGGGGATCAAACCCATGTCCCTTGCATTGGCAGGTGGATTCCTATCTATAGTACCTCAAGGGCAGTCCCAGAACACTCTTTACAGCCCCCCAGGGGTGTGGATGGTTCCTTTAGTCCCCTCCTTTCAGATTCCTGCTGTCTAGAGTCAACCTCCTTCTATCTTAAATCTCCTCTGCTTGATGTAAGATTAACAGGGTATTAGGAGCCTGAATGGGTTGGACAGTGCCTGCAGCTAGGCAAGGCAGAATACCTAAGATTTTCCTAGCCCCAAGATCCCCCTGCTTCAGCCAAAGTGGCAGAGACAGAGTGTGGAGAAAAACATGGCCACATATCTTTACTGTTATACTGTTCTTCATCCATGCTGCTCATGCACCCCCAAAACACTGTCTTATTGTCACCTCTGGTCAATTCACCCCACTCTCACCCCAGTGCGTGTGCACACCACCATCAGCATCAGGGCAAGCCACAGCCGAGTTGCCAAACACCCTACCGGGTTATGCAACCAGCTTCCCGAGTAGGGCGGGGTGGGTAGAGGTGAAACCAGGGGAGGGCCACAGGTCCCAGAGGGAGCTGGTTGCCTGGCCTGCTTGCCTGCTGGGCTGACCGCAGTGGCCCCAGGGGGCGGAGGCAGGGCTGGCCCTTTTATCAGTGCCCTGCAGGATTGCACCCGCCACCCCCTGGCTTCCTCTCTCAACAGACGGAAAGGGGAGGCAGCCACAGGGTGCAAGGGAGGGCTGGGCGTTATCCTAGGCTGCAGAGCCTGGCGGTTACCCCGGATGGCTGGGGGAGGTGTTGGAGAGGGTCTGGGACCAGGGAATAGTGAGGCCCCTCTTACTCAAGTAAGGAAAGGGAGATATAAACTGAGGCCCAGATGGTGGAGCCAGATGTCCTAAGCCATCCACTGGTTTTTCCTTGTGTTCCAGTTTGGGTGAGAATAGGATGAAAAAAAAAAAAAAAGGTCTCTGAAGAGGTTCCTTTCCATATATAAGAATTCTAAGAGGATTGACTCAGGAGTCAGGACACTGAGCCCCACTATCAGGTCTAAAGAGCTTGTGACTCTCAAGGGTCCAGAGAGTTGGAGAGGACTGAGGTTCCCAGTCCTGGCATCTGTGGGTTATTCCCGGGTAGCAGAGCCCTACATCTAACCTAAGACACATGAAGGCTGATAGATGAGTCCAGAATAGTCCAGCATAACCCCTGGAGCTTAATTCTAAATCTAGAGAGGGGAGTATATTGTGTGGTGTTCAGTTCACTTGTCACTCAGTCGTGTCCGACTCTTTGCGACCCCATAGACTGTAGCACACCAGGCTTCACTGTCCATCACCAATTCCCAGAGCCTACTCAAACTCATGTCCATAGAGTTGGTGATGCCATCCAACCATCTCATCCTCTGTCATCCCTTTCTCCTCCCGCCTTCAATCTTTCCCAGCATCAGCGTCTTTTCAAATGAGTCAGTTCTTAGCATCAGGTGGCCAAAGGATTGGGGTTTGAGCTTCAACATCAGTCCTTCCAATGAATATTCAGGACTGATTTCCTTTAGGATGGACTGGTTGGATCTCCTTGCATTCCAAGGGACTCTCAAGAGTCTTCTCCAACACCACAGTTCAAAAGCATCAGTTCTTGGGCGCTCAGCTTTCTTTATAGTCCAACTCTCACATCCATACATGACTACTGGAAAAACCATAGCTTTAACTAGACAGACTTTTGTTGGCAAAGTAATGTCTCTGTTTTTTAATATGCTGTCTAGGTTGGTCATAGCTTTTCTTTGAAGGAGCAAGCATCTTTTAATTTCATGGCGGCAGTCACCATCTGCAGTGATTTTGGAGCCCAAGAAAATAGTCTGTCACTGTTTCCATTGTTTCCCCATCTATTTGCTGTGAAGATTGAACAGGATGCCACGATCTTCGTTTTTTGAATGTTGAGTTGTAAGCCAGCTTTTTCACTCTCTTCTTTCACCTTCATCAAGAGGCTCTTTAATTCCTCTTCGCTTTCTGCCATTAAGGTGGTATCATCTGCATATCTGAGGTTATTGATATTTCTCCCAGAAATCTTGATTCCAGCTTGTGCTTCATCCAGCCTGGCATTTCACATGATGTACTCTGCATAGAAGTTAAATAAGCAGGGTGACAGTATACAGCCTTGACGTACTCCTTTCCTGATTTGGAACCAGTCTGTTGTTCCATGTCCAGTTCTAACTGTTGCTTCTTGACTTGCATACAGATTTCTCAGGAGGCAGGTCAGGTGGTCTGGTATTTCCATCTCTTTAAGAATTTTCCACAGTTTGTTGTGATCCACAAAATCAAAGGCTTTGGCGTAGTCAAAAAAGCAGAAATAGATGTTTTTCTGGAACTCTCGGTTTTTCAATGATCCAACAGATATTGGCAATTTGATCTCTGGTTCCTCTGCCTTTTCTAAATCCAGCTTGAACATCTGGAAGTTCACAGTTCACATACTGTTGAGGCCTGGCTTGGAGAATTTTGAGCATTACTTTGCTAGCGTGTGAGATGAGTGCAATTGTGCAGTAGTTTGAGCATTCTTTGGCATTGCCTTTCTTGGGATTGGAATGAAAACTGACTTTTTCCAGTCCTGTGGCCACTGCTGAGTTTTCCAAATATGCTGACATATTGAGTGCAGCACTTTCACAGCATCATCTTTCAGGATTTGAAATAGCTCAAGTGGAATTCCATCACTTCCACTAGCTTTGTTTCTAGTGATGCTTTCTACGGCCCACTTGACTTTACATTCCAGGATGTCTGGCTCTAGGTGAGTGATCACACCATCATGACTATCTGGGTCATGAAGATCTTCTTTGTATAGTTCTTCTGTGTATTCTTGCCAACTCTTCTTAATATCTTCTGCTTCTGTTAGGTCCATACCGTTTCTGTCCTTTATTGTGCCCATCTTTGCATGAAATGTTCCCTTGGTATCTCTAATTTTCTTGAAGAGATCTCTAGTCTTTCCCATTCTATTATTTTCCTCCATTTCTTTGCATTGATCACTGAGGAAGGCTTTCTTATCTCTCCTTGCTATTCTTTGGAACTCTGCATTCAAACTGGTATATCTTTCCTTTTCTCCTTTGCTTTTAGCTTCTCTTTTTTTCTCAGCTATTTGTAAAGCCTCCTCAGACAACCATTTTGCCTTTTTTTCCTTGGGGATGGTCTTGATCACTGCCTCTTGTACAATGTCACGAACCTTCATCCATAGTTCTTCAGGCACTCTTGTCTATCATATCTAATCCCTTGAATCTATTTGTCACTTCCATTGTATAATTGTAAGGGATTTGATTTAAGTCATACCTGAATGGTCTAGTGGTTTTCCCTACTTTCTTCAATTTAAGTCTGAATTTGGCAATAAGGAGTTCATGATCTGA
Source organism: Capricornis sumatraensis (assembly GCF_032405125.1). Taxonomy (NCBI): domain Eukaryota; kingdom Metazoa; phylum Chordata; class Mammalia; order Artiodactyla; family Bovidae; genus Capricornis; species Capricornis sumatraensis. The sequence goes on along the minus strand of NC_091072.1, from coordinate 70,563,441 downwards.
GCCATAGTCAGCTCCCGGTCTTGTTTTTGCTGACTGTATAGAGCTTCTCCATCTTCAGCTGCAAAGAATATAATCAAGCTGATTTTGGTATTGACCTTTGACATCTGCACCTTTTTGTGGTGTAGAGTACGTAGAATGTTGTTGTTGTTGTTCAGATCTTGAGTCCCTGCATTCACTGGTTACATGACTTTGGGCAACTCAACCTTCCTGAGCCTTGTTTCTTTACAAGGGAAAATGGAGATAAGGATGATAATACCTATTCAGTGGAGTTTGGGGGAAGATTAAAGGAGATCAATAAGCGAGGCTGGGGAATGACAGGTAAGGCTAGGTAGCTTCAGTTGTGTCTGACTCTGTGTGGCCCTATGGACAATAGCTCACCAGGCTCCTCTGTCTGTGGGATTCTCCACGCAAAAATACTGGGCTGAGTTGCCATGTCCTCCTCCAGGGAATCTTCCCAACCCGGGAATCGAACCCACATCTCTTATGTCTCCTGCATTAGCATGTGTACTCTTCAGAAGCTTAGAAACCTGGAAACCAGCGTGTCTCAGAGGCTTGGGAATTGAGAAGAGTCTACTTATCTGGAAGTCAGACTCTGGTGGAGAGATACCTGGAACAGAACTGAAACCAGGAGGCAGTCTGGTTCTGGGAGAGGACCAGGACTAGAATGCAGCAGTGTTTGGGGGGCTGGGTGGTAGACTTTCAGGAACTAGCTCTGGAGCCACGGCTTTCCCACCCCAGCACTATTGGGCGGGGCCAGTTTTAGCCACACAATGGGCATAGTGCCAGCCATATGTGCTTCAGTCACCTTCCAGGAACCCCAGAACCCTCCCCCTCACCTCACCCTGTTGCAATCCTCTGCAGTGGGCGGAGCTTCCTGGGAAGTCCCACCCTCTGCTCCTCAGAGGATGGAAGGCTTGAGGCCTGATTATTCATTTCCTCCTTCAAACAGGCATCCTGCTCATTCCAGCCTCTTCTCTCTGCTCCTCCTGCTCCCTTGCACCAGAAAGCTCTCCTTGGACCTTTCTACCAACCAGATGCAGTACAGAGTGGAAGAGAGATCTGGGTTTGAGTTTCAGCTCACATTTAGAAGTTCAGACTTGGGCAAATTATATAAGCTCCTTGAGCCTTGGTTTCCCCTTGGTAAGTGGAGAGAACTGAGCTTCTTGTGAGGGATATAAGAAAATGTATGTATAGTGCTTACACAGAAAGACTTTAAAGTTGGATCGCTTCCTCTGATCCACTGTCCAAGACCCAGCTTCATTCAAGTTCTGTCTCCACGCCACTTTCTTGGGCTACTTACCATTACCCATATTTTTTTGTCTAACTCCTTTTGCAATTATTTTATGTACCAGAGAATTAATAATCTCATATAAATGTTTTCCATTTGAACCATATGATTTTGTGCGTTGTTGTATCATTCTGTAATAGTGATAATATAAACTATATTAGGGGGCTTCCCAGGTGGTGCTGGTGGTAAAGAACCCACCTGCCAATGCAGAAGACATAAGAGACGTGGGTTTGATCCCTGGGTCAGGAAGATCCCCTAGAGAGTGCCTGGCAACCCACTCCAGTATTCTGCCTGGAGAATCCCATGGACAGAGGAGCCTGGTGAGCTGCAATCCACAGAGTCACAAAGAGACTAATGGAACTTAGCACGCATGCATGAAAACTGTATTATACAAAACCTGTCTCAAGCATCATAGTATAATGGTTAAGAAGACAAGTTTGAGAGTCAGAAATGCCTTCATTCAAACCTTGGGTCTGACAGTCACTTTGAGATCTCAAGCAAATTCTTTAATCTCTCTGAGCCTTATTTTATCCATCTGTAATTTGGGGATAAGTACAATACTTATCTTACATATTATTGTGAGAAGTTAACAACTGGGTATGTATGTTTAATTTGGTGATTCAATGCCTGGGCTATAATAAACACCATTAAATAGCACATATATGGTACATCTATTATTATAAAATAAATATTAAATATATTAAATTATTGTTAACTAATTTTCTTGTGAGGGATTGCATTTTATGTTTTGTTTTTTTTTTAAACCATACTCCACAGCATGTGAAATCCACCAAGGATTGAACCTGCGCCCCCTGCACTGGAAGGCAGAGTCTTAACCACTGGACTGCCAAGGAAGTTCCACGTTTTGTCTTTTATACATATATCTCAAGGTGTCTGTTTCTGAGTACAGCATACTGTCACCCACTCAACAAATATTTTTAGAGTATTTAACAGATTGCTAAATTTGAAGGATACCAAGATAACTGAGGAGTGAGCCTTGCCTTTGGGAGACACATATATAAACAGATAAACGGTGATGTGAAGTAAGAATGGCAAAGTTACATTTCAGGGGGAGCAAAGGAAAAGCAGCCTCAGAGGAAAAGCCTCAGAGAGGAGGTAACCTTTCACAGTCTTGAGAAACAGAAGAATATGAATTTTCTAGGGAGAAAAATAGGAGACAGCATTCTGGGAAGAAGAAACATTATGTGTAAATACACAGTGGTGGGGGAAAAGTCTGTAAAGTTTTGATCAGTTACAGAGTCTAGGAGTCCAAGGGTATTTTTAAGGAGATCTGGGTAGAGGGGTAGTTTCCTGAACTTTCCTGGGAAAGTAGGGTAGGTCGTGGTGACCAAGCCCAGGGCCCCCTCCCTGCCAGGAGTCTAGCTGCATATCAAAGTTCTCGGGATAGTCCTCTCCCTCCAAGGACGCTGGGGCAGGTTTGGCTGACCTCCCCTGAGAGCACTAAGGGTGTTTCCCAAATTGCTTCCAGTCTCTTGGAGTGACTATTCCAGCCAAAACCAACAGGACGGGGGCGCCCTGGGATTCCCTCCCCTGTCGTCCCTTTGAGTCCCCGTATCTTGTGTATGGTGATGGAGAACCAGGATGAGCATTGTCTAATTTGCTCAGTGTCTGCTGCTTTGTGCTCAGTCGCTCAGTCATGTCTGACTCTTGAACTATAGCCCACCAGGCTCCTCTGTCCATGGGATCTTCCAGGCTAGAATACTAGAGTGGGTTGCCATTTTCTCCTCCAGGGGATCCTCCCGACCCAGGGATCAAACCCAAGTCTCCTGTGTCTCCTGCATTGGCAGGTGGGTTCTTTACCACTTTGCCACTTGGGAAGCCCCACTGTCTCTGGATCACTTCCCAAATTCTCTTGTGTTGAAAGCTCTTCCCATGAGGGCTGTTTCCGCACCAGGGCCTCCCACTTTCCCTGGTTATTGTCTGTGTTCTTTCTGGTTGCAGCTAAAACCATGCCCATAGGCTGGTGTCTGCAGTCTCTGGCCTTTTTTCCTCTCAACGAGATCACTTGCCAGAGAATGAGATGTCCACAAGGAGGAAGGTGGAGGGCTCATGGGCCCCATCATCCCCCAACTATCAGCTTCCCTTTTTGAGAATGGAAAGAGAGAAGGAGAGACAGAGACCCATCTGACTGGTGTAGACAGAGCCAGCATCTCAGTCGTCCAGACAGGAAATGAAAAGAAGACTTCATCGCTTCTCTCTCTCTTGTGTTAGGAGAAGTGGAAAGAAGAAATAAGGGAAAACCAAGGGTTAGAAAAGAAGATAGAATAATAATAAACAAAAAAAAGAAGAAGATAGAGCTGGAGCAATTCAATGCAGAGAAAATCCTCTGAAATTGAAAGTACTTATTCCCTGGTGGCCCAGTGGTTAGGACTCGGCACTTTCACTTTCAGGGCCTAGGTTTGAACTAAGATCCTTCAAACTGCACAGAGCAGCCAAAAAAAAAAAGGGAAAGAATCATCTTCTGTTTACCATCTGCCTTTCCTTCTCATACCCTAACACTCCTCCTCCCATCCTAATACCCTCCTGCCTCAAGGACCAATAAACCATTAGTACTATCTTTTAATTTTAACTTTATTTATTAAAAAAATAAATTATTTTTTTGGCTATGCCATGAGGCATGTGGGGGATCTTAGTTCCCCAATCAGAGATCGAACCTGCAATGACTGCATTGGAAATGTAGAGTCTTAACCCCTCGACCACCAGGAAAGTACCTTAATTTTATTTCTAAAATAATCCGTCCACTTCCCTTCATATCCAGATCTATAAACTTGCATTCAGCATAACCTTCCTTGCCCCTCTCAATCTCCATTGAACTTTCCTGTAGAACGAAACATTTTTGGTTGAATCCAATGATTTAGCTTCTTCACATCTATACCTGGGCAACTAATATGGATGGAGGAGGGACTTACTGGGTGGTCCAGTGGCTAAGACTCTGTGCTCCCAATGTTGGTGGGGAGGAGGGGCGGGGGGGGGGGGCCAGGGGGCCAGGGTTCGGGTCCTGGTTAGGGAACTAGATCCCACATACTTCAACTAAAGATACTGCATGTCACCATGAAGATCGAAGATCCCTTATGCTGCAACTAAGACTCAGCACAGCCAAATAAATAATACATATTTTTAAAAATATATATTGATGGAGGAAATTCCAGAATCTTGTTAAGTAGTATATTTCAAATTTATGCCCCTAAAACTCAACTAATTCAAATTTATGCCTCCAAATTCTAACTAGTTGCCAACTAATTCTATATTTACCTGGTAAATTCCTCTTTTGTTTTTTCTTTTTTGTGTGTGTGGTAAATTCTCTTTTCTACTCTACTCTGTTCAATAACTATTTCAAGCTTTCTCTCTTTTAAAATCTCTAACACCACCTCCACTTTTGACCTTGCCTATATTTTATTGATAAAATAGATGTAATCTGATGAGACTTCCCTATTTTTCCAATACAAAATCCTCCAGCTTACGTGCATCTACCTACATGCTTGACATTCTACGTCATTAAAATGAAAGAAGTACCCCTGTTCCTAAGTAAGTCCATCCCCTCTCAGTTCTCTGAAAAGATGAGAAAATTAGATTCCTCTGGGTGCATAGCAAAATTCAATTCTGTTCCATAGCAAAGTGCAGCCAACTGTATGGATTCAGTCCTGAGAAGACTGATAAAATAATTCAGAGGCAGGGCTGAATCACAAGGTGGTAGTCTTAAGAGTTCATCCAGGTAGAACTCCTCACCCATTCTCTTGGATGAAAGCAGCAGCTATATAACCCTGCTGCTGCTGCTGCTAAGTCGCTTCAGTCGTGTCCGACCCTGTGCGACCCCATAGACGGCAGCCCACCAGGCTCCCCTGGGATTCTCCAAGCAAGAACACTGGAGTGAGTTGCCATTTCCTTCTCCAATGCATGAAAGTGAAAAGTGAAAGTGAAGTTGCTCAGTCGTGTCCGACTCTTTGCAACCCCATGGACTGCAGCCTACCAGACTCCTCCGTCCATGGGATTTTCCAGGCAAGAGTACTGGAGTGGATTGCCATTGCCTTCTCCGATATAACCCTAGGAAACCCTAGGAAGCTTAATCTTTGTGGTCTTACGTTTCATCATAGCTGTATGCTGGGGAGACACTTCCTATACATCGGAGACAAAGCCAGACTGTTATGAGGTCAGAAATGCTACCTTCTGTTGTCTCCTTAAGACCTGCTTCACTGAGCACCCAAGACTTGAGTAACATGTCCTCACCAGTCACCCTGTGGAGGGCACATGCCCACATATCTAGCCAACAGCTGGAGCTGCCAACACTGCTCTCTGTGATTACCACCGTTTGTACTGTTTCCCATTCTGCAGTGGCTGCAGTAGAAGCAGTCTATGATTGCTTTAGCAAGAGGTGGAGCAAGCCCTGGGCTTGGAGTTAAAGTGCTCAGCTGATAGAATTACATTCATTTTCTTTGTGTGTGTGTGTGTGTGTGTTTGGCCTCGAGAGACTTGTGAGATCTTAGTTCCTTAACAGGGATTGAACCCAGGCCACAGCAGTGAAAGTACTAATTACTAGACAACTAGGGAATTCCCTTATTTATCTTTAAATTTTTTTCTTTATTTTTAAGAATATAGTTCCCTGTGCTATACAGTAGGTCTTTGTCAGTTATCTGTTTTATTAATATGTATAGTAATGTGTACATGCTAATTCCACACTCTTAACTTATCCTTTCCTCCACCTCCTTTTCCCTTTGATAACCATACTTTTGTTTTCTCTGTCTGTGGGTCTATTTCTGTTTGTACATAAGTTCATTTGTCTCATTTTTTTAGATTCTACATATAAGTGATATCATAACTGATACTATCTTTCTTTGTCTGATTTGCTTCACTTAATATGACAATCTCTCATCCGTGTTGCTGCAAATGACATTATTTCATTCTTTTTGTGGTTGAGTAATATTCCATTGCATTTATGTACCACATCTTCTTTATCCATTTATCTGTCAATAAACATTTAGGTTGCTCCCATGTCTTGACTTTTCTATTGTAAACGATGCTGTGATGAGCACTGGGGTGCAGTATCTTTTTGAATTATAGTTTTCTTTGGATATTTGCCCAGAAGTGCGATTGCAGAAATATATGTGGTAACTAACTCAATTTTTAGTTTTTCAAGGAACCTCCATATTGTTTTCCATAGCAGATATACCAATTTATGTTCCCACCAACAATGTAGAAGGGTTCCCTTTTCTCCAAACTCTCTCCCACATTTATTATCTGTAGACTTTCTGATGATGGTCACTCTGATTGATGTGAAGTGATACCTCATAATAGTTTTGATTTGCATTTCTCTAATAATTAGCAATGCTGAGCATCTTTCCATGTACCATACAGAGAATCTTCTTTCCTAAGCATCACTGGAGAAATAGTTACAGCTTTTTGTTGTTGTTGAGAAGGCGAATTCTGTGCAGACTGTCTCCTCCCATGAAGACAAAGTACAATTCAAGTGACTGGGTTTCGGCTTCAGTCAGTCTAGGTAAACTGTGTCTAAGCCAACTCCAATCACTTTTCTGAGTCTCTGGTTCCATTCTAGAATGGAAAAGCACAACAAAAAACCCCTCTCAATATCTCTGAGTACATGAAATACAGTAATCTTAGAGTTACAAGAGATAGAAACATTGTTGACTTTTTTCTTTACCATGATCCAATCCTCAGCTTGCTTGCCCAGAACTTGATTTTGGTCAATTAATTCATGTTGGGAGAGCCCATTCATGCTGACTAAACTTAATAGAGGATAATACATAAGCCATACAGTTGATTTACATTGTTCGTTGTTCAGTTGCTGTGTCACATCTGACTCTTTGCAACTCCATGAACTGCAGCACACCAGGCTTTCCCATCGTTCACCATCTCCCAGAGTTTGCTCAAACTCATGTCCACTAAGTCAATGATGCCATCCAACCATCTCATCGTCTGTTGTCACCTTCTCCTCCTGCCTTCAATCTTTCCCAGCATCAGGGTCTTTTTCAAAGAGCTGGCTCTTTGCATCAGGGGGCCAAAGTATTGGAGCTTAGATTCAGTATCAGTCCTTCCAATGAATATTCAGGGTTGATTTCCTTAGAATTGACTGTTTTTATCTCCCTGCAGTCCAAGGGACTCTCAAGAGTCTTCTCCAGCACCACAATTCAAAAGCATCAGTTCTTTAGCACTCAGCCTTCTTTATGGTCCAACTCTAATATCCATCCATGACTACTGGAAAAACCATAGCTTTGACTGTATGGACCTTTGTCAGCAAAGTGATGTTTCTGCTTTTTAATGCGCTGCCTAGGTTTGCCATAGCTTTTTTTCTAAAGAGGAATCTTTAAATTTCATGATTTTTAATTTCAGTCACTGTCCACAGTGATTTTGGAGCCCACGAGAATAAACTGTTTCCACTTTTTCATCATCTTTTTGCCATTCAGAAAACTAAAATCATGGCATCCGGTCCTTCATGGCAAATAGATGGGGAAACAATGGAAACAGTGACAGACTTTATTTTGGGGGGCTCCAAAATCACTGCAGATGGTGACTGCAGCCATGAAATTAAAAGACACTTGCACCTTGGAAGGAAAGCTATGACCAACCTAGACAGCATATTAAAAAGCAGAGATGTTACTTTGCCAACAAAAGTCTGTCTAGTCAAAGCTATGGTTTTTCCAGTAGTCATGTATGGATGTGAGAATTGGATTATAAAGAAAGCTGAGTATCCAAGAATTGATGCTTTTGAACTGTGGTGTTGGAGAGACTCTTGAGAGTCCCTTGGAATGCAGAGATCCAACCAATCCATCCTGAAGGAAATCAGTACTCATTATTCATTGGAAGAACTGATGCTAGAGCTGAAACTCCAATCCTTTGTCCACCTGATGTGAAGAACTGATTGATTTGAAAAGACCCTGATGCTGGAAAGATTGAAGGTGGGAGGAAAAGGGGATGACAGAGGATGAGATGGTTGGATGGCATCACTGACTCTATGGACATGAGTTTGAGTAGGCTCTGGGAGTTGGTGATGGACAGGGAAGCCTGGGGTGCTGCAGTCCATGGGGTTGCAAAGAGTTGGACATGACTGAGCAACTGAACTGAACTGAACTGAACTGATGGGATCAGATGCCATGATTTTAGTTATTTGAATGTTGAGTTTTAAGCCAACTTTTTCACTCTCTTCTTTCACCCTCATTAAGAGGCTCTTTAGTTCCTCGTCACTTTCTGCCACTAGAGTGGTATCATCTGCATATCTGAGGTTGTTGATATTTCTCCCAGCAATCTTCATTCCAGCTTGTGAGTCATTCAGCCCAGCATTTTGCATGATGTATTCTGCATATAAGTTAAATAAGCAGGGTGACAATATATAGCCTTGACGTACTCCTTTCCTGATTTTGAATCAGTTCATTGTTCCATGTCCAGTTCTAACTGTTGCTTCTTGTCCTGCATACAGGTTTCTCAGGAGACAGGTAAGGTGGTCTGGTATTCCCATCTTTTGAAGAATTTTCCAGTTTGTTGTGATCCACACAGTTAAAGGCTTTAGTGTAGTCGATGAAGCCAAAGTAGATGTTTTTCTAGGATTCACTTGCTTTTTCTATGATCCAGTGGATGTTGGCAGTTTAATCTCTGATTCCTCTGCCTTTTCTAAATCCATCTGGAAGTTCTTGGTTCACGTTCTGTTGAAACCTAGCTTGGAGGATTTGGAGCATTATCTTGCTAGCGTGTAAAATGAGTTCAGTTGTACAGTAGTTTGAATATTCTTTGGCATTGCCTTTCTTTGGGATTGGAATTAAAACTTTACATAGATTTACATAGTTTGACATAGAACTTACAGTAGCCTAGGCAATCCTATTGACTGATGAAAACAGTTGACAATTTTGGAAGTCAAATGTTATAATTAGAAGTTGTTTAGTGAACAAGTGATTCAAATTAGCTGGATAATTTTGATGGCTAATAGAATTGCACCACTCACCTTTGTAAATATATTATATTCTCTTGGCCAAACAGGGAACGTTCCTCCCTAAACATCACAGGAGAAATAGTGACTACTTTTTTCTAAATTTGGTTGGAGAGAGGAAATTCTCTGCAGACTAGCTACCCTTTCTAGGAAGACAAGGTGCAATTCAACTGATTGGGTTTCAGCTCCAGCCAAGTTAATATAATTGATTCTGTTTCTGTTCACTTCAGCCATTTTATTATAATTGATTGGGTTAGAGTTTGATTGTGTTAGGGCTTCAGCCATTTTACTTTAAGTGATTAGGCTGCTAGAGCTTTAGATATATTGATAGAATTATGCTTTCCTGAAACTACCCCAGCTTATTTGCTGCTTCTAATAAGGCTGATCGCATCCATTACACTTTGACTTTTCCTTATTTCACTTGTGGAACACAATCTTTTGAGAGCATTATCCTACTGTTACTATTTTGCAGGTTTGTTGCAACTTGAAGAAATGCAATGCCTTCCTAGTTGGTCCTTCCGCCTTTCATTTCTCCTCCAATCTTTCCTGTACACACAGTTCTCAAATCAATTATCTTAAAATCTGTTTCAAACATCCTACAAAACAGGAGAAAATACTTGCAACTCATATATCTGATAAGGGTCTAGTATCTGGAGTATATGAAGAACTCTTAGAGCTCACCAACAAAAAGACAAACAATCCAATTTAAAAATGGGTAAATGTCTTAAATCAGTCCAGTTCAGTTCAATCAGTCGTGTCCAAATCTTTGCAACCCCATGAACTGCAGCATGCCACACCTCCCTGTCCATCACCAACTCCCAGAGCCTACTCAAACTCATGTCCATAGAGTCGGTGATGCCATCCAACCATCTCACCCTCTGTCATCCCTTTCTTCTCCCGCCTTCAATCTTTCCAGCATCAGGGTCTTTTCAAATGAGTCAGCTCTTCGCATGAAGTGGCCAAAGTATTGGACTTTCAGCCTCAACATCAGTCCTTCCAATGAACACCCAGGACTGATCTCCTTTAGGATGGACTGGTTGGATCTCCTTGCATTCCAAGGGAACTCTCAAGAGTCTTCTCCAACACCACAGTTCAAAAGCATCAATTCTTCAGCGCTCAGCTTTCTTTATAGTACAACCCTGACATCCACACATGACTACTGGAAAAACCATAGCCTTGACTAGATGGACCTTTGTTGACAAAGTAATGTCTCTGCTTTTTAATATGCTGTCTAGGTTGGTCATAACTTTCGTTCCAAGGAGCAAACGTCTTTTAATTTCATGGCTGCAGTCACCATCTGCAGTGATTTTGGAGCCCAGGAAAATAAAGTCAGCCACTGTTTCCATTGTTTCCCCATCTATTGGCCATGAAGTGATGGGACCGGATGCCATAGTCTTAGTTTTCTGAATGTTGAGCTTTAGGCCAACTTTTTCACTCTCTTCTTTCACTTTCATCAAGAGGCTCTTTAGTTCCTCTTCACTTTCTGCTATAAGGGTGGTGTCATCTGCATATCTGAGGTTATTTATATAACCTTGATTGGCAATCTTGATTCCAGCTTGTGCTTCTTCCAGCCCAGTGTTTCTCATGATGTACTCTGCATATAAGTTAAATAAGCAGGGTGACAGTATACAGCCTTGATGTACTCCTTTCCTGATTTGGAACCAGTCTGTTGTTCCATATCCAGTTCTAACTGTTGCTTCCTGACCTGCATACAGATTTCTCAAGAGGCAGGTCTGGTATTCCCATCTCCTTCAGAATTTTCCACAGTTTATTGTGATCCACACAGTCAAAGGCTTTGGCATAGTCAGTAAAGCAGAAATAGATGTTTTTGTGGAACTCTCTGGGTTTTTCAATGATCCAACAGATATTGGCAATTTGATCTCTGGTTCCTCTGCCTTTTCTAAATCCAGCTTGGACATCTGGAAGTTCACGGTTCATGTACTGCTAAAGCCTGGCTTGGAGAATTTTGAGCATTACTTTACTAATGTGTGAGATGAGTGCAATTGTGCAGTAGTTTGAACATTCTTTGGCATTGCCCTTCTTTGGGATTGGAATGAAAACTGACTTTTCCCAGTCCTGTGGCCACTGCTGAGTTTTCCAAATTTGCTGGCATATTGAGTGCAGCACTTTCACAGCATCATCTTTTAGGATTTGAAATAGCTCAAGTGGAATTCCATCACCTCCACTAGCTTTGTTTGTAGTGATGCTTCCTAAGGCCCACTTGACTTCACATTCCAGGATGTCTGGCTCTAAGTGAGTGATCACACCATCATGATTATCTGGGTCATGAAGCACTTTTTTGTACAGTTCTTCTGTGTATTCTTGCCACCTCTTCTTAATACCTTCTGCTTCTGTTAGGTCCATACCATTTCTATCCTTTATTGTGCCCATCTTTGCATGATGTGTTCCCTTGGTGTCTCTAATTTTCTTGAAGAGGTCTCTAGTCTTTCCCATTCTGTTGTTTTCCTCTATTTCTTTGCATTGATCACTGAGGAAGGCTTTCTTATCTCTCCTTGCTATTCTTTGGAACTCTGCATTCAAACTGGTATATCTTTCCTTTTCACTTCTTTTCTTTTCTCAGCTATTTTTAAGACCTCCTCAGACAGCCATTTTGCTTTTTTGCACTTCTTTTGCTTGGGGATGGTTTTGCTCACTATCTCCTGTACAATGTCACAAACCTACGTCCATAGTTTATCAGGCACTCTGTCTATCAGATCTAGTCCCTTAAATCTATTTCTCAATTCCACTGTGTAATCATAAGGGATTTGATTTAAGTCATACCTGAATGGTCTAGTGGTTTTCCCTACTTTCTTCAATTTAAGTCTGAATTTAGCAATAAAGAGTTCATGATCTGAGCCACAGTCAACTCCTGGTCTTGTTTTTGCTGACTGTATAGAGCTTCTCCATCTTTGGCTGCAAAGAATATAATCAGTCTGATTTCAGTGTTGACCATCTGGTGATGTCCATGTGTAGAGTCTTCTCTTGTGTTATTGGAAGAGGGTGTTTCCACTGAGTCTGTGATCCCATCCAACCATCTCATCCTCTGTCGTCCCCTTCTCCTCCTGCCTTCAATCTTTCCCAGCATCAGCGTCTTTTCATTGAGTCAGTTCTTAGCATCAGGTGGCCAAAGGATTGGAGTTTCAGCTTCAACATCAGTCCTTCCAATGAATATTCAGGACTGATTTCCTTTAGGATGGACTGGTTGGATCTCTTTGCATTCCAAGGGACTCTCAAGAGTCTTCTCCAGCGTCACAGTTCAAAAGCATCAATTCTTGGGTGCTCAGCTTTCTTTATAGTCCAACTCTCACATCCATACATGACTACTAGAAAAACCATAGCCTTGACTAGATGGACTTTTGTTGGCAAAGTAATGTCTCTGCTTTTTAATAAGCTGAATAGGTTGGTCATAGCTTTCCTTCCAAGGAGTAAGCTTCTTTTAATTTCATGGCTGCAGTCACCATCTGCAGTGATTTTGGAGCCCCAGAATATAAAGTCAGTCACTGTTTCCACTGTTTCCCCATCTATTTGCCATGAAGTGACGGGATCAGATGCCATGATCTTTGTTTTCTGAATGTTGAGCTTTAAGCCAACTTTTTCACTCTCTTCTTTCACTTTCATCAAGAGGCTCTTTAGTTTTTCTTCAATTTCTGCCATAAGGATGGTGTCATCTGCATATCTGAGGTTATTGATATTTCTCCCAGCAATCTTGATTCCAGCTTGTGCTTCTACCAGCAGCATTTAATTGTAAACTCCCCTTTGACCTTGCTCACTCAACCTTGTTTTTTGATTTTCACAAATATTCATTCTATTCGGTAAACACTGAGTATTTACCATTTGAAGACTAGATGCTAAGAAAACAAAATGAATGGGACAAACCACTGCCTCAGATGGCAAGTCTGGTGAGTAAGATTGATGTATTACAACATGAGGGCTTCCCTGGTGGCACAGACAGTAAAGAATCTGCTTGCAATGCCAAAGACCGAGGTTCAATCCCTGGGTCAGGACAAACCCCTGAAGAAGGAAATGTCAAACCACTCCAGTTATTCTTGACTAGAGAATTCATTCCATGGACAAAGGGGCATGGCAGGCTACAGTCCATGGGTCGCAAAGAGTTGGACTCACTGAGTGACTAACACACACACACATGCACACACACACACACGCACACACACATGCATTACAACATGACTATGACCAGAGCCAAGGATGGCGGCAAGGAGGAAGTGTTCAACTTCATCTAGGGATATCATGCAAGGCTATGTGGGGAGAGGATCTTGATTTTGCCCTTTAAAAACATAAAATAGCTCACTTTTCTCCTTTTAAAATAGCACCCACACATTTTAGGACACCTAGAAAACTTGGAGAAGGCAATGGGAACCCACTCCAATACTCTTGCCTGGGAAGTCCCGTGGGCGGAGGAGCCTGGTGGGCTGCAATCCATGGGGTTGCTAACGACTTAGCAGAAAACATGGAAACTTCTTTTTTTGACCACACCACTAGACCTAGGGGATCGTAGTTCTCTGACCAGGGATGGCACCCTGGCTCCTTGCAGTGGAGTCTTTTCCCCACTCCCCAATATTTTAATTAACTAATTAATTAATTTGGCTATGAAGGGTTTTAGCTTTGGCATGTAAACTCTTAGTTGCTGCATGTGGAATTTAGTTCCCTGACCAGGGATAGAATTCGGGTCTCCTGCATTGGGAGCCCAAAGTCTTAACCACTAGGATGCCATTGATGTCTCTGGAAAACATGGAAACATTGAAAAAAGTCCTAGCACTTCAAAACAGCCACTGGTTACATTTTGGTGTATTTACTTCCAGTCCTTTCCTCCACATATTTTAAATAAACTGTTTGTAACCATATATACATGATTTTATATGCGTATAAATAGAGAGTGTGGGGGCAGGCAACATGCATTTTCCATTTGATTCGTTCTTAAAGGTTTTCCAGGTGAAGAAGAGGAGAGGAAGCAGGAACAGCAATGACCACAAAGTTCTACGACCATAGAACTTTAACGCTATGTTGGACCCTAAAAAGCTCTGGTCTGAGCCTCCTCATTTTCCAAAGTGGCAGCTATAGTCCAGAGATGATACAAGGACTTTATTAAGACAAAGTCACTGACAAGTACTAATGACTTGCATCCAGCCAGGTGTCTTCCCTCCACAGCACAGTTAATCAAGAGGCTAGAGAGCTAAGAATCAGCCATTTTCTGCAACAATGTCTAACTGTTAAAATTTGTCAGTTACTCCACAAAGAAAGAGGAGTCAGCCACCTCCCACAAGCCAACCACATCACATAGTTTTCCTCTCGGTCCCTGGAGCACATCCGGCACTGGTGTAGGCTACTTTAGGTAGGACTAGGCTACAAGAAAGGCTGTATTACAGGTCAGAGGAGTGGATCCCGGGTAAGAACACGGTCTTAGAACCAGAGCCCCTGTGCTCGAATGCATTGTTGTTTGGTCACTCATTTGTGTCCATCTCTTTGTGACCCCATGGACTGTAGCCCACCAGGCTCCTCTGTCCATGGGATGTCCCAGGCAAGGATTCTGGAGTAGGTTGCCATTTCCTTCTCCAGGGGATCTTCCTGACCTAGGGATTGAACCCGTTACTCTTGCTTTGCAGGCAGATTCTGTACCACTGAGCCATCAGGGAAGCCCCTGATCAAATGTATGGCTACCAATTAATAGTTGTATGGCCTTAAGCAAATTACTTAACTGCTCCGAGCTCCACTTTTCTCATCTGTAAAATGGGAGTAGTAACCATCTACTTTATAAGTTTTTTAAAAATATATTAAATAACGTAGTTAAAGATGTAGATGTGCCTGGCACATAATAGTACCTGGTCAGGAAATGTTAGTAATATCATTAAACTGCCAAGCCAAAGACTATCTTGCGATTCCAGGAACAATGCTAAATGTTTGAATGACTCCACATGGGAATAGACAAAGGCTAAACCTTTGCTTCTCCCAGATTTGGGGCTTGTCACCTGGGACATTACCAGAAAATCATACACCTTCCTTCATAGCATATGTTAGCTCTGTAGTTTGTTTTGTTTTGCTCTATACTTTTCTCTTGGAGAAGGAAATGGCAACCCACTCGTGTTCTTGCCTGGAGAATCCCAGGAACAGGGGAGCCTGGTGGGCTGCCATATATGGGATCGCCTAGAGTCGCACATGACTGAAGCGACTT
Source organism: Capricornis sumatraensis (assembly GCF_032405125.1). Classification (NCBI taxonomy): domain Eukaryota; kingdom Metazoa; phylum Chordata; class Mammalia; order Artiodactyla; family Bovidae; genus Capricornis; species Capricornis sumatraensis. The sequence goes on along the minus strand of NC_091072.1, from coordinate 70,548,015 downwards.
AGCAGCAACAGCATACTTTTCTCTTAGGCAGTCTGATTCTGCTCTGAAATTTTTAGAAGAACTCCTGGGTTTGGATACTCTTTTTGGAGAGCTACTAAAGACATAACTGTTAGAGATGGAATTAAAAAAAAACTAAACCCACAAAAACCTCTGAGGGACAATATAAGGCAATAAGGGCTTCCCTGATGGCTCAGATGGTAAAGAGTTCAAGTGCGATGCAGGAAACCCAGGTTCCATCCCTGGGCCAGGAAGATTCCTCAGAGAAGGGAATGGCTACTCACTCCAGTATTGTTGCCTGGAGAATTCCATGGACAAGGGAGCCTGGTGGGCTACAGCCCATGGGGTTCCAAAGAGTTGGACTCAACCAGCGACTAACACACATATAAGGCAAATAAAGGTGTCCCTGACCTACGAAACGTCAGGGACCAAGAAACTGAAGGGTGAGGAAAGCTAAACTTCATCAAAATCCCTCCCTATTGTGAAATCTCTGCATTCAGTAAACTTCTCTTTTCTCATTGTGGAACGGCTTGTCCCTACTGGAAAACGGCATACCCTGTTCCCTACATCGTTCCTTATCCTGGACCCTGTGTCCCTCAGTATCCAAAGCTCTCAAATCCCGTTTCACGGCGGGCCAAAGAAAATCTGCTTTTAGAAAACTCACTAGCTTCTTGTCCTTCCCTGGATCAAGCAAAGTCTGGGACTCCACCTAGGGTAGATTGTTATTGTTAGCAATCAACTTCTAGCGGCCTTCTTTTTATCAAAGTAACACGCTGGTCATCTTGTGGCTTTACTTTATGACTGTGCAGACTTTGAGTATGCTGAAGTGATCTGAGCGAATCTGAAGGAAGAGCTAGTAGTGTTTGCCAAAGCTACCGTGAACATCGGGGACCCAATGGAGGCTCCGGAATGAAGATTCCGGTGGGATTACATCAAGACCTGCCAGTGTGAAGGGCCAAAGAGACACAGCGCCCCCTAAAGGGAGTGCGAATTAAAGCTACTAAATCCGACCGATGAAATCACGTGCCCTCCGCCAGGCCAATTGAAAATTAACAATCGCTTCCTCTGTTCCCCATGGAAACAACCCCGCCCCTCTGACCTTCCCTCTCCATGCAGCCTTGAGGTTTTGTCGTTTTATTGAATGTTTAAACTGACAATCAAATACCTGCGCCTTCTGGCTGGGCCCCTTGCTTCCGCTAAGCAAACTAGTACACTGATTGGCCAATAAAATAATAGATGACATTTGGGCGTCCAATAACCTTCATCCCAGGCGGGATCTAATGAGGACGTAGGGCCAATCAGAGGCGGTGTTGCCTCTGTGGTTCCACGTCGGCACCAGCTGCGGGGCAAGATGGAGGCGCTGATTTTGGTAGGAGCTGGAGGGGCACCCGAGATGCTGCACTGTCCAGGGGGGCCGGGAGTCGGGGTTCAGTCTGAGTGGGAGGGGGTAGAAAGGGGAGTTCCTGGTAATCCTCGGGGTCCGAACGTTTTGCAGGTCCCTGGAATAAGCCTGTGGCCTAGTGCCGGAGCTAAAGCCTCGGTTTAGAGTAGGAAGCTGTGCCGGGGTTAGGGCAGAGTTGGTGGAAAGTTGAAGGGAGCACATGGAGTCCTTAGGACACATAGGATCGTAAGCGTACTGGATTGGGGTCCTTCAGATTCTCTCTGATTATGTGCATTGTGGATGATACTGTGATTTGAGTTCCCCCAAATCTCCAAACTCGCCTCAAATTGTAAGAATAGAGTGCAGGTGTTTGTCATCACAGAAAACTTGTCACAGTGCAACTCTCCGTTGATAATTCCCTGTCGTAGACCTTAAAAAAAAACTATTTTCTTCTTCGATTTCCTACTATGTAGATTTTGTCATCATAAAGAATCAGTATTCCATTAGAGTTCTGGAATACCTGATAAGAGTTAGTGTTGGATTGTGGAATGTTTTTTCAGACTTCTTATTCTGTTCTCCTTTTCCCGGTTCATTTAAATTTTGGGAATTCTTACTACTGTAGGATCTGGGATGCCAACTTTTCTCTGGGTATGTAAGAATTTTGGTGACTAAAGAGGTGTGTTACCTCCCCTGTCCATATAATCCTTTTTGCTTGTTCAAAAAAATAAAATACTATTATCTCTTCTTTAGAACTGAGCATTTCTCTCAAAAGTGCCCCACCCCTTTCAAACGTGGGGTTGTTAACATATATATGTATGTGTAATGTGTAGGAATTTAACTCCCAGCTTCTTAATTGAATTGAACTCTAGGTTCCTTTTTTACCCCCCTTCAGCTCTTCACATGTGCACCTCCAAATCCTCATCAGGTTAAAGAGAATAACAGGTTTCAATATCTCTCTTTCAAAATGGCAAATACAGGGATTCAGTTCAGTTCAGTCGCTCAATCGTGTCTGACTCTTTGCAGCCCTTTGAATCGCAGCATGCCAGGCCTCCCTGTCCATCACCAACTCCCGGAGTTTACCCAAACTCATGTCCATCGAGTCAGTGATGCCATCCAGCCATCTCATCCTCTGTCGTCCCCTTCTCCTCCTGCCCCCAATCCCTCCCAGCATCAGGATCTTTTCCAGTGAGTGAATTCTTTGCATGAGGTGGCCAAAGGATTGGAGTTTCAGCTTCAGCATCAGTCTTTCCAATCAACACCCAGGACTGATCTCCTTTAGGATGGACTGGTTGGATCTCCTTGCAGTCCAAGGGACTCTCAAGAGTCTTCTCCAACACCACAGTTCAAAAATATCAATTCTTCAGTGCTCAGCTTCTTCATAGTCCAATTCTCACATCCATACATGACCACTGGAAAAACCATAGTCTTAACTAGATGGACCTTTGATGGCAAAGTAATGTCTGTGCTTTTGAATATGCTATCTAGGTTGGTCATAACTTTTCTTCCAAGGAGTAAGCGTCTTTTAATTTCATGGCTGCAGTCACCATCTGTGGTGATTTTGGACTCCAAAAAAATAAAGTCTGACACTGTTTCCACTGTTTCCCCATCTATTTGCCATGAAGTGATAGGACCAGATGCCATGATCTTCGTTTTCTGAATGTTGAGCTTTAAGCCAACTTTTTCACTCTCCTGTTTCACCTTCATCAAGAGGCTTTTTAGTTCCTCTTCACTTTCTGCTAGTTTCTTCCAAAAATATGGTTTGTTTAAGTCTAGGTAGAAAGCTTTGAAATCTTACTAAAGATATTTTCTGTACCAACCAGTTAACCAGTGTTCTTAACTAGTTAACAGACTGAGATGAATTCTAGGGAATTGGTTTCTTTGGAAGTTTTAAGAAAATTTTAGACTGCCCCTTAGTTCTGTTTAGAAGGGAGCCTGCTTATAGGTAAAGGAGTGAGGAAGATGATACTCCAGGAGCCCTTTTAACAAGGGATCTGTGTGTAGAGTGACCTGAGTTATATGTGAAAATCTCTCTCCCTCTCACATTTTCTCTTACTTCAGTTCTTACCTTTGCTTCCATAATGAAGTTTGTTTTGACCTGCTTCTTCCTTATATCCATTTTAATCTTTACCTAAGATGCTTCATTCACAGATCCTTGCTGACCTGATCAGGTATCCCTGAAGTTTGCTTTAGAAACCTTACTGATTCTTTGTCCTGAGGAACCTATGTGATGTGTAAGGGGAAACGAAGATTAAGGGAAAAGGGCTTCCTCGAGTAAGCACAGTCAAAACCAGGATTAGTTTTTGACTCCTAATCCTCCCAGACCTAGTATTTCTCTCATATTATCGTGTGCTTTCCACCTCTTCAGTATGCCAAATTGCACATTCAACTATCAGTTATATAAAACGTTAGTTAGGTACAAAGTACCAACTTTCAAAGTACCAACAAAGTACCAATACAAGTTCTTGTCACCAGAGTTCTTAGAATATCATATTAGTAATTTCCTTCCTCTTTGTCTGTGCTTCCCAACATTTTTGTATGTGTGTGCTCTTTACTACCTTCAATATATTTTGGGCCCCCAATTAAGAACTTACGTATCTTTCTCTCCATTCCAGCTTTTCTCAACTGGAGTTCCAGGGGAGAATTAAGCCCTAATGCCGTAAGACATCATTGTATGTAATGAATCAATTTCTCCGTATACGCAGTGTCACTAGTTTTATACTATCTTTGGGAGGAGTAAAAAAATAGTGTTAAATAATTTTCACTATTCAGTGTTTCAGTTGTGGAACCCTGGTTGAGAATCAGGTGGTATTCCCTAAATTTTTCTCTTCTTACTACCCTCACATTCTGATCCACAAAATAGAGCTCCATCTGATTCAGAAACACCCTTTCTCACTGTTCTTTTTATCTCATCCCCTTCTCTGCTCAGTGGCGTCTTCTAATTCTTGGGTCACCATCTTCATTGTGAAAAGTATAAGGAGTTCCCTGGACTTTTACCTGAGCTTCCTATTGAGTTAAAATGTTGATTGTATCTGGATGAAAGTGAAAGTATTAGTCACTCAGTTGTGTCTGACTCTTTGTGACCCTCTGGACTGTATCCTGCCAAGCTCTTCTGTCCATGGAATTCTCCAGGCAAGAATACTGGAGTGGGTTGCCACGCCCATCTCCAGGGGATCTTCCTGACCCAAGGATTGAACCTAAGTCTCTTGCATTGCAGACATATTCTTTACTGTTTGAGCTACCAGTATTTAACAAACCACTTCTTAGAGAGGGCAGACCTCTTCTAAAGTTCTTTTAGGCTTCTCCCTCTCACGTGTCTGTTTCCTGGTTTGACTGGCCCTCTGGGAAAATCTGATCAAAGTATATTCAGTCTTCACCTTTACAAGACACATACCCATCGGATACTGAGGAGAAGGGAAAGTAGAGTGGGGGGAGGTGTCAAAAAGGACCATCATTTGAAATTTGATCTGATTATGGCACTTTCTAAATACCAGTTGTTGTTCAGTTGCTAAGTTGTGTCCAACTCTTTGTGACCCCTTGGACTGCAGCACACCAGGCTTCACTGTCCTTCACTATCTCCTGGAGTTTGCTCAAACTCAGGTCCATTGGCTTAAAACTCAACATTCAAAAAACAAAGGTTGTGGCATTTAGTTCCGTCACTTCATGGCAATTAGATGGGGAAACAATGGAAACAGTGACAGACTTTATTTTCTTGGGCTCCAGAATCACTGCAGGTGGTGACCGCAGCCATGAAATTAAAAGAAGCTTACCCCTTGGAAGAAAAGCTATGAAAACTCTAGACAGTGTATTAAAAAGCAGAGACATTACTTTGCCGACAAAGGTCTATATAGTCAAAGCTATGGTTTCTCCAGTAGTCACATACAGATATGAGAGCTGGACAGTGAAAAAGGCTGAGTATCAAAGAATTGATGCCTTCGAACTGTAGTGCTGGAGAAGACTGTTGAGAGTCCCTTGGAGAGCAAGGAAATTAAACCAGACAATCCTAAAAGAAATCAACCCTGAATATTCACTGAAAGGACTGATGCTGATGCTGAAGCTCCAATACTTTGGCCACCTGATATGAAGAGCCAACTCATTGGAAAGACCCTGATGCTGGGAAAGATTGAAGGCAGGAGGAGAAGGGGATGACAGTAGATGAGATGGTTGGATGGCATCACCGACTCAATAAAGAGCTTGAGCAAACTCTGGAAGATAGTGAAGGACACACAAGCCTGGCATGCTGCAGTCCGTGGGACTGCAAAGAGCTGGAGACGACTGAGGGACTGAACAGCAGCAACAATAGCAGGTGCATTGAGTCGGGGATGCTAATAGGTTCCCTTCGTTTATGTACTTGACAATGGGCCACGCTTCTTTCTTGAATTAAGTGGTCCATTCCTACCTGTCAGGCAGATTTGTCTAATCTTTCTCAGGTTCTTTTCTAAGGAAAGAGACCCTTTCATCTCCTTCCATTCTTGGTGCTTGATATTAATGCTCCTGGCCTGGACACAGCTTTCTCTTTCCTGCTGTTTTCTGCTGGTTCTCTGTTAGTTGTGAATGGAGAGGGATCTCTGCAGGTCACCATTCTCCATTAATAACCTCTGGAATCTTAAAAGATAATGACATATCCCCTTCCACCTTCCCTCTTTTACCCTTTTTTCATCAAAACTGAATTACTCTAGCAGTCCAGATCTTTAAATCTTCCTCATAGGTTTCATTTTTCTTAATCCTCTCTGGATTCACTTTCTGAGAGCTTTTCCAGGGCTTTATGGACTAGACTTCTTAATTCTATTCTTTCTCTCCCCTTTGTAAATTTCTATCCTAAAACAATGACCAGATCCTGAATTCTAAGCCTCATTCAGTAATCAGGGAATCCAGAGTGCACGCAGGAGTATGCATATATATTGGAGGAAGAAACTATGCAGAATACATCAATGACTTTTAAAGGCTCATATTGCTCTGTGGCCTTAGCTTCCTGAATCATCTTAATGGGGCTTTTGTTAAATTCTTTTGGCACTAACAGTAGAGGTACTTGGCCTAAATGCCCCCTTCCCCTGCTCTGGGCAAAGGTATCAATTACATTAAGCCCCCAAAGCACTCCCATCTCATTCCTGGCAGTCCCCTGTGCCCCTCTCCCAGCTGCGTCCTTGCCGGTGCCTGGCTGGTCCATTTCGTTAGGAGAAGCAATCTCCTCATTCCTGCACTGTGGAGATATATTTCTCAGCTAGGGCGTGAGCAGTGCCAGCACTGCCCCCGGTGAGGTCCCTGGCAGCCATAAAAATTTTTATTGTGATTATGTTGGTGTCGGGGTGTCCATCTGGGTTATTGCACACCTAGTTTAATTGATTGAAGTTTAATTTATTGACACTTCAAATTAAATGATCAGAATAAACTGTGCTGTTACTCTGGCCGGCTTGTTTTAATGGTTGATTGCTGGAAGCAGACCTCGGCTTGAACTAAAACCCCCAAAGAGCAATTGACGCTGCTTCTAACTCTCCCCATGTCTTGCCCTCCAAGAAGACCTCGTTATAGATTTCCGACGTATTTATATATATTTTTTCCCTCTCCTTCACAGTGGTGGGAAAGAGTTGGTCCCTGGCAAGGTATAAATTATATCAGAGGTCTAGGGGAGCTGTCACATGGTCAAAGGAGGAGGAGGAGGGGGCCTCCATGTGAAGAAAGCCAGACCCCTGAGAAGCCAGGTCTTCCTTGGGAGGATGAATGCAATTATCCAGATATTTGAGGGAGCCTAGTGGCAGATTTAGGGTCTCTTTTTCAGCTAGATACTTGCTACTGTTTTTTTGCTTTACTCTGTCAACGTGACTTGGTTAGAGTCAGGATACTGACAAGAAAACTGAGAGGCAAATAAAGGATGGAACAGGGATAAAGAATCAGTGCCTACCTACCCACTTATGCTAGAGTAATTAGGAAGATGGAAGGCAGCATGCCCATGGACAGCTTTGATGAAGATGGATTGGGAGGTTGAGTCCATGCGCATGATGAGATCCCCGTCCTGGCCAGAGCCTCTTTCATCTCCCTCTGCTGATCCTACACAGTTTATGCTTTCTCTCAGATCAGATTATTAGAGGAGTTCTGTTCTTAGACTCCCAAGCCTGTCACCTCTTCTGATGTTTGACCACCCCCATCTCTTCAGGAAGTCTTTCCTGTTGCGTAATCTAAGTCTTACATGCTGCAGATGAAACCTTGGTCTCCTTATTTGGCTTTTAAATTTTCCCACTATTAAGGTAGGCATCCCCATCCGCAGCCATTTGGCCCGGATAGCTCTGTCTACCAATTTTCTCTAGCTTCTTTTCTATTATTTGTGTAGTTTTTAGAGGGAGGCTGAAACTAGGGGAGAAGATAGCAGTTCTGTCTCAGGGTTGATTTGGGGGAGCAAGTAGCTTGAAAGATGAACACAGAGGCTGTCAGTTCAGTCTTTCAGAGACTAGCTTTTTGTTTTCAGGAGCACACGGGTGGAGGGAATAAATCCCGATACAAACCATGACTAAGGACTCATCAGAAATAGATCTAGCCCCATTTGAGTTTTCCTTTTGCTGTGTGATATTTAAATGAGGGCTCTTGGATTATCCAACGGGGCAAGCAGGAAGTTCTAATGTTGCTCTCAGGGTTCAGATATTTCACACCTGAGAAGTATTCTGATTTCTGCTTGTTCAGTTCATTTCTTCATAGCAGTACTCCTCACTTTTGACTCTCATTTTTGTAATTCTTTCATTTCCAGAATAGCTGAAGAATTAGGGACTGTGTAACCTCTGTGCAAAAAATTCTCTGGCAGGTGGGCTTTCAGACTTCTAAGAAAGGACCTGAAACTGCATTCCTGAAGAGTTTCGGGACCTGATTAGCTTTGTCCTGCCTGTCTCGGAGCTGCTGGATTTACTCACTGAAAGCTGGAGGGGTGTGGTGCTGACCTTAGCTCCCCCTGCTGGCTGTGTTAGTTTTCTCAATCATTTATTTATGAAGGCCACACACATGTTTATTGAAGTGATTATTCGGTGCCTGGCAGAGGCGAGGGGGTGGTTGACAAAAGTATCACTCATTTCTCCTCTTTTTCTCCCCTCTCCACACCTTCTTTTTGTCTTCAGAGAGAATCTCATGTAATTCTAAATCTAGGTCTGTGAACTCCTTGAAATCATCAAAATTTGTGAATGTGTGTTTTCCTGGTAACAACGTCCATGGATTTCATCAGCTTATCGAAGGAGGTCTAACGTAACTCAAAAAAGTTACCAACCTTAACTGATCTAGCTCAGGCCTCTCATTTCTCCTGTGAGAAAGCTGACTCCCAGAGAAAGGTAGGACTTGAGTTAATGGCTGATGCAGACTGTAATAAAAGATTTAGGAGTTAGGGACATTTTTTGTTGCAGTGGCAGACTTCCGGTGACCGTGCTTTCATGTTTTGTTTCTGTGTCAGATCGGAGGAGTCTTTCCGGGTGGCTCTTCCTGCCTTCAGTTCTTCCTTCCTGCCACTTGGGTTCACTTTCCTCTTAATAACCAACATTTGGTCTCATGTCGGCTGGGGAATGTCCTGTGGTACCTGTGGCTCCTCTTTTTTCCTGAGCTGTGTTGTCTGAATCTAAGTAAACCCTTGGGTAGGATATGAAAACGGTTTTTCTCTGGCTCAACCTTTAGCTAGTTCTCATCTGAAGTCCCTAGGCTTGTGGCTGGAAAACTGGAGCCTTCAAACCTAGAGGAGTGTTTCATTTTAGAAACTGGCACAGAATCAGGGAGCAAAATACCTGCTCAGCCATGTGGAGCTGGAGTGGTATCCAGAAATTTCTCCTAGATTTTTTATAGTTTTGGTTTTACTTTATAAAATAGATTTAAGGAAAGAGCGTCTTGTTTCAGTTGATTGAGACCTATTTTTAAGCCAGGGCACTACTTTCTGGCATGGCCATAAAGATTTCTTTATAAGTAGAGAATGAAGAACTTTCTAGAAATCTCAACCAGATTTTTTACTTGTGTCCTTTCAGCTTTGTGGATCTCATCCTCTAACTCCACAAAGGCTTCTTGGCTCCCTCCCTTCTGCCTTCTCCCCCTGCCCCCACCAAAGATCACATAAAGTAGTCATAACCCCCAAATATCCTGTCTGCCTGCTCTAAGCACTACCCTGGTCCTCTTCTGGTGGCATAATCATGGTCTTATCCCAGAGGATCCTTTTACTGTACATTGTGAACAGACTTAATTCCATGCTTTTTCAGGGCCCCCATTTCTTCTAGTTTGACTTAAAAGACACAGATAAGAGCTTTTCTCCAGCGCTGCCTTTTGAATATTTTTGCTAATATAGTCCTGAGGAAGCTGCAGGTCATCTGAAGACCCACAGGGGGCAGCACTAGGAATGACTCCTCCCTTCTAGTCCTCTGTGTGCTGGGGTAGGGGTACCAGGAGATGTTGATGTTTTTCACCAAGCTTCAGAAGCCTCTGATTGAGATCAAAGACTTGTTTGTAGCAGTCTCTTTGCTTGTCGGTGTTGTTTCAGCTCTCCTGAGGAGTACAGTCTAGTTTTCTTGATAATAAAAAGGGACATGAAAATCTGAGCCACCCAACCTCCCACAGACCAATCTGCCTGTATATCATTTCCAGTCACCGTTAGCATTTGAGGTGAAGTTCTGTTATACACTCAGGCTGTGGCTCTCTGAAAGTCAGTGCATCACAGAACTTTGTCTCGAAAGCTTTCTAGCAGCTGCCCATTTGGGAGTGGGAGGGAAGAACAGGCCTTTAAAAATCCTTTGAACGTGTCCCTAAGCGTGTAGGGTCTTTCTCAATAATCAGCATTTAATGTGTTATCAAGGTCAGGCCTAGTCCATTGTCCAGGAATGCTGCTTCTCAGTAGCTGGGAGTTGTTTATAAACTTGCCCTTTGCGAAAAACTTAAAATGAAATTACATTATCAGTAATCTCAAAGAGTCGGAAACGACTGAGCGACTGAACTGAACTGACTGGCTTCTGGGCCCTAGAAACAGGCTGGTTTTATGATATGAGAGGAAGTTCAGGCCCTCCCCTGCCCACCCCTTCCCCACCCCCACACACACTCCTGAGAGATCAAGGCCCCAGGCTGAAGTGGAACCAGCTGTAGTCAGGAGGCGGCAGGAAAGTAAAGGAGAAGTTGCCAGTCTGGCTCTAGCCGAGTGGAGAACTGAAGCAGCATGGAAGCTCTGGCCAAGTTCTCGGCTTTATTTAGAGTGGTCGTTCCTTTGGAAGTTTGAAATGACCAGCCTTTTCTCTAGTGCCTTCTTACCCCTTTCAGATTTAGTCACATCTGGTCTTCTCCTTCCCCTGCCTTTGCCCTGTCTTTTATCCTTCCCAGGAAGATCCGTGTTTCTATTTTGGGGGTTTCCTTGATGGCGCCTTCTAGGAAGCCAGTGAAAAGAGCCGGGAGCAGGACCCAGGCGTCTGTCCCCTCTTTGCCAGTTGTTTTAGGCACTCTCTTTCCCTGTTGGCCACAGAGGATTGTCTGGCTCTCCGACTTGGCTGATGGCCATAACCGTCTTCCTCTGCTTTGGGATCCGGTTCTTTCTAGAGATGCCAGACTCTGCGGCTGCAAGCACGAGTTACCTGTGCCAGATCAATGCCCGTTTAAGCCATTGGGAAGCTCTCTAAGGTTGCAGATAGCCTGAACAGAGCCAAAGATTTCCAGGGAAGAGGCTGTGGGAAAAATTTCTTCTGAATTCCCTTCCTGATGGACTTCTTTTCCTTCGTTAAGGAAACTCATTCCCCTGATGTGTTCATCAGAGGAGGATGAGTTGGTAGTAATGTCACCCAAAAGGGCCACACCAGAAAATCTACCTGTATGCGGAAGCCTAATTATAAGAGAAATCCCCTAGATGCTTATTGCATCAATAAATTTTTACCTTACTCTCAAAGTTCATTTATTCTCAGAATCATTCAATAAATATCGAGAATTTAGTATGTGTATTATTCTGGACACTTGTAATAAATCAGTGAATGAAATAAAATTTTCTGTCCTCAAGAATCCAAGTGGGGAAAGCTTACATTCTTCATCACTCTGTTCTCAAAATACTGGGTTCCCTTTCCTCTCTTTCTGAACTCCTTGAGCTCAGGTTGGTTCTTTGCTTGGAACCATAAACCTCCTGGAGCCTCATAGGATAGTTTACCTTGGTAGAAGCTACAGATCCTTGGCAGCGATTCTTTCCTCCTCACCTTTGGGTCTTTGTTAAATGTATGCTTGGAGAATAGAGAATGTGTTTGGCCCTGTGAGAGCTGTGGGTTTCCTAAGTAGGATCAGGAAATGGAGGTAGCAAAGCATCAGCCTTGTCTTATAGCACAGGAGAAGGATATGCATGGTAAGTAATGTTGATAGTCAGGACTATGTGCCTGCAAACACTTTCATACATGTACCGCTGCCTCCCTTCCCTTCTTTCTTTTGTGTTAGTTGGTTCCCTGGAAGTTGCAGAAGTGGAGGAGCTTTTACAAAGTGATATGCTTTGAGTTTGAGTGTAACCATTAAGGCTGAGATTCTTGATTTCTTTCTTTCTTTCTTTCTTTCTTTTTTTGTGGCGGTGCCGTGTGGCATGCAGAATCTTAGTTTCCCAACCCGAGACAAACCCATGCCCTCCACAGTGGAAACATGGAGTCTTAACCACTGGGTCACCAGAGATGTCCCTGATTTCTTTATGAGAGCCAGTTTCCTCAAAGGTTGATTCTTGGTGGTGAAGGAGCACTCCTCTCCTGCTCCTTATCTGCAGGTTTCACAGTGTTTCTTAGATGGAGCCTCTTCTTACTGCTTCTTAACGACCCCAAATTCAGATTGTTTTTTGTCTTGGCAAGTTAAGTGGTGGCGGTCAGGGTAGAGTAGAGGAGTTGGGATCCTAGGAGAAGTCTTAGAAGATGGATGTCTCCCTGGGCTGCATTCAGAACTGGTGTGTCTGTGTGTGAGTGTGTACATGTGCGCATGCCTGCTCCTTCCCCTCTGCTCAGTGAGTGGGTGGTTTAGGGAAGGCTTGCTTTATGCCTCTGCATTGCCACTGCAGCAACTTCCAAGTACACTAGGGCATTCAACCCTGTTTTCCTATAGCCCCGTGCAGTGCTTATTAATTAATCTGGTCACATTCCATACCCACCTGTGCATGGGAGACCAGGGAGGAGGGAGAGTAATTTGGAAAATAACTATAGCATAATATTTGGAAATAACAGCATGACGTACTTTGACTAAGCCCTCTGTGAGTCTGGCTCATAGAAGTTGTTTCTCTGGCACTGCTCTGGGTCCTTTGTTGAAAAGTCCCCTCCCTCAATTCAGTTCATTTGTCGCTCAGTCATTCTCAGTAGCAAATGTCAAAATCTAACCAGGCTGGGGTAGGGGACATACAGAGACATCTCTAACCCGTTGCAGCCCCAATAGGATTAGGAGAAGGTATCTGGTTTGTGAGTGGTGGCAAGAGCCTTCAGGACTGAAGATGTGTTCATATCTCTTCAGGAACCCTCCCTGTATACCGTCAAAGCCATCCTGATTCTGGACAATGATGGAGATCGACTTTTTGCCAAGGTGAGATTCCCTTTCAGATTAGTTGAGAAGCAAGACAGAGTTTTGGATCTTGGGACTGGCCCCATTCACTCCTATTCATCCACAAATAATTTTGAGAATTCTTCTATCTGACTACTCCAGATAAAACCTAAACTGCTCCTATCTGTTAGTTGTCCTGCTTCCCTATCCACCCATCCTTAGACTTTGTCATCAACATCAGAAGAGAGAAAAGCTCTGGAGCTTGGTTTCTGAACAAAGAAGTATATGGATGTAAGAAGCAGCCTGCCTGGGCCCATCACCCCTGTCCCTTTCCCTTCTACCCCATCATCCTGCCTGAGTTTTTCCAGGGAATTCTTGTGCAGTTCCACGGTTCCAGCCCTACATCCGCAGTCACCACCAAGCTTGCTACTTCCTGACTTTCCCGGTCCGATGTTTCTAACTTTGGATCCATTGAAAGAGAAGAGGAAGGACACCCCTCTCCTCTCTCTCCATATTCTCCCCCTCCTAGAGAAATTTTTTCTGTCCCTGGTGTATTAACTCCGGGCAAGCATCACATAAATCAATCAGCAGGTAGAGATTAGTTTAGAATTCACCAGCTGTTCCTCCCTGTAATTGGATGTAACTATGCAGGACACCTTTTGAAACAGTTATCCAGTTACTAAATGCCAGACCTGTCATAGGTCTTCAGCTGACTGCGACGGATTAGCCCCTAAAGAGCAGAGCGATTTAGCAGCCTGCATCTCCGCCCCCGTGCCAGGGAGAGCTTGGGAGTGGGCTCCATGGTGTGCTAGCTTGCCTCCCGCTTGTTTGAGTTTGCTGGAAAGGAAGCTAAAATACCAGAGAGCCGAGAGCCCAGGCAGAGCTTGTCCTTCTACGGAGGAGGGTTTTGCAGCCCTTCCCAATTCCTCAGCTTTGCTCAGTGAGTGAGGGCTGGTGCCTTCTGTGTTCTCTAGCAGTGCTCCCTGACCTGGTGCCTGGGGATGGCCTCAGGGCTGCTGCCCTGGCGTACAGATGGGGCAGAGCCTCCTCACAGGGCTTCTAGGCCTTTTGCCCTTCCAACCTGGGAACCATGAGGTAGGGTGGCTTAGAGCAGGGTCCTTAAAAAGTTTGTTTTCTATCCGATTACTCACTGCTCATTCCCTACCTCTATGGTTCTCCCTTCTTCCTGTCAGTATTTCTCTTCACCCCATCCCTTGAAGGGGAGAAATCCAAGACCCAGGGCAAAACAGTCACTAATCATCCTGCGCTTCCAGCTCTAACAGCCCAACCCGTCTCCTTCCCTCTGACCAGTACTATGACGACACCTACCCCAGTGTCAAGGAGCAAAAGGCCTTTGAGAAGAACATTTTCAACAAGACCCATCGGACTGACAGTAGGTCGTTTTCCTTTCACTACTCCCTGTGGTGGGTGGCCAGGGGGAAGCCACAGTGGGAAGGGGGCAGCAGTGGGACTGTGGAGAAAGGATAAAATGACTCTGCCTCCTTTTTCTCTTTTTTCCCTCCTCCCCTCATATAATAAACTCTTCAGAAATGTAATGGGGAGGTGAGTGTACCTCACGCGGGAATACCGTGCTAGAAGGTTGGCTGTTAGCTACCTGTCTAGTCCCTGGATTTATGAGCCTCACTTGACAAATTTAACTGCAGCTCTGCTTATTGTACCGCATCCATTAGGGCAGGTAAATGGAAGTCTGTAAAGGTGACCGCTCTGCATTTTCACCTCCGAAGGATCGACTAGTATCCTGTCTCATATGCAAGGAGGGAAATAAGGGTAGTAGGGGCGGGGAGCAGTTAAAGAAGAAGATGCTTAGACTCCCCCATTTATACTTGCCTTCTGTTATCACCTGAAAAGAAAAAGCAGGTCAACTTCGGTCTTTAGGGGGGCCATTAAGACCCACCTTGTCAGCCCCACGTAGCTGAATACTAATTCATGGTAAGTCCCTCTACCCTAACTCTTTAAGTCTTAGACCACCCACTGTTTCCACCTTTGTTCCCCCCACCCATCCCCACAGGTGAAATTGCCCTCTTGGAAGGCCTGACAGTGGTATACAAAAGCAGTATTGATCTCTATTTCTATGTGATCGGCAGCTCCTATGAAAATGAGGTGAGAATCCCCACACTCTGCCATCTCTGCTCTCACCTCCTGAACCACTGGCAGGCCCTTGTGACTGGTTCTGGGCCCAAGGACTGCCGTGTGCCTTTGGCTTCTGACTGGCTGATGAAGTTGTCCGAGATCCATGTCAGCCTCACAGACATGGCCGAGCAACTAAATCAACCTGGAATGGAAGCTTTCCCAGCTTTCTCTCTGTGTCTGCTTAGGACACACTGTCTGTGTTTTGATAACACACTAACATACAGTATCAATGGCCTTCCCTGCATAGTGTTTTTAAGATGGATTTCTGAGTTGTGATCAGGGTTTACCTGTGAATGAGGCACACCTGACTGAGTTTGGGCCAATTAGGCAATACTCCAGGTCATATTGAAGCCATATAGTCTGAGTGGCTCTTTGAAGACTGGGTATAGCCCTAACCTGCTTGCCGTATGTAGGAAAAACTATTTACCTCAGGTCACAACTTTAAGGAGAGTAGATAAGTAAAAATAAGCCTCCACATAATTTGAGGCAAAAGTCACAGTTTGAGAAAACCCGTTCATACTGAATTTTTATTGCTGCAAGTGCTTTGTAGAATGCATTATTATTTAAACCTTGTAGCACTTCTATGAGTTTTGGGCACTAGTGCCCTCGTTTGATAGATGATTAAACTAAACCTTGAGGAACTGTATGACATCTGTTGCACGTGGTTCAACCTGATAACTTTCCCAGGGTCACACATCTAGAAATGGTTCAGCGAGGATTTAAGTCCAGATCCGTCTGACTCCAAAGTCCGTGCTGTCTGCACAACCACATTCAGCTATTGCTTGGTTAATGATTTTTCTAAGACATAGGGTAACACATATACAGTTGGGAAATACACGCAAAAGACTGACAGGAAAGTTCTGTTTGAACAGTCTGGTCAAAGAGAGACCTCAAATTACGAGATCATGAAGCAGAATTTATTTTTGTCTTCTTTCTGTTTTACTCTCACTTCCACCATATGCTGTTGGTCTTTTGTGAAAGCCTGTGTCTTTTGATCCTTAATGAGTTAGAGGGTTTTGTTTTCAGGTAGCAGCTTTTGGGGCCTTGAACTTTATCCTTCTGCTTCTTCTGTCTCCAAATAGCTGATGCTCATGACTGTTCTGAACTGCCTCTTCGACTCATTGAGCCAGATGCTGAGGTGAGCAGGCCATTCTTGACATCTGTTTGGGAGAGAAAGTCACTATTCTTGGGGCCCAGGGATTTGTGGGGGCTCAACAGAGGCTGCAAGGAGTTGATTTACCTTGAGAAATTGGGCTTATTATTTCAGAGTAATTTACACTGATGGGGAGGACTGGATGGGGGAGTGTGTTACTCCTGTGGAATAATTCTCCCGAGAAAAAGGATTGGGAGGGAGCAGAATCTTTGCCTCTGTCTGCTGTCACATCCTGCCATGGCTCTGTCAGAGCTCCAAGCACCTCACAGTGTTCTCCTGGGCTTCATTCTTTACATTCAAGATAGAGAAAGGGCAAGCGTAGGGAGGTGTCCCAGATACGACATCAGCACCTCGGGAATGGAGACACCACTCCTAATTTTTCATGTGCGGCCTTTAGTTGTTCCTTCTATAGAACAGGAAGAATGTGCCTTTTACCCTCTCCTCCCCATCTACCTCCCCGCCATCCTCTACTCCCCACGTAGATGGGCCGTAGAAGAGATATAAGATACTTTTCCTGAAAACATCCCGGGCTCCCCAGTGAGCCCAGTACAGACATCCATCCAGACGGAGCAGAACAGCAGGCGCTCTCAGCCCCACAAAATCAGCAGGGTGAATGGCTCAGATTTCTTCAGGAAGGGGATGATTTATTTCTCAGCCAGGTGAATGAATAGGGTTCATTTCAGTGATCTAGTGAAAGAGTCCAACTGACGGATGTGACTGGCCATGTGCACCAACCACCGGATCTGAGGCTGGTGGGTGCTGGGCCCTGGCGGTTCCCAGCCCCCTAGTTGGGCTTCTTTTCAAGGCCTGAGCAGAGCTGGGGAAGGAGGCTGGGGGAGGGGAGGGAGCAAGGAGAGTCTTAGAAGGCTTGTTAGAGCTTGAGTGCAAATAGAGTTTGCACTCAGCCCCTCCTCACCTCCCGCCACCTCCAGATTGAGTGTTAGCTCCGTGGATTTCCTTTTTCCACACACTGATGTCAGTGTTGGTGAGCAATGTTGTAAGCAGCATCATAGCAGATAGGAAAGAAAGCATAGCTCTGGAAATGAGCCCTCGAATAGGCAGAAATTGACTGTATGTATATTTTGAATCTCTTTCCTGGCATTCCTGATCCTTACTCAGCAAAGAAGTGTAGGAAGGGTGTTAGGATGGGTTAGGCAGAAAGTTCTTACTCACTTCTTTGTGTGTTTAGTGGAGACATACATTGGTCTAGCTGAGGCTCCCCCAACTCAGACCATGTCCTAGGATCCCTTTCACACCCAGGCTGGGTTTTATCTTCTCTTGGGGACTCAGGAAAAATGTAGAAAAGCGAGCTCTGCTGGAGAACATGGAGGGGCTCTTCTTGGCTGTGGACGAAATCGTAGATGGAGGGTGAGTTCTCTGCCCTCCCTGGACCTCCCTGGATCTGGGGTAAGGGGTGGGGCCATTGCCTCTGTCCTGAGGCAAGGGGGCCGAGTGACCAGAGTTCCCCCACAGTAAGTTGGTCCTTCAGGACAGAGTGAACAGTGGTCTCTTCTATGTCTCTTCAGGGTGATCCTAGAAAGCGATCCCCAGCAAGTGGTACACCGGGTGGCATTAAGGGTAAGTAGGACTGTGCCCGTCCCCCACAGCCCCTATCCACTCATCCTCCAGGACCAAACCTCCTCAATGATCTAAAGGGTTGGGGCTGGTAGAATACATATAACTGTCTCCTTCCCTTTCAAATTGTCCTTATCTCAAGGACGGGAAGCAGAAGGAAGGTGTTTCTGCCCCTAACCTGGTACCTAGCATCTCATACAGTCTGCACAGAGTGGACATTTAACACACACTTTTAAAATCAAAGATGAACTAAAGGGAACTTGAATGTTGATGGTTCTAAAATGATAAAGGACTTTGAGGTTGGCTGCTTCTTCCTGGGGGAATGAATCCAGTCATCTGAGGCAGAGGTGTGTCTTCCTTGTCTTTTAAAGTCTCAGGAAACTGAGGACAGCACCTCTCCATCAGGAAGTACTTATTTGTCAGAACCTCTGTCCTCTTTGATGCCAGTGGTACCAGAAAGAGGCTTCTGAGTTAACCATAGAAAGCCTCAAGTCATCGAGGTACAGAGAGAGCCCACCAGCAAATTGTAGGGCTACAGAGAGGCCTGAGCAAAGCCAGTCTTCCCACTAACAGAATGTCCCAGCTCTGACCTCCAGAGTGAAGGCTGACAGTGCCGGGTAATGGGAAATCTTCTCCCTTAACTGCCGTGGGCTCCATTTGCATAGTTTAATCTTCTCCTTTAACATATGTCTCTGTGTGGCAAGAGAGACAGTCCCCCCACCCCCTCAACCGACTCCCTCCTTTCCCTTCTCAGGCTGCTGTTGCAGCAGTTTATTTCTCAAATTAACATGCTGTCGTTACCCATCAGGCCTTGCGGGATCCATTAAACTACCCCGGGCTCCCCCTCATCCTCTCCCTAGCGATATTGATATTCAGGGAAGGTCTTCTCTGACTAGGGAATCAGGTCTCCCACCCCTAAGTTGAGAATCAGATAACCTGCTGATTACCTGGAATGGAATAAATCTTAAGAAGTCCTCCTGCCTTAAAAGAGAAGATGGATGAAATGACCCTTTTTTTTTTTTTGCTCACAGTCCCTCTGGCCAAGTAAAACTGTGGCTAGCCAAGTAAAATTGTAGCTGCACTAACTAGTCCCTAGGAGGGACTGAGAAGGTTAGGGCATGTGCCCTTCACTTCAGTTTAAAGGACTATCTCTTCCTTCCTCACTGCCCAACCTCAGTCAGGTCTTAACTCCAGCTTTTTTCCACACTGAACACTTGTCTCTCTGTGCCACAGGGAGAAGATGTACCCCTTACGGAGCAGACCGTGTCTCAGGTATGACTTTCTTTCCTCCTCTCCAGAGGGACCGGGTCACTAAAGAGGCTAGCATAGCATTCCACCCCAGCCCACCAGGCCTGAACTCAGCAGACTAGAGACTGAAGACATGTCTTCTTTGGCTCCCACTTAATCCCGAGAACTGGGGCTCATGGCTCATACGGTCCAGTGCTCCCTACCCATCCCAACTCCTATCCCACTCTCCTGTGAGCAGTGGCTGTCAGCCTTGCTCTACACCCTTCCAACCCTCCCTGCCTGATGCCTCATTCAGTGATTTATTCCCCAGCAGAGGCTTGCCTTAAGCAGATGGTCTGTGTGCATGCACACACACACTCTCTCTTTCTCTTATTATTCAAATGAGGGCTAAGCTGGCAATGCATACTCTAGAATATGCATGCAGGTTTTGCAGATCCATCTTGCTACTTTGCAGATAGATTGTCTACCTGATGGGGGCGGGGGAGGGGGGGAGGTGCAGGGAGGGATTCTGTTTTCTGCCCACTTGGAATTCTCACCAAGAAGTCCATCTGGATGTGGTAACCCCTCTCCTTTTAACATGTGTCCAGTAACCCCCAGTTTTTTCTTTCCTCCCAGGTATACCTCTTCTCTCTTCATCCCCCCAGTGGACTTGAGTTTTTTTGGAATTTCCCAAACTGACAGTCCTCTAGGGCCTTAGAGAACTTCTTCCCATCCCTCTACCCTTGGGGATTTTCTATTTGCCAGTCTTCTAAGGACAGGGAAGGCAAGTGAGGGGAAGGAGAGCCTCATCCCCACCCCCACCCTGCCCCTCAGCAAGCCCCTCAATGCCGCCCTTGTCCCTGCAGGTGCTACAGTCAGCCAAAGAACAGATCAAGTGGTCCCTCCTTCGGTGAAGACCCCACTGTTCCTGGCTCCTCACCCCCTCAAAAAATCCACGTCGGCTGTGACTTGTCATGCAGTCCCCCAAATGATGCTGTCAGGGTCATCTTGGGGATCACAGGGATCCTTAGATCTCCATCCTGTCTGTTGTTGCCTCCTCATTGCCACCCCAAACCCATATACACTTCCCGTTCCTTCTCCCTCCTTTTGGCAGTTCTGGGAGTCAGTTGGGCTCTCAGTGGATTTGGACATGGGCAGGGGCAGCACCGTCTTCCTTTCTCCCCTGGATTTGGCCCCCCTGTATTTTCTCCTCCATTTCTGTGCCCTTTGCTGCAGCTACGCTTCAAAGCAGGAGAAAGAATGTGCTGAGTGTTTTCCTCCCTTTGCCTTTATCCCAGCAGCCCATATGTCCGGCAGGGGGAAGGAAAGGGAATCCTTTTCTATAGAATGAGTGAGGGTGGGGAGAGGCATATCACGTCTCTGCCACAGCCCGGCTGGGCTTGGTATTTTCTCCCATTTCTTCTCACTGCCCAGGTCTTCAGCCTTGGGAAAAAAGACTGGGAACAACTCATAGGCAGGGGACAGTGTGGAAGAAGCAGTGATTTAAATTTTATTGGAGAGGGCCTGTAAAAATTCTTTATTTCAAACACAGCCGAGTTTTTTTTTAACCCCGATCCTGGCTTGTAACTTCAAGACTGCTGTGGTCTGTGAGTGTCCGTTGTGGGAGGGTCTGTCTCTTGGGCCAGTACCTTAACTCTCCACCTTCACTCCCCGTGGGATCTCCGCCTGGCTTGTCCTCTCTCTGCCCTGGAGCAAAGCCAGTCCCTGAACTAAAACTCCATTCTAGTCTTGGGAAGGAGAGTTTCTGCTCAGAACAGGGACAGGGTGGAATTTATGACTTGGGCCTCTGGGCTCTCTCAGCCCCTTCTCTCCCCCACATGCATTTCACTACTCTGCCTTGGGTCTGCAGTCTGTGTCTGCTGCTTAACCCTGTCCTCTCTCTGCCTCAGCCTTACATCCAGGCAGTAGGTCTGGGGCGCCTCCCCTCCCTTGGTCACTGAGAGAGGCACCTTTCTTCAGAAAACCTTGGGGATTTGGATTCCCCCAGGAAGACAGAGGAAGGAACAGCCACTGTTTCGTCTCATCTCTCTCCGATCCAAAACTTCCCACAAAAAACATCTTAAGAAATCTTCCTGAGACTTTGAGTTCTGCCCCACCAACTAACTGCCAATTCTCCAAGAGTGTGGGCGGATAACTGGGCATCCATCCGTGAGGGGGCATTTCTGTGTAAGAGATATGTGGAGTCAGGATGGTAGCCACCTTCATACTCTGCTCTGTGCAAAGAGGAATAAAACATTTCTTTTTCCAAACTGCCTTTGTGTGATGTTTGTGTTCCTCTTCCTCTCTTTTTGGCAGCTGCTCCTGTTCCTCTAAACACCACCCCCCCTTGCTCCCCATCTTATAATATTTCTTCCTTCCTACCTCAGAGACTCCCCAGCATTCTGCCCCCCCCAACCCCCATCCCTAATTTACGGGGCTGTTTGCCTCCTTGGCATCTCTCCGTCCACTCTCCTGGAAGTTGGCGCCAGGGGTGGGGTGGGGATGGTATTTTCTCAGTGGGAGTCCCAGGGAATGGAGCGCTCCCCCCACCACCCCCAAAGCCAGCTGCCTGCTCCCTCCTCAGCCATTAGTAACCCAGAGACGCGCACCTGCGTGGGGGCTTGCCTGCAGCCCCGGCTCCCTTCCTGCACCTCCCTCTCCCGCTCCGAAATGGCGCTGAGCGGGTTATTTATCGGAGCCAGCACTGCTCCAGAAGGTCAGGACGGTGGTGTAAATAACCTCTCCTCGCCATTTCCCCATCCCTCCAGAGCCTGCTCCCCACCCCCTCCTCCACCTTTATTCGCACAAATGAATGTGGCTGGGCTGGCGCAGAGCCTGGCCCTGCATCTTAATGGGGCGGTGAGCTCACAAGATGGATTTAGCTGGGGGTTTTATGGTTGCCTCGGCGACAGGAGAATGCTTTGGTTTTCTTTCCCCCTTCCTCTGCAGGATTTGAAGGGGGGCGGGGGTGGAGTGTGGGGAGCCCTTCTCTGCGCTGCAATTTTAAGGGTCTCTGCAGTCACCTCTACTGCTCATGAGATGGGCCTGTAACTTCAGGATTAGGCAACAGAGACAGGAAAGGTTGAGGGAAGGAAGGTAACCAGAGGGAGAAGCCTCTCCAGCATCAATGATGCCTAAAACATAGAGGTGCCATCTTGCCTGCTCTTTGAGAACCTAGCAATTCAGCTCAGCCACTGTGGGACCCCTGGGCCCGGGGTCCCCTTCAGCAAAGGGGAAAAAAATGCTTGGGTATAGCACTCTGCAATCCTGCATTGAGAGTTGGGGTACAGGGGGCTGGATAAGGGCTAGGGATCTTTGTCTTGCCCGTCTAAGCTGGGGGAAAAGCCGTGTTCAGGCATTAACGTCACCACCCTAATCCTCCGGGCTTCCCTTTTGGCTCAGCTGGTGAAGAGTCCACCTGCAAT
The DNA here is from genome assembly GCF_032405125.1 of Capricornis sumatraensis. NCBI lineage: Eukaryota > Metazoa > Chordata > Mammalia > Artiodactyla > Bovidae > Capricornis > Capricornis sumatraensis. The sequence goes on along the minus strand of NC_091072.1, from coordinate 70,525,640 downwards.
GTGGGAGACCTGGGTTTGATCCCTGGGTTGGTAAGGTCCCCTGGAGAAGGGAAAGGCTACCCACTCTAGTATTCTGGCCTGGAGAATTGTCCATGGGGTCACAAAGAGCCTGGAGAATTGTCCGTGGGGTCCCAAAGAGTTGGACACGACTGAGCAACTTTCACCCTAATCCTCCTACTCATTACCCAACATGGACCCTGCTGGAGTTGGGGGCTGCACGAGATCAGCAATGGTGTGGAGAGTAGTGTTCTATCCAGTTCTCCAACTTGGAATTCTCTGAGCTTGTTTTCCCAGCCTGGCCTGCTGTGAACTTTTCCTGCCTTCTGTTTCGCACTAGGAATGGAACTCTGGTGCCCTGGCCTACACAGTCCTTTGGCCAACAATGTTCTTTCAGGACAATGAGCAAGCCCTCCCCCAGCACTGACTGAAGCAGAGACTGAGGAGTAGGGTCTGATTCTCTCCTTCCCTTGGTCTTTTTCTGTCTGATTCTGGGCCTCTGTCTCTGTTTGTGAGCCCTTCCCTCTTCCCCAGGGGACCCTGGGAACCCCTCCTCTCTCCCGTCTCCCCCTCCTCCCCTTTGGCTGGGAAAGTGACTAGAGCCTGAATAGTGCCAGACACCTGCCTGCCAGATGTGGCGATTCCCTATTCTTCTCTACCCCCTCCCCAAATGTCTATCCTTTCCCCACCCCACTGAGCTCAGGCAGAGGGAGCCCCCCTACAGGGTGATTTAGTGCTGCAGCCTCTCTTCCTCAGTGCCCCCTCCAGTTCCTCGCTCTCTCCCTGGTGCCCATGCTCCCACTTTTTCCCACCTGGTACAGCCTCCTCCCTGCTCGCACCCTGGGGTGCTGGCTTGTGTAAGTTTCAGCTCCTGGACTGGAGAATGAATGGGTGGGGCAGAGGTGACTGGCCTCTTTTTCACCCATGGGAGAGTACATCAGCTGGGCTGAGGACAGTGGCAGCCAAAGCTGATGTCATTCTCTCTGGTAAGGTGAGGAGAGGGTGAGTGGGGAGAGAACTAGCGCTCCAAGACTGACTGCAGAGGTCTGTGAGACCTCCCCAGGTAGGCAAGAGAGCTCAGAATTGTGGCTGCCTGGTAGATATCACGTCTCTGGCTGGGTCTCCTGATCTTGTCTGGATCAGTGTCTCAATATGACTCAGTAAATGCTCTTCAGCTCCTCCCCTTCAGATTTATCCAAAACACACACTTAAAGGGAACCCTTAGTCCTTACCCTTCTCTCGTCAGTGTTTGCCCTTCAGTGTCTTTTCTCTATTAATCTCTCTTCCCTCCCATTTCACCCTCTTCAATTTGTTGAATTTCCCTCCCGGTCACTTGGCCTCCCCCAACTCCATCCATCCCATATCACAACACAATATGATCCCAGACCTCCTACCAAAGCAGAGACTCATACAAAGTCACTAATTTCTCCTTTCCATCCCTCTTTGCAATTTGACAGTCCCCGTGGGCCAGACAGAGAGCTCTGAGGTGGGGGGTAGGGTAAAGGATGGCTGAGTTGAAGAACAGCAGAGGCAGGACAGGCAGATGAAGGGTTCAAAGAAGTAGGAGAGGTGGAAGGAGTGGGACAGAAAGACGGAAAGAGAAAAAGACGACTGCGACACCAAGAGGGTTGAGGGTTAGCAGAAAGCCAGCATAGCAAATTGTGTAAGAGAAACCCACACAAAGAAAGCAAAGCTGGGAGCAGGGGGAATGGAAAGATAGAGACAGGAAAGTCATAGCAAGAGAAGGCAGCTAGGGAGGGGCCAGGCAAGGGGCAGCCTGACCCTCCTGGGCCCCCTCACTGCTGGGCCATAAATCTTGTGTATGCGTGCATGTGTCTCTGTCTGTCCGTCTGTGTGCCTGAATTCAGGGCACAGGCATAGAGGGGTGTCTGGTGAGGGTAGAGATGATCCCCACAATATTATTCTATTTCTTTCAGCCGCCTCCTTCCTTGAGGCACCCCACACCTATACACCCCTCAACCAAGATTCCTGATGCTCCAGGAGCCATCCCCAAGGTATTTCCAGGATTCCAAGGAATCCAGACTTTTTCACTTGGAATGCAGGCCTGCTGGAATGTGCAGTTAGGATCTGTAGCATCAAGAGGCCCCATCACCTCACTGCCCACCCCCATGCCTGCTCACCAGCTGCTCCTGTCCATCTTCTCCTCCCACTCTCCTTGTATCTCTCCCTCCTCTGCACTGACCCCTCCCCCAGCCCCTGACCCCCAGCCGCCTGGGGCCTGGGTTGGAGGGGAGACAAAGACAGGATTTATCACCAGGATAGAGAAGCAGCCAGAGACCAGGGCTGAGGGCAATGGCTGACCTCCCTTGATGGGAGGGAGTGCTTGGCCAGATGCTGGGAGGTGGAAAGCCTGGGTTCTAGTGGCTCCTGCTCACAACTCTCGCCCCCTCACCCTTTCCCCTACTCAAACCTTGCTTTCTCCTTTTCCCCTGAAGATTGAGGAAAGAGAGGATGGCCTCAGGTGATTTTAGGCCCCCGAAGAACAACCTGGGAGAAGGGAAGACAGGAGATGGATGTCTTATGGATACTGGGGAGGATCTGGAAACCAGGCTCCTATTATTTCCTGGACTAGAAAGGAGTTCAGGTTTAGCAATGCAACAGATGAAATGAGATGGAGAGGTCCCCCAATCTAGAGGGACTTCTCCAGAACAGGCCCTGATTGCCAACAAAGAGGGAGATAAAGGTGACTGTGGGTCTTGAAAGATGGAAGATACCATCTCACCTGAAATCAAAGGAAGAAATGAAATTCCCCAAGAGTAACTAGCTCCTGATGGCTCAGATAGTAAAGAATCTGCCTGCAATGCAGGAGACCCAGGTTCAATCCCTGGGTCTGGAAGATCCCCTGGAGAAGGGAATGGCAACCCACTCCAGTATTCTTGCCAGGAGAATTCTACGGACGAGCCTGGTGGGCTACAGTCTAAAAGTCAGAGTTGGACACACTGAGCAATTAACACTTGCTAGCTCCAGTCCCTTTGAGAAGACCTGCCTCCCTGAGATCCCCCATTGCCCACTGAGAGGATGGGGAGCAGCTGGACCCTGCCTTTACAGTAAATAGACTTTTGGCCCGAAATTGTCTCTACTCAGCAGGCAGGGTGTGTGCTCAAGGAGAGGGAATGGTGTGATCCAGGAGTTTCCGAGAAACTAGACCATATATCTTTCAGTGGACAGCTCCTGCAGCTTCCCTAGCCGCCCTTGGAGGCCCACTAGCCCTCCAGAATCTCAGCATGTCAGAAGCCTCCAAAAACCCAACTCTGAAGCTGCACCACTTCCAACTCCTGGCCCCCACTCCCTGACATCCTGCTTTCTGCCTTCACCCCACTGTTTCAGGAGAAGGATGCTTGAATGAATTACCTCCAAGTGAAAAAAGGATGGAGGGAAGAGAAACCAAGGCAACTGGGAGCTTTTAGTCTGTCTACCAGTCTCTCAACACAGCCCCACCAAACCATTCTACCCAGGGGCTGATGAAGGAGACCATCTCGTGGTTTCTTTTTAAATTCTGCAAGCTGAAACCATCCTCTCAATTCTCAATGGAAAGCCCAAAATTGGAAATTTCAGTGGGAAAGGCTCATAGGTTGGGAGCAGAGACTGGGAAAGGACAAAAGAATGGCGGGGCAGGGGTGGGTGGGTGGGGGGGATTTGCACAGGGTAAGGAAAAAAACAGGAAAAGGGAGAAGTGAGCATCTCCAGCATCTCTCGTTTTTCCTGGCTCCCCCTTCCCCCAGTTGAGAAGGCAGATTTACAGCCCTGGTTTGGGGAGGGGGGGTAAGCATAAGGAAGACAGATCTGCAGTTCTGCCCTCTGAGTGTCTGGGTACTTAGCTTTAACTCCCCCATTAGCATCAATCCCCATCTTGCTGCCCATCCGTCTTCTGACATCAGCTCCTTCCCCTCTCTGTAGCCCAGGCTTTCTGACCCTAAGTGGCTCTTAAAGGGCCAGTCTAGACCTTTCTCTCCCTCCCTTCTCCCACTCCAGGCAGCACAGTCTGGGGTGTGTGTGTGTGTGTTTATGTGCAGCCATCCTTGCTGAGGCCAGAGTGGATGGGAGGCCCACTGTGTACATGTGGAGAGGGGGGCAGCTCTTCCCTAGCTCCCTCTGTTCTCTTTAGGTCCCTCTATATCAGGGACCCCCATCTTTGTTCACTACCTCCCCAAGCCCAGAGCAAGCCCTCCAGTTGAGCTGAGGGTCACAGACATGGCTCCTAAAGCTGAGGGCTGAAGTCATGTAGATCCACAGGGAAGATCCTCTCTCCCTCTCATTTCCTGGAGGCCCAGGGCAAGGGGTATCCTGAATTACAGGCTGTCTTTAATTCTCAGCCAGCAGTGGGGGTGGATAGGCTGAGACTCCTAGGAGATGCCCTGAGCCCCACATTCCTGGCCTCCTTTCCGAGGGACCCAGGCTGTGGTGGTGGTGGTGGGGTGGCATTTCAAATCTTCCTCTCTGTGAGGGTAATGACAAGCCAGAGAAACCTGCCTCTACATTTACTGGCTCCTCTTTCTTATTCCTCAGCAACTGAGTTTAGGGGGTAACAGGGGAAACTGGCTTCTCCCCATTTCTCTCCATCTTCTGCAGAAAATGCTGTAACTGCACTCCAGGGGCTATAAGAATGCCAGGATGATTGGAAAGTTCCTCCCCCATCAACCTTCAATCCTTTCTGCTGCAAAGCTCTGCAGTCCTCTGAGGGGCTTTCCAGGATAGTCAAAGCCCCTTCCTGATATCTGAAACCCACTCCCCACCTCACTCAGTGTTCCCTTTTCTGGCTCAGGATGAGAGAGAACTGGTAGGTGGGGGGAACTGGTAGGTGGGGGGGCTTGGGAAAGTGGCCACGCTAAAAATAGGAGCCCCCAGCTGCACCCCCCACCAACGGCCCCTTATTTATCACCTTCCAAACCTCACTCTCAAAGAAGCATAAATATTCCTAATTCCTGAAGGCCAGCCCTGAACTCATAAATTTAACTGGGGAGGTGGGCAAGGGGAGGAGTGAGGTGTGGGGAAGGGGAGCCTACTGCAGCCTTGAGGAAGCCGAACATCTCCTGGGGCGGTGTCTGACATCCCCAGGCTGACGCCTGTGGGTCTTCCGTTCAGAGGAGGAGGAGTTGCGGCTCTCAATATTTCCTCTAGGAATTAGCCTTTTCTCACTCCCCGCCCCGAAATGAAAAACAAACTTAGTTCTGTCTTCTCGATTATTTCTCCATCCTTCTCCATCCCTCTTTCCTTGCTATTACCTTCTAGTTCTTTCCTGCGCCCCTCTTGCCTCTCTGCTGCGCTTTTCTCTACGCCTTTGCCGCTCCAAGTCTCTCCCTTTTCAGAACCATTGTCTGAAAAGGAAATTTTCGTCTCTTGTTCTGTCTGGATAGTGAGGTTTGAAGAGAAGAGTCCCCTTCAGTGCCCCCATCTCCCCGCTTCTGCCCATTAGCCCCCTCAAACGCGCCCTTTTCAGTCTTCTCCTCACACCCTCCCTTTCTCTCCCTCGGCCTTCCTTTCTCCTCGGTCTTCCTTTTCCTGTCACTCACTTCGCCTCCTTCCTCAGTTTCCCCTTCAGCTCAGGATTCTCTCTCTCTCTCCAATCTCCTTTTCTCTCCCTACTGTACCCCATCCTACCCCGCGGACTCCTCAGGTCCTATTTACCCCTTTAGACCCCCTCCTCTGCTTCAGTTTCTACCACCACCACACCCCATTTTCCTCTCCCAATGGATGAACGAGGAGGAGAAAGCTTGAGGAATAGGTATAGGGAATGCGGTTCGAGGAGGGGAGGGAGAGCAAGGAGAGAAAAAGCAACGGAGAGGGAGACGGAAGCGGTGCAGAGGGGAGGGGCGTCCTCACTCCCCAAGCGGCGCCCCCCTCTCCCCGCCGCCACTGAACCATAAATCAGAGCTAAGGCGGTTTGGCCAATGGTAGAGTGACTCGTAAATCGGCCTGTCAAGATCAGCCAATGAGAGGCGGCGTTAAATCAAGTCCTGTCAGCGCTTGGCCAATGAAAGGCCCTGGGCTGACCATAAATCTGCCTGTAAGAGACAGAGAAAGAGAGAGAGTGTGCGTACGAGCGAGAGCTGCAGGGGCGGGGGACAGGGGAGGGGGCGGGGGAGAGCGGGCTGGGGGCCAGGCGCGAGAGAAAGAGCTGCGGAGAAAAAAGGGCGATAACGGAGGTACAAGCGCTGAAGACAGCGTAGAGGAGAGACGGACAGATGGAGAGAGACAAAGAGAAGCCTTGAGAGATAGCGTCAGAAAGTCAGCGATAGAGCTGGGGCTCCGGCGGGAGACTGACAGAGATAAAGAAAATAGAGAGACCGACACTGACACCCTCAGGAGGGCCCCCGTGAAACAGTTCCCCAAGACAAATGCATACACTTGGCCGAGATACGCGTGAGCTCCGCACCACGAGGGACCTCGTGCGTGGACACAAACGCGCGCCGTGCACACACGCAAGAGAGAGAACGAGCCTGAGGCATAATCTTCCTTCTCTTTTTCCCTCACTCGACGCCTCTGGAGATTAGGGGTGGGGTATATGTGTGGGGCTGTTGAGGGTGAGAGAGGAGGGGGTTGCTTTCTCGCTATGATGTGTCCCGTTTGGGCTCAGACTCTAGGGTTTCCCATGTCCTCTTGAGTCATTTTTTCCAGTGACTGAGGATTGGGAAGTCCCTTCTGAGGTCTAACTTCAATCCCTATTGCTGCTCATTTCTACTTGCCAAAGCTTTTGAATCGCCTTCAAAGATTATGAAAAGTGAAGCCTTTTACAACCCCTCAGAGAACTCTTAACTTTGAGAATCTTAGAAGGTCTGAGCAGGAAGGATTTTTAGGGGTCATCTGATCACTTGATTCTAATTATAGAAGTTTCGGTCTTACTGTGGTTAGACATGTAGACTGGTACTAAAGTCAGACTTTCAGTTCTCAAATCATGATCATATCGCTTGTTAACCCTTGGACTTTAGACCAATGGCTTGCCCTATTTGTGCATTATTTATTTATTTTTAAGCAACCTATTTGTGCATTATTTATTTATTTTTTAAGCAAAAGATTATAATAGATATGGTCAGATGCTCAGTCGTGTCCAACTCTTTGTGACTCCCATGGACTGTAGCCTACCAGGCTCCTCTGTACATGGGATTTTCCAGGCAAGAATACTGGAGTGGGGTGCCATTGTCCTCCTCCAGGGGATCTTCCCGACCCAGGGATCGAACTCGAGTCTCTTACATCTCCTGCATTGGCAGGTGGATTCTTTACTACTGGCACCACCTGGGAAGCTCATTATAATAGATACCTTATGGTAAATTTTGTGAAGATTACGCAAAATAATATATTTACAGGATTTAGGACAGTATAAGGTGCATGGTAAGAGTGCACCCCCACCTGCATCTTTGTACAGATGATAAAACCTGAGGTCCAAAACGACTCAGGTTCCTGGTCCAACTCACAGAACCAATTATCGGAGAGCCTTGACTGGAGCCCTGGTATCTATACTCCCAGGCCAATGATCCTTATTGGTCTTGCTGTTCACCCCACCTGTCTGGACCCCCAGCTCAGTCACCTGAACTTGATGGTGTGATTTTCAGGCTGCTGTGATTTTTGTGAAAGGAGAACACTCAAAACTACATGTTTCTTATTAGGAAGCAGGACTCTTGGGCCCTGGAGGTGTGTTGAACGTGAGGGTATCAATTTGTCCACCCTGACTATGGTCCTTTCTGCTCTCATCTTCTTCTCTCTGGACTTTGTTCTCTCAAACCACGGACTTAGGGGCCGGGAAGGGACACATGCAGCCAGAGAAGTGTCACCATCAGTATGACTCTCACATTCTATCCACAGTGCCCACTCTTTTTCCCCCACCCCAGCTACGTAGACAGTAAATATCTCATGAATAATAAGTGTCTGCTTCTTCATTTTTCTTCCTAAGATTTGGGCAAAAAGGAGGGGTGGGGATTCCTGGATCTCTGCCCTTGCTGGCCAGAAGGGTGGTAGTATTTCTGGACTCCCTGTCTTGCTGATGCCTTCTGTCCTCACAGGGAAGCCAGAAAGGAAACACAGAGAACCAGCGTCACCTGGTGGCCACAGGTGCTTTGAGTTCATGCATGTGCATGGACGTGCACACGGCTGACAGGATATTGGTCACACCGGAGGAAGGGAGTGGTGTGACCTCCCCTTAGCCTGGCCCCTGGGCCTTCTTAACTAGAGTCTTTTTGTAACTTTTGTAACCCAGGATGACAAGAGCAAGTCTGAGGGAAGAGGAGGGGCCAGGACCCAGGTGAATTAACTCCAAGCAGCGTGACCCTGCTAGGGCAGCTAGAATGCCTGCCTTGGTTAAGCTCAGTTCCATTTCCACAGAGAGAGGAGTTCTCCCCCATGTCTATTCTCTTTGGACTGGGCAAGGGTCAGGGGGCTGGACTCAACTGGAGTGGCTATCAAAGCTGGATTTCAGAACTTTTTTGTGTTGAAAAAAACACCTGTTTGTTGTGATGGGTCATCCTGGCAGCGGTAGCTAGAGGTGGGGGCCATTTCTGGGAAGTTAAACAAATCAGTTCAGTGGCTCAGTCATGTCCGACTCTTTGTGACCCCATGGACTGCAGCATGCCAGGCCTCCCCATCCATCACCAACTCCCGGAATCCACCCAAACCCATGTCCATTGAGTCGGTGATACCATCCAACCATCTCATCCTCTGTCGTCCCCTTCTCCTCCTGCCTTCAATCTTTCCCAACATCAGGGTCTTTTCAAATGACTCAGCTCTTCGCATCAGGTGGCCAAAATATTGGCCAAAAAGGCAGGCTAATAGAGACTTCCCTGGTGGTCCAATGGTTAAGAATTCACCTTGTAATAATGCAGGGGACACAAGGTCGATCCCTTTTCAGGGACCTAAGATCCTACATGCTGCAGAGCTCGCCACAGCTAGAGAGTCCGAGCACTGCAAGGAGAGATCCTTCATGCTGCAACTAAGATTGGTGGCAACGAAATTTAAAAAATATTAAAAAAAAAAAAAGAAGAATTGGTTGTCTGGCATCCGCTAAGGGTGTCCGTGCATGCTCAGTCTCTTCAGGCGTGTCCAACTCTTTGCAACCCTATGGACTGTAGCCTGCCAGACTCCTCTGTCCATGGGATTCTCCAGGCAAGAATACTGGAGCGGGTTGCCATGCCCTCCTCCAGGGGATCTTCCCAACCCAGGGATTGAACCGGTGTCTCTTATGTGTCCTGTATTTGCAAGTGGGTTCTTTACTGCTAGCGCCACCTGGTAAGCTAATTGTAATTGATTTTTTTTTAAAAAAGAGGCAGGCTAATCCTCTTAAACCAACTCACATGATTTACACCTGGAAACCCCTCAGCTGGTCTTCTGCTTCCTGTCCCTGCTCTGACTTATGTCCCCCCAAACCCTCAACTATTAGGTTCCAGCTGCAAACCAACCCTGGCCTATTTTTTTCTTCCCCACAGATCACACCTGAACATGAAGAGGATAGAATTCATTTATTAATAATTAATAATGCATCTTGAGCAGCCTAGGGCTGAAATGTTGAGTGAAGGTTGGAGAGGCTGGGTTTGGGGAGTTTGGGGGGTGGTTGTCCATGAAAAGTCCCACAGGTCTCACTTTCACCTATTCCTATAACAGCTGGCCACCTTAGTTCTGGAAGAGACAATCCCCGATTCTGGTGACTGGGGACACAGTTTTAATGGAACCTACGGAAACTCCGGGGCCCTTGTTTCAGGAGGGAGCCATAGGCTTGGCGGAACTGGCGGTTCATGGCTGCGTACAGCACAGGGTTGATGCAGCCATTAAGCCAGGTGAGGTTGGCAGCCAGCATGTGGACAACTCGGGGAGCCTGGACTTTGGCATCCAGGATGTTGAGTAGCAAGAAAGGGATGTAGCTCAGGGTGAAGCAGAGGAACACAGCAAAGCACATCCGGGTCACCTTCCCAAACTCTGATGGAGAGTCCTGAGCTCTCTGGGCTCCTTTAGTCATCCTGGCCTTGGCAGCTACTCCTGGAGGGTTTTTCTCTGCCATCTGCTTAGCTGCCTTACTGTTGCTCTGGTCCCTGACTTCTGATGAGTCTCCTTCCAAGGTTTGGGTGGTGGCAGCACTGACTGGGTCAAATGAAATCCCCTCGCTGGGCCCTCCTGATGCCAGCCCACTGTCCAGCTCCTGGAAGCGACCAGGCGCGGCCTCCTCTGCCCCAGCCACATGGCTGGAGCGGGTGCTTGCCTGGCGCAGCTTGTACTGATCCAGTGCGTGTGCTGCTCGCTTCACCTGCCGGTGGATGAGGCAATAGAAGACGCCGACACTGCTGAGCCCAACCACAAAATAGATGCCCAGGAGGACGGTGGTGTAGGGCTGGCCTCGGATGCGATCAAAGCTGCAGGTGCAGACTACGGGCACCAAGATATAGATTGGCCAGAGGGGAGCGAAGCTGGCCACAGCCACCACCCAGGTGCTTACCAGTGCCAGCACTATGCCCTTGGCACTGAAAACTTGGGGAAAGAGCTTAGGGTGGGCAATGAGGAGATAGCGTCCCAGGGCGATGAGGCAGAGGGTGAGGATGGAGACAGAGTTGGATGCAAAAAGGAGGAACCCAAAGATGCGGCAGAAGGTGGCACCAGTGCGCCAGTGCAGGTTGAGGTAGGTGTCCACTGAGAAGGGCTGGAGAACGGTGCAATAGAGCAGATCAGCCACTGTGAGGTTGGCGATGAGCAGGTTGAAGCGGGTACGGAGCTTGGGCTGGATGGCCAAGGCCAGCAAGGTGAGCACGTTGCCCACGGTGCCCGTCACAGCCACCACAATTCCCCAGCTAACTGCCACGTAACGATAGCCCAGCACAGACTCATGGTAGCAGGAGAAGTTGACGTCAGAAGCGTTCCACATGATGGAAGCTGAAAGGGATGGGGAGAAGAGGAAGTCACAACCTGACCTTGAATTCAGATCTCTCGAATAACTCTCGGCTTCTAGGCACCTGAATTGTTCCAGGAGCTCCTGAGCCATTCCCAAGCTTTTTCATCCCAAGATCCCCAAACTCCTCTTTCCCATTCTCAAAGATTTTCCCAAATGTTTATCTATTTTATCTATGAAGTTTCTGTCTACTCCCATCTCCAGGCCTTTTCAATATCCCTCCAGATACTCTCCCCTGTCCTTTAAGACCACCCAGGAGCCCCCTCTCCTCTGTATTCAGAATAGTCCTATCTGTCTGTAGTCCCTTCTGCCACACACACATAACAGGCCTCAGTTTTTTTATTGTTTGTTTGTTTTTACCACCTGGGAGATGAGACAGAGAATATAAAAGTATATCCACCACAAGAGTACTCACCTGAGTCTCCCAGCCTTCAAATCTCTCTTCAGCAGAAGTTCAACTCACTCAAAGTACAGTCCTTTCTGGTGGGCAGTCAGGCTTCAAACGAGAGGTGCTCTGCTCCTATTACACCGGCCTGAAAGAACAAGAAACTCCCCAGTTACCCAACCTCAGCCACTTCCTCCCTCGCCTCCGGACCTACTCATTTGGCTTTAACTAGTGAAACACGGGCTTCTCTGTTGAAATTTCCTTACTACTTACTGCACTGGACACCACAAATGATGTAGCCAGTCCTGGTTAGGACAGTGGTTGTGGGAATTGAGAACAATGATCAGGATCCATAGGTTATTGAGAGGCAGATAGGATTTATTTAATGACTCATAGGAAAAAGGGTTAGGAGGGAAGACTAGGAGGACGCCCACTTTTCCACATGGGAGTGGTTCTCTTAATCAATGAGATAGGGAATGTGGGAAGTATCGCAGGTTTAGGAAGGAGGTAAATAATGAATTCAGTCTTATACCAGATTTGAGGTACCTACGGGATATGCTAATATCCTTGCTCCTCTAACCTAAATTTCTTCCAGCCCCCCCAACCTTTCTCCACATGTGATCCAGCCCTACTTTTCTCCGCCCATTTTCCTATCTGGCCACTTCTGCCGGTCAGATTTCTAGATCTCTAGGCTCTCTTTTGAGCTAGATCAACCTGAAAACAAAACAAATACACACACACAAAAAAACCCTCAAACTCCTCGTTGGGTTCTATTTCTGAACCTGTAGCAAACTCTCACCCCCAACTTGGTAACTAACTCGGGAGGCCCGATTTCCCTCATCTTCCTCTTTCAGAGTCCTCATCCCACTTTCCTTCCCGCTTTCTTCCGCAAGATTGGAAAGTGCGTAGAGGTGGAAGTGAGCAAAGAAGATGCGACTCAGGATGAGCCCACGTAGAGGCTGGATTCTGGTCTGTCCTTTTTTGTTGACCTTTTTGCTGCCCTGCCGGGCTAGAGGGAGGGGGGGTCACAGAATCACTGGCTGCTCTTGGGAGTGTGTGGTTGACCCGAATTCTGAAGATGGAGAGACCCCTCCCCCCAGACCCCTCCCCCCAGCCTCATGTGAGAGGCAGCTAGTGAAGTGCGGCTTCCTGTCCTACAGACCACGTAGGGAACCAGATGAGAAGGCATTCTAGTATCATTGTAAACAGCACGGTCCCAGCTCTTTAGTCGTTGATCCATGAAATCAAACGAACTTTTAAGAGACCCAAACTTGCTCATTTTTCAGATGGGGAAGTTGAGGACTAACCGCAAGGTCACTATTTATATGGAGCCGAGTAGAGCCTAGAGCTCAGATTCCCAGGTCCCTCCTCCCATCTCCCCGTGCTTTGAGTGTCCCTGGCGTGGGTTTCCCACTAGAGGCACAAAAGTCTGGATCCTTTCTTTGTCTGAGACCGGGTCTGACACCTGTCTCCCTAGGACCTCGAGACGCCGACACTGCACTGGAGCGTCTTAGCCCCGCGGTTTTCTTTTCCATGTCGTTGTCGCCGCCTGGTGGAGTTGCGACGAATTCTGAACAGCCGTGGCTGCAATCCGAGACCTGGACTCGAAATGATTCCCCAGGGCCAAGTTGACACTTGAGCTAGGCCGGAGTGGGGCTGAGTGGGATGGGGAGTATTGCTCGCTTTGCGCAAGCCTCGAATCTTGCCTCCTCCCAGCCGGGTTTTCCCGTCCCCCTCCTCCTCCTGTCTCTTTTTCCTGTGTGCCGTTCCCCGCCCCCCACCCCCCATCATACACACACACCCACCCCTTCTGATGGAATTGCTCCCCCAAACAGCGGGCAAAGATTGAGAGCCTGAGTCTGGGGGACGGAGGGCAACGAATCCAGATTTTATTGTCAGGGACTGGGAAAAGGGGAAGACGTGGGTGGGGGGCCGGGGTTGCTACATCGTCAAGCAGAAAGAGTTGATGTGGAGGGGAAGGCCAGTGGGGCCCGTCCCTCTCCCGGGTCGATGCTGGGAGGGCTGACGACACGGAAAGCACAGGGGATGGAGGGAGGGAAGGTCACGACCCCGCCCGAATTGTGCAGTGGAGGTGTCTGGGGGGAGGGGACAGCCGTGAGGTCTAGGAGCTGGGATGGGGGAGGCTACAGACTGCAAATCCTGCGGAAAGGGGCGGGGCGGGGGCGAGGCTTCTATTGCTTTTTGCTCACAGTTTTGCGGAAGGCGAGGCGGGGGTGGGCTTGGACTGGACACCCCTTGCCCCCCTTGGTACCCCTTGGGCGATGGGTGCTGGTGAAAAGAATGGAATCCGGACTGGGAAGGAAGAAGGTGAGGGAATGGGTCTATAGGGGCATCTACTTGGTCCCACCCAAATGCCAGAGATGCCCCTAAGTGCTGCCCGTGGGCCCGGCTACACCTGGGCTGGGGCATGATGCGGGGCGGGCACAGTGAGGTTGCAGGCGGTAAAACCAAAGTGCTTATGAGGGACCCAGGATCCCGCCTGCTCCCCTCCCCCTGCAGAGGACAGGGGTGATCACGGAAGCGCTTCAGTTTGGGGGTAGGGGGCGCCGGAGTCCCAGAGTCCGCTTATTGCCAAGAAAATCCATTTCTGCCCCCTGGACCCCGACCATGGCTTGTGAACCCCGTTTTGTGCTAGGTTGAGGGGGAAGGGCTGGATGGACATGGCTTTTGGGAGGGGGGTGTCTCCAAGGGGGCTCGGGGGTGAGACGGCCCCCCCTTTTCTAGGGGAGAGGTAAGGGCAGGGGGCGGGGTTCCCTGAGATCTGGGGTGTTCCCCCCCTTCTGAAGCCCCCCTCCCCCGCTACCCCTCCCCTTTCCTGGAACCCCGTACCTCGGGGTGGGGGGGAGGGAGAGAGATCATTCAGGGAGTGCCGGGAGGAGGGGCGGGCTGGGCGCCCGGAGGCCTGGGTCCCGGCTGGAGGTGAGGGGGGTTGAATGGGAGGGGGTTCAGGGGTCAGGTTTCAGGTCAGTAGGGGGAGAAAAGAATGGGTCCGTGCGCAGTTCGGATGGGCCCCGGGGCGGGGTGGAGCAGGGGATGGGTGATCGGCGGTCCCTGGAGAAGAGGTGCGGCTGGAGCCGGGCGCAGAGACAGCGGGGAGCCTGCTGCCGCTGCCATCACCGCAGCCACCGCCAGGGGGCTGGGGAGCAGGCCGCCGGCCAGGGACTTGGGCAGTTCCTTGGAGAAAGTCAGCGTGCCCTGCAGGGGGAAGAGGGCGGGGAGGGGAGAGGGAATAGTCATTCTGTGGCCTGGCCAACTCCACCTCTCCCAGGGCGGCCGGCATCCCGTCTCCTCCCCTCCCCCCGCTCGGACCCCGCTTTGGCCAAATCTTCCATCGTCCAGGCCTCACCGCTAGTTCTCCAGCGCCCCTAGGCTTCTTGTGACGGCTCAGTAGCGGGTTGGGCTTCCCGGCCACGCCGTCTCGGTGCCGCCGGCTGGAAATGTGCTGTAAGGACCAGTGCGGGGCGGGGATGGGGGGTGGGGCAGGGGGTGGGCAGAGGGGGCGCACCGTGAGCCACGGGAAAACAGGGAACTCACACCTCAGCACCTGGGCCTGCCCCTTCTGTGGCACCAAAAGGGGACCCTGAGGAAATGCCCTCCCCCGAGCTCCCCCTTAGCAGGTGAACTCCTGAGAATTCTCGCAAAAGGCCTCAGACCCACCTGTTTCAGTTGGACCTCCGAGTTGACCTTGACATTGCAGATCTCACAGTGGAAGGTTCGGTCCTGGGCAGGGGCCTCTGGTTCCCCGGGAGTGGGAGGCCCCAGCCGAGGATAAGCTTTGATGGGGCCCAGTCCACTTCGGGCCTCCAGAATTGTCTTGTGCTTAGTACCTGGAGCCCACAGAGGGCAGGGGGTTAGGGGTGGAGAGGAATCCTCCAGGCCTACTAAGCCTCAAATACCCACATTTCCAATTACAATACTGAGGGGCTGCATCAGGTGTGGGGGTTTGCCAAGCCCCTTGCGGCCCTTTCAAAGGTGGGTCAGGGGAGGGTCACAGTTACAAGAAATAAAGTAGGGAGAGGGTGGGGAGGAAACTGAGGAGGCAAGGGGCTAAGGAATGAGAGAGATGCTTAGGGAGGGAGACAGGCTGGTGAGTCTTAGAGAAAACTGCGGAGCTGGGAGGTAGGGGGCAGTAGCTGGCTGAGGACAGGGCCATGGGGGCCGGGAGGGGAGTCTTACCTTTGTTATGTGCCTCGAGCTGGGACAGGGAGTTCACTGCCACCTTGCACAGAGCACAGTAGAGCAGCCGCTTGGCCTTCTCCTCCTCTTCCTTGCTACCCCCAGGCAGGGAAGCTGGGGCTGGAGTCCCCCCTTCACCCTTGGTTGCACCCTGACCAGTCTCCGGAACGCTGGGAGGGGATGGGGAGCCAGGCTGTTTCTCTGGGGATCCTGGGGCTGGACCCACTCCATTCTCCATGGAAACTGTCATTGGGGGAGAAACATAGGGATCATCCCAGATAGCTTTCGGAGAAGATTCTTTATGTGGAGGAGACCTACCCCCATTTCCTGGAGGGCAGGGGCCCAGGAGTCCCCACCCTGTGACAACATGCATGCACTCATGCCCTGGACCAGAGCCACATGTGGTCCAGCTGCCGCAGGCTGGGTGTGAGACTCCAGCGCCTGGCTCGCTCTCTCTAAGCAGGGAGGCTGACGGGTCCGGACCCACCAGCCTCCCGTTCAGCCAGGGTGAAGCTGGCATCCAGTCTAGCCAGGGTGAGAGGGGCATGGAGCAAAGACTCTCCCCTCCAAGGCCTGCCAGCCAGTCTGGGCTTTCAGCCCGGCCAGCCCCCTCTCAGAGGCCTGCCCAGTCCCTGGGGAGGCATGCCAAAGAACTCTAGGAAGGGGCTGAAGCGAGGTGAGGAGAGCCTGGGGGAGACAGACACAGACATGGCGAAAGGGAAACAGAAACAGCAGAACCGGAGAGGAAAGAAACAGGGATGTGGGCTGCTCTATAATTCATGGCTCGATTAAAGATGCACAGGGCCCAGTCCTCAGCGCTGGGTTCTGGCCTCTGCACAGGGGAAACTCAAGCGCTCCCATTCTTGCTCCAGTGGCTGATCCAGTTTCCGGGTCAGGGAGAGGCCGGGGGTGGGAGTAGGGGTGGGGATGGGGGGCTTGTGGGAGGGGACCCCCCCACCCCGAGCCATGCAGATGTCCATTCTGGGATCTCTGGTCCATCCTGGGATCTTTCTCATTTTCTCCCCCATCTCTTCCTCATTTCTGCCATTCTTTATCTCCATCCCAATCTAGACAGCACACTCATATCTCAATCCGGACAGGCCCTCCTGGCTTTCAAAAGCAGGACAGGTTTCCTTACCTCTTTAGAGAGGCACCCTAGGAACTCAGTGAGGTAGTATACATTAAGCACTGAGAATGGTGCTAGACAGGCAGTGTTAGCTACATCACCACCATCGTCAGCCCCCTTTGACAGAGACATTACCAAATGAACACAAGATGTTCAGGCTAAGAAGCAGCCAGAACATAATTAGAACTCAGCTCACCTGCTTGCCCTATCCGTGCATCCCTGAGGACAGTGTGTACGTGTGTGTGTGTGGTGAGAGTGGGGACAGGTTTCCCAGTTCTCATTCTTAGGGTGGGGCAGGAAGGACAGGCAAGGACAAGGAGGACATGGGGTTGCTGAGTCTCCCTAGAGTTGGCCCTGACTGGCATCTGATGTGGTAATCCCGGGATGGGGGTGGCTCAGATCTTCCTGTCTTGATAGTCCTTCTTTTTGGTTTCTTGGCTGGGAATATGGTTGAGGATGGCCATCAGCCATGAGGGAGAAAGAATCTCACAGATCTTCGAGTCTCAGTCCCTCATGTCCCCAGAAAGAAAATTCTGGCCTAGAGAGGTCAAAAGATCTACCTAAGATCACCCAGGGAGTTGCCTGGGTTTCCTGGGCTCACTCCTCCCCGGTGGAGGGGGGAGCCTCCGTGGGCAGGCCCTCAGATAGCTTGATTGTTTCCCCTGCTCCTCTGCCCAAGATGAAGGGGCCTTTCCCTGCATTTGATGGTTCTCTTTCTTGAGGAAGTCTGCCAGGTGGCCTCACCCTAGCCCCTCTCTGAGTCACTGGGCAGTGGGGAGGACAGAGAGTGGGGACTCTGCTGAGAGGAGCTGGGGCGGGAGTGGGGGTGACAGGATGGAAATTTTGCATCACTATGTTTGGCTGCAGGACTCACCTTGGGTGGGGGTGGGGTGGGGGCTGAGGAAGAGAGATGAAAGCAAAGGAGAGTTCTGGGAGTGGGGACAGAATGGAGGAGACAAGATCTGTTGAAGGGTGTGGGGGTGTTGGACTTACCTGGACGGGAGGCTACACCATCTCCATTTGGGGGGGTGCTGCCTGGGGGAGCTGGGTCTCCTGGTTCCCGGACGCTGGGCTCTCTGCCTCGGGTCTTGGCAGCCTCAATGCCTTTGATTCTTCGGGCATGGCGATTACCCTTGTAGTGTGCCTCAGCCTGGCTCTTTAGGGATGGAGGAAGAGAAGGGAATCTGAGATCACCTTTCATCTGGGATCTATCAGATCCTGGGGTGGTCTTAGCGGGCTACAGTAAAAGCTCTCCCCATGCCAGGGATATGTAAAGCCTTACACCGAGGAGCCCTGATTATTCCTGGGGCTCAGTCACGGGGAACGTCGGTCCCCATCTAGCCCGGGCTCTACCCCACCACCTCACCCAGGGCCTGGCTGCTGACTCAGGCTTCCCACCTTGTCCAGGGCTGAGGGAAAGGGAACTCACGTCTATGCGTGCTAAGTCGCTTCAGTCATGTTCGACTCCTTGTGACCCCATAGACTGTAGCCAGCCAGGGTCCTTTGTCCATGGGATTCTCCAGGCAAGGATACTGGAGTGGGTTGCCATGCCCTTTTCCAGGGGATCTTCCCGACCCAGGGAAGAGACATAACCCGAGTCTCCTATGTCTCCTGCATTGGCCAGCGGGTTCTTTACCACTAGCACCACCCTGGGAAGCCCACTCGCACCAACAGGGGAAATGGGAGGGGCCGAGCAATCCAGCCCGTCTGCATCTCCTTTCTGCGCCTGTGTCCCTGGCCCCAGCATCCAGCTTTGGTGCTTCCACGCTCAAGCTGGGAGTCCCAGGAGCATTGAAGCCTGGGCTCTACCCTGAATACTCCCCCTGGTCTCATTTTCCCTGAGGCCTCTGTGGACACCCTGGAGGACCCTGGCCCCAAGCCCAGCTCTGGAGACAGAGACAGCAACAGAGACAGCTGTCAAAACAGAGCTGCTTGGTGGGGGGTGGGGGTGGTGGGGGTGAGGGTGGGCAGAAAGAGGGGAGGGCTGCCTACCCCTGGCCCCTGGCCCCTCCAGTCTCAGTGAGTGGAGCCAGGGTTGAGAGAGGGGGTTCTTGGGGTCAAGGTCAAGGTGAAGTCTAAATCTGAGTTGGTCCTGGCTCCACCCCCACCCTGCGTGCCTCCTCTGCTAAGAATACACAATCCTGGAACCACAAAAACATCCAGACAGGGTAAAGTAGAAATAAAAGGTGTGGATGGGCAGGAAGAGATTGACAGCCCAGGGTGGGGCAGTGGTATGCAGAGTCTGGCAGCATGGTGTGTGTGTGTGTATATATGTGTGTCCTGGGGAGAGAAATAGAACATGCTTTCTTTTCCCCTGCTCAGCAGAATGAGGCTGTGCTGTTTTTCTCCAAAAGCTCTCAGAACCTGCACCCCACAAAGTCCCCTACAGACCCATAGAAAAGGGAGCCTCAGAGGAGGATAATCTGGGAGGCCAGATACATTGGTTCTGACACCTAGGTTTGGGTGGCTTCTCCCATGGGAGACACTTTCCCACAGGAGAGCAGTAGGGGCCAGGCCTTGGGTGTGATTTGGAGACAGGAGGAAACCAAGAGGTTAGAGGGAAGTGGGGGGTGCTGGGAGGAGTTTAGCAGAGGCCAAGGAGGGCACTGGGCTTCCTGGGTGGCTCAGCAGCAAAGAATCTGCCTGCCAGTGCAGGAGCCTGAGGTTTGATCCCTGGGTCGGGAAGATCCCCTGGAGGAGGAAATGGCAACCCACTCCAGTATTCTTGCCTGGGAAATCCCATGGACAGAGGAGCCTAGTAGGCTTCAGTCCTTGGGATCGCAGAGTCGGACACGACTGAGGGACTAAACGACAACAAGGAGGGCACACAGACTCTGCAGGGGAGCCAGTCATACAAGTCAGCCCTGCACCCAAGGCCAGCGGGCCAGAGGCCACGCTCCCACCTGGACACAGATGGCCACCTGTGTTCTAAGAAGTTCTGAGGCAGGAATGCCTCAGTCCCTGAGGGAGGAAGTTATAGGGCACAGGAAGAATGTCTGGAAACATTATGAGTTGAATTGAGTCCCCCAAGAAAGATCTCTGGTCCCTCCAGAGGGCTTCTATCATTCCCGCCCCTCCTGCAGTATCCTCTGAGACCCCCTTAATCCCCACCCCTGACCCAGAGCTCCCAGCCCCCACCCTCCCACAAGATGCCCCGCAGCCCCTGTTCCGCCCGCCCCACCCATGGGTGGCTGGGTATCTTACCTGAGAGTTGAAGCGGATCTGACAGACGTTGCAGGAGATGACGGGCCGCTTGTTCTTGAGCAAGGGCCCCCCAAAAGTGTGGGAGAGCACAGCCTTCTGCACAGGGTCCATCTGTGGAAGCAGGCTGGGGTAAGCCAGGGACCCCAGCACAAGCTCATGTCCATCATAACCCCAGTGGCAGCAGCTGGGCTGAAACAAAGTGCCCAGAGCTTCCTCCCCACTTCTCAGTGGGCCAGAAGGCCCCGAGCCTCAGTTCCCTGATTCTCTCCCAGCCCAATCTTCATAGCACTGGAAAGGCCCTGAAAGAGCCACTGGCTCAATGCTCCCATTTGACAGAAAGTAGAAGTGGCTTGCCCAAGGTCACAGCATGCGTCAGTAGCAGAGTTGGGACTTGAACCTGGACTCCTGCATCCATCTGTTATACCATGAAGATCGAATCCTGTCACAGTGACCTTTTTCCTGAGCTAATCCACCAGAGGCCCACTTAGGAAGTCCCCAGAGCATCCCAGATCCTAGGGCCTTCAGCTAAAGCCTTTTCCGGCCTTTCAACCAAGCCAAGCCAAGGAGACAGATGTTCCTAGCTTCCCATTTCTGGGCCCCAGGTTGCCCTAACATGCTCACTCCCTGGACCTGTTAAGAGCAGCAGTTTCTAGAGGGAGTGAAAGAACTCAGGCGAGAGTAGGTGGACCCAGTGACTAACGGGGAATAAGGGGAAGCTAAGAAGCCGGGCTGGCCTGAGGAAGCCCAGGCATCTTCTGAACTCCCTCTCTCTGGTCACAGGGCTTCTAGGGCAGGGCTGTGGGGCTGGGCGGGATTAGGAACGGCCTCTGCCCCCACCCTGGATCAGCAGATGTCTTTGCAGTGTCCTGCCAAGAGTTCACATGAGGAGGGAAGAAGATGGGAGTTTCTCTCTGAGGCTTTCTGCTATCAGGGGATGAAGCCAGGGGCCCAGAGGCATGAAAACTGCCTCCCTGCTCTTCCTCCTCCTGGCCCCTCAGTGGCCAGGGAGAGGCGAGCCTGGAATGCAGTTGAGGTTGTGCAGGACTGGGTGATCTCTCATAAGCTTAGAACCAAATGAGAGCTGAAACCTTATCTCCTATGATTAAGTGGAAAAAAACGTTGGTGGAGACTGGGGGGGTCCATAGCTCCTTAGGCGAGGCCCTCCCTGTGCCCAGGTCTTCATGATTCCCAAGGAGGCAGTGGTGAGAGACAGGAACACGGAGCAGGGTGAAGAAGGTGGTCCGGAGGGCCCACACATCCTGGCTCCTCTCTGCTCCCCTCAGTTGTCTCACTGGCTGCTTGGGGTTAATGTCAAGAAAGGGGCTTCTGCATCCCTGTGAAATAGGCCACCCCACTTGGCAGTAGCAGAGGCAGGAACCAGGTTCAGATAACCAGGCTGACAGACAAATGTCCATTGCCTGGCCTGCCCATGGCTGGAAGCAGCCCCTCTCAGTGGCTTACTCTTCACCTCCTGGAATCCTAGGTCATTTGTGGGGAAAAGCCAAACAGGGGAAGACTGGGTGTGTCTGTGTGTGTCTAGGCAGGCTATGATCAATCTGTGCAGGGGTGGAGTGTGAAGGCGTGTCACGTGCTGTGTGTACATCATTTATGGATCAACATTTCTGTGTCGGGGGCTCTGCTGAAGCCATGAATGGTCAGGTTGTGCAATCTTCAGCTGTGTGTTTATCGGTGTGAATGTACGATGTGTTTGGCAGAAAGATAGACAGACCAAGTTGGAGACAGGCTTTAGTCACAAAGAGGAGACATGTGACTGCACTCGACTCTCAGCCCCTAGCCGACAGTCCTCCCTAATCAGGGACCCTCAACCCTGCCCCAGGGATCCCTGCAGCTCCTGGACGTCCTCACATGCTGGGTGGGGAATGGAATTCAGCCCAAACAGAAACCCAATCTGGGCCAGGAAACCTAAGTCAAAACTGTAGGGAGAGAGAAGTGGGAAAGAGAGGGGGACACAGAGGCCCTGGGTTCTGTCTGTGCCCCACCCAGCACCTCAGCCTGCTCCCCAGGGTGGCTGAGGACCAGTGCCCTGAGGATGACCTGGGAGTTGACCGTCCCAACATCCATCCCCTGCCAACAGTCCCTCCCCCGCTTGGGTCCTTCCTGCAGGGCGAGAGCCTTTTCCTTTGCACACCCCACTCCTCAGGTTTAAGTCCATGAACACCAGCTAAGGGTGGAGGTAAGTAGAGAAGAGGGCAGCAACCCAGCCAGGTGGGTCCTTCCCACCCTGTCCTCCGGGAAGTGAGGAGACACTGGGCTGAAGGTGAAGGCTCCTGGGCCCAATCCTTGCGCAGGTGGAATGTGAACCACTGAAGTGCTGCTCCAGGCCAAGGTCAAGAGGCCCTGGTGACCTAGATGAGGGCTCTCTGGGGAGGGTGGAGGCCAGCGTCTCCCAGAGCCCATTCCACTCCAGAGCCCCTTCCCTAGGATTTTGGCCTAGACGCTGTCTGGAAAAGTCCACAGAACAGTCCCCTCCCACCTGCCCTCCAACAGCAGACATGAAAGGGAATCGCTCCTCTAAGCTGGGGCAAAATGAATCAGGAAGGGCAAGGGGGAGGGAAAGGGGAAACCAGATCAGGAACACGAGGGGGGGCTCTGATTATATTTCCTTCCATTGCCCTTTATCTGATGGCACCACTGCCCCTGTTTGACCACCCCACTTCCCCATCCCCCCCAAATAAAGACAAAAAAGGGAAAGGGGTGGAATCTCGGGGATGGGGAGACCTGAGGGGCAGGAAGGATGAAATAGGAAAGAGAAGGGGCTAGAGGATGTCCAAAGAGCAGGTGGAAGCTGGTGGGGGAGGGATGCTAAGAAGAGGACTAAGGCTGAGATGGGGTCAGGGCTGCTTTAGGGATCTGAGCAGCGGCGTGGCAATCGGAGGGTAGGTTTAGGACCTGATGGGAAGTCTTAAGATTTGGGGGACTTCGAGGATCTGAGAAACAGAGGCCGGGGTATCCAGTACGGTGGCAGCAGGCTGCGGGGCGCCAGATGGGATCCAGAGATTGGTTAGGGCCGCGCCGGTCGTGGGGGATGGGCCGGATAACCCGAGGACCAGGCGGAGAGGTAGGGAGTCGGACAGGGGCGAGCGGGCGGGGATTGCGGGGGGGGGGGGGGGGCGCTGCGGCAGCGGCGGGGGCCAGGGAGAGAGGAGGGGCCGGGTGGCTTACCCTGCGGGACCCCGGGGGACGCGGCTCCATGGCCCGGGTTGGTGGACCCGGGCGGGGAGGCCGAGCCGGGCCGGGCCGGGCAGGCCGGGGACGCGGCGCTCGTTGCCCGGGTGGCTCGGGGCTGTGCGGCCGGGCCGGCCGGGAGAAGGGGAGGCGGCGCCGGCCCGGCCCGGAGCCCGCCCCAGAGGCGGGGCCGTGGGAGGGCCAAGCACGGGGGCGGGGATAGGGAGCTCGGGAGGGATAAAGGGGCGCTAGGGCGAAAAGAGGACGGGGTGTCCATGTCCAGACACTCGTTCCAGGAAGACCTGGTCCTGGTGAGCGGCATGGGCCAGACGCCCCGTTGGGCTTCCTCCACTGGGGACCTTGCTGGGGCTTATATCCCTACCAATCCCATAGCCGACCCTGTTTCTCTAGCTTGGAACTTTCTCCTTTCTCTCACCCCTTCCACCCTCGCTCTTCTGCTAACAGCTTCTCTTTCGAGTCCACAGACGACCCTTCTCCTGCTCCCTCTGCACACCGCCCCCTTGTCCCTTTTACATGTCACTTCCCCTGCTAGGGATGGGAGACGGAACCCGGGTACCCAGGTGCCAGGCAGTGCTCTCCTAGTGACTCCTCTGGATGGTGGAGCTGGGATCGCCCAGGGCAGAAGCGACCTCAGGCTGGGGACATCATCCCTAACCTCTTCCCACCTGCTCCGCTCGCCCGCCACCTGCTGGAGAACCAGCGTCCCGAAGAGCTTATGCTTCGTGCACTTGCTGCCCTCTGGCGGTCGAGTGGGGACAGCACTGGGGGATGAGGGCCAGGAGGGCAGAGCAGCCCACTCCCCCAAACACTTCCTTATCCTTTTCTGGATAAATCCTGGGAAATTCCGGCTCTCTCATCTCTGGATCTCTTCCCCTCCGTTCCACCTAGGGCCGAGAGATGAGCGAAGCAGGGGCCAGGAAGCGGAGAGAGAGAGTCTGTCTTTGGGAGACAGTGAGGGATATTCAAGGGCAGAGGGATGAGTAACGCAGGGAGGGGTCTAAAGATAAGAACTACCGGAGTAGGAGAGATCTGGAAGTATTAGAGCAGCGAAGGAGAGACTCTGCCATGAATAATAATATCACCACCACCATCTAATGTTGATTGAGCCCTTGGAATGTGCCAGCCTGTGGACTGAGCTCTTTGCATGGATTATCTAATTTAATCTTCACAACCACTATTGGAAGTAAGTACTATTATTATCTTCATTTTATAGATGAGGGAACTGAGGTTTAGAGAGGCTAAATAATTTGCCCAAGGTCATAAGCTAGTAAGTGGCTGAACTGGGATTTGAATTTAAACCTGGGCAGCCTGACTCCAAAGCCCTGTACTTAACTGCTGCACACCACTGCCAAGGCCTGTCTGCAGCTTTTCTGCAGTCCTTGTTCCCCCGCAGAATTTGACACTATTGATGCAGCCTGCCACACACTCTCGCTTGGCTTCTTCAACTCAACAAAAACCCAGTTCTGTCCCCACCCCCTCCTGTGGCTCCTCCATTTCCTTTGCTGGAGCCTCCTCCTGTTACAACTGCCTAGTTCTGCATATTCCCCAAGGCTTGGGCCTTGGCCAAACTACCTTTCTCTCTCTGATCATCTATAAAATAAAAACAATAGAAATAACATAATAATCATAGCAGCTTACCTTGAAAACTTACTTCATGCTAGGCATTATGATTATGTAATACAATTCTCACAATAACTTGTGAGTTGGTACTATTGCTGTCTTATTTTACAGCTGATAAAATTGAGATTCAGAGTGGTTAAGTAATTTGCCTAAGTCACACAGCCAGTACTTTCAGAACATCAATTTGAAGCCTGTCAGTCTGATGCCAAAGTTGGTGTTGCTCAAAACCTGGTCACACTCTCTCCAAGCTTATCCATGCTCCTGGCTTTAAATGGCTTGTCCCCACGAGAGGCTGTGGAACCATGAACCCAGGGAGTCAGAAACCTGGGATTATCCAAGTGAACAGACTAAGTAGCTTTGTGACCTTGGGCAAGTTACTTAACCTCTCTGGGTCTGTGTTTCCTCATCTATAAAATGCGGACAAAGGGGACTTCCCTGGATGTCCAGTGGTGAAGACTCTATGCTCCTAATGCAGGGGACATGGGTTTGATCCCTGATTGGGGAACTAAGATCCTGCATGTTGCATGATGTGGCAAAAAATAAAAAATAAATGGGGACAATGATGGGAGACCTGAGGTTAAGTGTCAGTCAGGTATGCAGATTGCGGGGAAAGTATTCTCAGCACCTTCTGCTGAGAATCACAGAATCAATTGCAGTTTCTCAAATGCTCTTTTCTAGTCCTTGTTTCAGTCTGGAATATTCTCTGAGGCCCCTTTTTAAATCCTACTAATACTTCTTCAAAGCCCAAATCATAACATCAATGCTCCAGCTTCAATCCCTTTTGCCTCCACTATTTTTTTTTTCCTGCTCAGCTCCAGTTGGTCTTTTCTGATACTCCTTTGGGCTGCCCTACAAGCTGCATGCCTCCAGCACAGCTCTTCTCACACTATAGGGTAAATGCTAACTTGTTATCTTTCCTACTACACTGTGAGCTCTCCAAGCAGACTGAGTCGTGTGTCCCTGACACCCAGTACAGTGCCTGGCACAGAGTAGGTGCTCAAAAATTTTTTCATTCAATTGAATTTTTGTGACTGTCTCTTTTGCCATATTTCAAACCCTTCCTCTGCTTTGCACTGTAGATCATTTCATGTACATCTATACTTCTTCCCTGAATATAAGCATCTTTAGGACTGGAGCATGTTATATTTACCCCCACATCTCCATCATTTCTAGGACAGGACCCTGCTTATAGTCACTATCAGTTTTCTTGTCTGTAAAACAGGGATAAAATGGCAGCTACCCCATAGGGTTGCTATAAAGATTGAGATATGAAAAACACTTTGTAAATGTCAAAGTGCAATGCAAATGTTGATTTGGATTCCTGAGAAGAGGTTGGAGGGAACAGCAGGTATAAAGAGAACTCTTTTGAAGTTAGAAGCTCTGCATTCAAATCATACCTTAGGCACGTACTGTGTCAACTTAGATACATTCCTTCAGGGCCTTAGTTTCTGTCTTCCTATATGTCAAACTGGAATAATAGTGTCTACTTTGTTGGGTAGTGAGAAGATTAAATGAGATCACATATAAAGAAACATCTACTGGTCAGGACTCGCTTTTTCACTGCTGAGGGCCCAGGTTCAATTCCTGGTTAGGGAACTAGGATCCCATAAGTCACCCAGTGTGGCCAAAACAACAACGACGACGATGACAGAACCATTTACTGCAGTGCCTGATGCATAGTTGATGCTCAGTATGCTCATAACTGGATATGGTTTGATGGTGGGTTACTTGAGTTGAATAAAGCTGAACTTTCCCCAAACCTTTAGCTCCAGCCAACTCTCCAGGCCCCAAGTTCCAACTGTCTGTTGGACATTTTTGGCTCAATGTCCCACCAGTCCACCAACTCACCATGTCTTCAAGTGAGTTCAGCAGCCTCACCCCAGGCCAGCCTCCTCCTCTGATCCCCTGCCTCTGGCAAGGTAACTTCTTTCTCTCGGTCACCGAGGCCCGAAACCGGGAGTCATCCTTGACTCATCCTCTCTCTTCTCCCCCGATTCCCAAACCCTGGTTGGTCACCCTACCCTGTGAACATTTCCCTGGAAACACCTCACCCCTCCCCCTTCCCCTGCTCACTCTGCTGCTGTCATGGGCCTAGTCTGGCTCTCCAGGCTCCCCTGCAGGCTCTGGACAGCACCTTGTTTACAGTCAGTACTCCCTTTTCTTATCTGTAAAAGGAGGGTAAGATGGCAGCTACCCCATAGGGTTGCTATAAAGACTGAGATATGCAAAATGCTTTGCAAACCTCAAAGTGCAATGCAAATGTTGGTACTGCAGGGCCAGCCTCCTGACTGGCCACTGTCCTCCAGCCTTTGCTCTCTTCCCTCCTGCCCCACTCACCTGCCTCAAACACTGCTTCTCCAGCTCACTCTCCTGATCAAGAATGGATAATGTCTCCCTATTTCATATAGTATTAAATCTAGACAACTTAGCTGGCCCTTCAAGCCCTACCACACGAACCCTCCCCTCGCCAACAGTGGGCTCCAGAGAGATGGAGCTTACAAACAGGCTGCCTATGCCCTTGTGGAGTTTCTCTTTCCATCTCCTTGTCGTCACTGCCCCCAATCTAGGTCTCATGACTTCTCTCGATGGTGGACTGAATGAGATGATTCACATAAAACACCCAGCACAGTGTCTGGCCTGTAGCCGAACTTCAGTGATTATTAGCTATTATGGATATTGTTGTCAATAGTATACCAGAAAGTCAACGATGCTTGTAACTGACTAGAAGTGAGGGATGGGGCCCTGAGATAAGGAATTAGACAGAATAGGAAAAGGCAGGGATGGATCCGAGGGAGAGAAGGAGCCGGGTGGCAGGAGGGTGGCGAAGGCAGACAGGCAGGTTGCTACTCACAGCGCTGTAATTGCTGAAGAGGCCCAGAGTGGGTGCCGGCTCCAGTGGGAAGGGCAGGATCTGCTTGAGGTCCAGTGGGGGCTGCATGATCGGGGGCTGCCGTAGCAGAGGGAGGGGCCCTGCCCGGCTCAAGCTGCCTAAAGGGCAGAGAAAACATTATGTCGGGCAGGAAGACTGACACTTGGGAGCCCCACCCAAGCCTGGCAGTCCCAATCCCCAGCTGGGGCCCCCAAACTCAGAAATGCGACCGACCCCCATCACACACACTTCCCCCTGCTGACTGGCTCCGGAGCAATGGAGCAAGGTGCCCTGTGGGCCTGGGGGAGGGTGCAGATCTGTGGTTCTTCCCTTTGGGGTGATTTTCACTTCCCCCTTCTCCAGCCTCCCTCTGCCAAGACCTTCAGGCATTTTACAAACCCAGGAAGATCACAGGCCTTATCTGCAGGCCGCCTGACAGACCAGCAGGACTGGGAGTCCCAGACCCCTGGCCACTCCCTTCTTCCGGTTTTGCTGTCCCCCAGGGGATCCCAAAGGCTTACCCCAGGGAGAACAGTCAGGTGAGTGATTCATCCCACTGCTTAGAGGGGAATATTGAGACCTGGATTTGAAGGAGGGCTGCTGAATCTTTCAGGCTCCCCAAAGAGTTATGATTTTGTCCCAATTGTAATTCATAATGAACTGTCGACGTCCGGGGTCAGCGAGTGGCATTTGCTCTGGGAGGCGGGCTGCCTGGGACCATTCTCAGAGCCCCTTCTCCCAACTGGTCTGTCTTCCCCAGGCACCTCTGTTGGTCGCTGCACTGCCGGAATGTTCACTCCGGCTCTGCAGGAGGAACTGTGACTGGCCTCTGGGAGGGGAATGCCTGGGTCTGACCCCAAGGGGAAATGAAAGTCCAGGCCAGCCACGCCACTACCCTCCCTGAAACCTTCTCCTCCCCCAGAGCCATGGGAGGAGCCCTGCCAGGCTCCACGGGGTGGTCCCCAAGGCCCTAAGGACCCCTCTGAGCTTCCGCTGGCCCAGCTCCTTTCTGCGATCTCACTGTCCACCGGTCAGGGAACTCTGGCTGCCCTTCACGGCTCCAGCAACCCCCTGCCAGCACCAGGGGTTCCCAGGAACAAAGGCAAACCCAGGAGGCTGCAAGATTAGCCCCGTCCTCCCTTGACCTCACTGGGGCAGAGGGTCCCCCCTCACCCGGATCCTTTCCTGCTCCCTTCAGAGACAGCCCCCTTTCATACCTTCAGTGTCTGGTGCCCTCTGCCCCCAGGCAGTGGCCTGGCCCTGGCCCCCCAGGGGCCTGGGCCTGACAGCGTCCCCTTCCCTTGGTTCTGCCCCCTGCCCCCTCCCTTGCCAGCCCCCACCCCCAGTCCAGTCAGTAGAACCAGCCAATCAGAGTCCTGGAAAAGTGGGGCAGAGGGGAGGGCGGGGGAGCAGGGATTAGGGGAATCAGAGGCAAGAGGGAGGGGGTGGGGAGGGCTCAGGCACAGCTGGGGGCAGGGAGCTGGTCCAGGAAGGTTGGAGGGGTCTGCCTTTTTCACCCACTGCTATGACTGCATGGTGGCCAAGGGGCCTGAGGCTGAGAGGGGTCAAGGCTGCTGGGAGCTTGTCGGCAGACGTCTAAGGGCTGCAGGAGAAGGGTGGGATGCTTAGCCTTGGCCCTTGGGCAGCTGAGGGTCTGTAAGTCATGTCCATTCTCTCCTCACCTCGAGGTTGAGAGGGGGTAGGGGGGCAGAAGAGAGACAGACAGACAGGCAGACAAAAGTGAGTGAGAGAGAACGGGAAAGACTGACAGAAGCAGAAATAGGTGACTGAGAAAAGGGACACAGACGCCTGGAGAGAAGAGGATAGGGGACAATGGAGAGGCGAAGAGAGTGAGATGAGGGGGAAGCAGAATACCGCAGGACGCTGGGCACAGAGCTAGGGACAAGGGCAGAGAGGCCAGAAAACAGAGAACGAGAGAGGAGAAAGAGGGAGGCACAGGCTGATGGGGTGGGCCGACCGCCTCCCCTTACCCTCTGTTCCCCCTGTGGCTTCTCCCTTCTGTGCCCACCCCCTCCTGCCTGGCACACAAGGCCAGGGCAGCCTTAACGAGCCCCGGGCGGCATCAGGAATGGTGAGAGAAACCTGAGCGCTCCCAGAGTCCCCGGCACCCAGCACCCACCCCGAGCAGCTGGTTAGGGGCTGGCACTTGCCCCGGCCCCAGAGAGGGCAGCAGCTCAGCTCCCTGACCCTTTCCCTGGCTCAAAGGGACCCTTACACCCAACTCAAAGGAGACGGGTGAGTTCCGCAAAAGGCAACAGAAAAACAAATATATCCAGGCATTCTGAGTATTAGCACATTTCATCTCTGAGGGAACCATTCTATGCAGTAGCTAATACTAGGTTTTAACCATTTGACATATGAAGAAACTGAGGCTCAGAAGAGTTACAAAGACTTGGTTGATGTTACACAGCCTGTAAGTATCAGGGCTGAGATTTCAATGACGATCTGTCACCCTCTGTAGCAAATTCTTCCTCTGCTACATAACCCCAAAGTGCTCCCGTCTAACTCTGAATTCAGCAAAGATATGAGCAAGGCTTCCATCTTGTCCAAGGAGAGGAAATGGAGAACAAGTTCCATGCATCTCCTGGGGCTGGAGGAAAAGAGGTAGCCACCACTTGGTTCCCTCTGGCCAGCAACTCATCTTTTCCACTGACATGAGCCCAAGGGTGGGGGGAGGGAAGAGGAAGTGGGAGGAAGGAACTAAGGATGGAGTGAAGTGAGGAACCCAAATGGACAGCTAGAGATTCGTGTGCCTGAGTCCAGTCCACTGAGATCTGGGGTGGAAGAGGGGCAGACGGCAGCTTATGGACCCAGTGAGCAGAAACAGGCCTCTCGGTCTGATAGCCCAAGCCTCAGTCCTTTCCTCTCCTTCTTGGGAATAATCACTTTATTAATAACTTGCCACTTTCTGAGGGTCCACTGTATGCCAGGCACTGTACATACACGCCTCCCTGTGGATGGCTCCACTGCTCACTAGCTGGGTGACTAGCTTGTTTCCCAAACTCTCTGTCTCACTTCTCCTTTATCAAAAGAGAGCAATGGTATCTTGCGTTATGGAGTTTTTGAAAAGATAGAACAAATCCATGTACAGTGCTGGCCTGCCACAAAGAAAGCTCAATAAATGTTTGCTAAATAAACAAATCCTCATCCTTTAGATGACGGCCATCGATCAGAGAGGGGGAGTTACTTGACCAAGGTCACACAGCTAGTGAGGCATTTGAATCAGGATGGCTGGCTCCAGACGGGGCTTTCAGGCACCATAATTTACTAGGGGTGGAAGAGGGAGGGGCAAGAATATAAAGAGGGCTTCGCAGGAGGAAATGAAGCAGGAAGTCTGGGCTCCTGATGGCTGGTTAGGTGAGGGCTTCAGGGGAGTTTGGAGGAAGAGGAGGTGGACAGCAAATCGGAGTGTGTATGTGTGCGCTAGTGCACAGGACTGTGGGCATGCACACCATGTCAGGCAGGGCAGGGAGGAGCTGGGGCCTGGCTGGGACAGACCACTCCAGAGGGAGACTCATTAGAGTAATTACCTCC
The DNA here is from genome assembly GCF_032405125.1 of Capricornis sumatraensis. Taxonomy (NCBI): domain Eukaryota; kingdom Metazoa; phylum Chordata; class Mammalia; order Artiodactyla; family Bovidae; genus Capricornis; species Capricornis sumatraensis. Next base: position 70,494,601 of record NC_091072.1, on the reverse strand, counting down.
AGCAGATAGAGCCCCACCCAACTCTGCTGGGAGAAGCCAAACGCTTTATTAAAGACTGTTCCCAGCCAGTTTAGGGGGTGAGGTCTCGGTCCCTTGGACGCATGTCCATCTGCCCATTTCTGCGCCCTACCTGGCCCTAGGCACTTTGATCTTGTTTAGGTTTCCCCTCCAGCACTAATCCACGACCAAGCCAGGTCAGACTCCTTCCATCCCACTCAGGGCTGGTCTTTTCCTTCCTTTCTTCCCCAGAAACTCTGACCAGGTGGGAGTCCCAGCCCTGGCCTCTCTTAGGTGGGCCTGGGGCCTGAAGCTCCTGTGGCAAAGAATGGGAGTGTCTGCCATGAGCTGGCTCTGGGAGTGGCAGCGTCTGGTAGGAACAGGATCCAGGAAGGGTGCTAGGGTAGGGCTGCAGGTTAGTGTTGGTCTGGAGATTAGACCGGGATGAGAGTCAAATCAGAGAGAGGATTTGGGGTTAGGGTGGCAAATGTGTTAGGGCCCATGGTCGTGAAAAACAAGGGGTCAACACTGTGTTAAAGTGGGAATTATGCTCTGGGGTCAAAGGAGAAATGAGATTGGCATCTGGACTTGAATCTCATCTCTAATCCATTTTTTTCTCTTTAGGCCTTTTGGTCTCTTCTAAACCCCAGACATTTTTAAAACTAGGGGGTTTGGGGGGAGAGCCTGGAACCGCTGGATCTCACTTTCTTGACCAGTTGTCAGGTATCTGTCTCCTGCTTCAGTTTCCCCTGTCTTGGCAGGAGGCAGGCTGAGTGCTGGGAAGGCTTTGAAGTCAGAGATGAAAGCAACAAGGGGATGATTATGAACAACTACTCAAAACATCATCCCTAATAACCCTGGGGTGGATGTGGGTGGGGGCAGGGCCTAAAGGGAGGAGGTGGCCAGGAAAGGAAGAAGGAAGACCCCTGGAAAATTTTCCCCAGCCTGACTGGAAAGGCCTCCTTCAATGCCCCTAACCCCCATAACACCACACCAAGGGCCCAGTTGCAGAGGAGCATAAGAAAAGCTCAGAATAGGGAACCTGAGCCCAGAGTCACCACCTTAAATCTGGGCCCACAGTCTAGTTCTTGAACAGGCAGGCTGGGCCGCGCCTGCTGGGCAGGACACCCACACACAGCTTCAGTGGACCTCAGCATTTAGAACCTGAAAACCTTAGAATGGGCCTCAGGCCCAGCTGGCAGCTTCCTCCCTCCTTCTTTCCTTGTCTAAGAGAGCTAGGTGTGTGGCCCACTAGGCTTCCCACCGGTCTATGGGCTTGGCACAAGGAGAGAGTTAATTACAGTGTCTGTCCTCAGGGAGATGTGGTGGGGGTCCAGTTGGTGGCCCCAGGCATTCCTCCTGTGGTGGGGTCTTGGTCTGGTACTAGCAGAGGTCCTCTCCAGGGCCTACTGACCAGGAGAAGCACAGCTCCAACTGGTCTGTCCCAGACAAGCGTGATGCTGCCTCTGGGGTTCGTGCCCAGGGTGGGGCCAGGGTGTGGGGGATTGCACAGGTTGGAGGAATGTGGAGCCTGTGCTCTGGGGACCTGAGTCCAAGTGTGTTGGTGGGGGTCACACAAGGGTAGGGATTGTCTAGATGGGAGGGGAGTCTCTTCCCTGCTAGAGATCCTCTTGGGAAGGAAAGCAAGCAACCAGTCATTCGTGCCTCCGTTGGCTCATTCATTTAATGGATTTGATGGAGTGCCAGGTGGAGGGAGGCAGACATGGAGTGGTGAGAATGAGGAGATACAGGAGGGGGAGAGAAAGAGATGGAAGAAGAGGGCAGAAGGGAAGAGAGACCCCTAGTGGGAGTCAGTATGGGTCAAGCCAAAGAAGAAAAGCAAAAGAGCCAAGGAGGCACCAGCAGAGGGCTGAGGCGGGAGCCAGGCCAGCCCTGGAGCGCCAGCATGGAGCCAGGTGTCCCCGGTGGGGGCAGGGAGCCCACAGGTGCCTGACCTGGAGGGCAGTCTCCCATCACAAACAGGGCCCAGGAACCGGCCTAGCCAGGGCAGGGATCAGAGATTAGAGGACAGAGCACAGTAGTCCACCGGTAGACTATTGTGGAGGCAGGGGCCTGGAGCCGGGATTTTGAGAGTCCTCTCCTCCCCCACTCGGGGCTCCCTTCCCATGTAGGTCATGAGGCTGGGGTGGTTGTGGTTGAAGGGATGGCGGAGCCCCGCGGGAGGCTCCCTCCCGCATCCTGATGCTCTCCGTTGCCCCTTCCTCTGAAGGTGCCCCTCGGCCCAAGGCAGGGGTGGGGGTAGGGTGGGGGAGGAAGGAAGAAGAAGGAAGCCGGGAAGGAAGGGCCCGGGCCGCCAGAGCTGGGAGAGAGAGGGGCAGGTCCCGGCGTGTTGGGGCAGGATCCTGCGGAGGCAGGATCCGAGCTGCAGGGGCCCTGGGATGGACAGTTTTCCCCTCTGCCTCTCCCCAGACCCCTTATCTTCAGCCTTCAGGTTCCCACCTCCCACCACACACACCTCGAAACTACACCCACCATCTTCTCCCCTCACCCGCCCCCCCCACTTCCTCCTTTCCCTCTTATCCTGGGCTCAGAAGGGGGTCGGAGTGCTTGAGCTAAGGGTGGGGGAAGGCGCTGGGGGTGGTGGGGGGGGGGGCGGGTCAGAACCTTTCGCTCAACTCCACCAGGCCAAGGCCAGCCCCCTCCCCCAGCCGCTCGAAGACAGTCATATAATATTCATGAGGCTCATGAATACGCAATGTGCTCATTGTGGGGCTGGGGTCTCACTCGGCTCTGCCTCCCCCTTTACCATTCCCAGGATTACCGGGAGAAGAAGCGGTAGTTTGGGGAAGGAGGGGGCCCCAGATGTGGAGCCAGATGAAGGGGGAGGGGGGAACCGGTTGCTGACGGGCGGCCGCAGTCACCGCGGTGCGCGAGGTTGGGGGGTGACCTACTGAGAGGGACCCAGGAGCCTGGAGCCGCAGAGCCCACTCACCGAGGATCATGCTGGGGACCCAGGCGCCCGGGGGTTCCGCGTCGCTCTGTCCCGGGGGCCGTTCTGGCCGGGCTGGGGGTAAGGGGGGGTGGAGTCGGGGGAGGAGCAGAGGCCGGCCGAGGCGGAGCGGGGGCGGAGCCCGCAGCAGGTGAAGACGGGAGGAGGGGGGACCCGGGCACCCAGGGCTCCAGGAAGGGGCGTCCCGGCGGCTCCTCGCCCTCTCCCGCGTTCTCTTCTACTTGCCGCCCCTGAGCCTCCTGGATTTACGGTGACACTGCAGCCAAGGCTTGGGGAACAAGAATCTAGAGGACGGTGTGTGCTGACACAGGAAGCTGGAAACTAAGATGCCTGGGATCCCGGGAAGGGCTGAGTCTGAGGGCGCGAAGTCTAGCCATGGATTGATACGGGGTGGGGGTGGGGTGCGTAAATACTGTGGGGAGGGATGGGGCCAGGGTGGATGGGACACCTGAATCCTCTCCAGAGTGATGGACTGGGCAGAAGTGGAGGGTGGGGGCAGAGAATGTTTGGGTCCTCGTTTGTTTCTCTGGCTCTGCAGCAGGATGCCTGGGGGCTGGGTCTCAGAGGTGAAATGTGGGGTTGAAGATGGATCCCCGGTTAATCTCTGGCTGGGATCTGAATGCCTAAGTCCTAGGGAAGGTCTGAGGGAAGAGACTGCAATCAATGGACCCAAAGAGGTGGAAATAGATGCTTGCAACTGAAATCATTAGGGCAGCCAGAGGTGACAGGAGATCCAGAACTGAGGCTCAACCTTGTAGATATGGCCTGGATTGGTGTGGGGATGGGAGCGTCTATCCAGGGCCTTCCCCACTAAGGTGAGCTTGGGCTAGAGAGGCCTGGTGGGGGGTCTTTGATAAGGTGGAGGAGAGGATGGAAGATAGAACAGACTGTATGTGCTGGTGAGAATGTGGGGGTGGCAGGGCAGAGTAGAGGACACTGTATTCTAAGCACCAACAGGATGTATTCTAAGGCAGGCGACTTGGACCGCAGCATGAGGCTGGAGCCTGGGAGTCTGCGAGGTGTCTGGAGAAGATGCAGCTGCGCAGCCTGGACCTGTCTGTACCTGCCCCAGGAGGGTGGGCAGGAGGATTTCCCAGAATGCCAAGCAGCCAGCTTCAGGCCAGCCCCAGCCAGAGGGAAAGTAGGTGTGACTAGGAACTAGAACACTTGGGATTTAGGGAGAGTGGAGGCGGGGAGGCAGAGGTCAGGAGGGGGAGGGGGGGGGACTGGCGTCTTGGAATAGTCTAGAAAAGAGGAAGAGGACTGGAGCGTAGCATTCCTGGGTTCTGCAGGAAATTTAGGACTATATGGCTAATTAAGGTACAGGAAGTTTAAGTTCCTGTTTCTGGGCCTCAGCAGTTTCTTGTCCTCACCCCACTGATCTGGTTTGAAAAAAATATCTGTTTCTCTACCTGCCGAGTTGCTCCAGCTCAAGGGCCAGTGAATTCTGGGGGTCCTAATGCCTTGGTCTTGTTCTGATCCAGAGGCCCAGAGATCTAGGGAGACTGTGGCTTTGTGCCTCAATCTGACCTTGGGGGAGGAGGTGGGGTCTCCTAGCCCATCAGAGTTTGTCCTTGTGGTCCAGATCCGACCTACCACCATGCTGTTCCAGCCTCCTATCACCAAGCTTGCTCTTCCCAGTTCTTGTTATCCACCCCCAACACACATATACTCCCTCCTTGCCTCTTGCTATTCTTTCTCCTCCTGGGCAGACTCCCGAGCAGACTAGAGTCAGCATCAGACATAGTAGATTAGTGATAGAGACCCCTTTGCCCTCAGCTTTGTCCACCCTCCCACTCTGTACCCCCCAGGACCCTGAGTTAGAGGGGTCTCAGAAGGGGGGTTGCTTAGCTCGCCAAGGGGAGGCAGCTGGCTGGAGGGCGGGGTGACCTTGCAGGCAGCTGGAGGGGGCAGTGTGAGGGGTGAATTCATTATTGATGAGCCCTGCACCCCGGGCTACTAATGAGCCCAGGCCGGCTGCTCTAATTGATGTCAAGAAACTTGAGACCCCCAGATCAGCTTCCCGCTTGCCAGCTGCCTCTCCTAAGCCCCCTCCCCCTTACGCGCCCCCAGCTGCTCTGTTCCTGTCCCAGGCCTCCTTTCTGTCTCCACTGACACAGACAGGGCTAGGGCTTGGGCCTTCCCCGTACTCTCTTGTCTCTCTGCATCACTCAAGTCTCAAGATGAGAGGCAGATATGCTTTGGAGGAGCCGGGAGATTCAGAAGGCAAAACTTACCAGAGCCTGAGAATCACAGTTCAGCGACAGAGAGATTGGTGCTGGGTCACATCTGCAGCACTTCTGAGCCCAGGGAATTCCTACCTTGTATTGTGCCTCCTTGAGAGAGACCCTGTCATTCTCAGAGACTCAAAGGTACAGGCACTAACTACAGACACACCCATGATACCAGCCCAGTACAGCCCACTTCCCCTCCTTGTTTCCTCCTAATCATAGTGTAAATCTCAGATTTGGCCCCTGGAGTATGGCTGTTGCCATTCCCACCCATCCCCCAAGAAGGCGAGTATGGGATTTCATTCTTGGAGAAGTCTCAGTGCCTTGCTATGCCACAGCCGTCATCCTTGGAAATACTGGGTATCTCTTTGCCTCATCAGGTCTTGCCCTCCCTATAGTCCTTCATTTATGGGTTCTGGGAAGAAGTTTCTGAGTTACAGAATTATTAAGAAGTTGAAGATTGGAGTGTAGAGCAGGTTTGAACTCCCAGGAGACATATTTTGAGATCATGCTAAAACTGCGAGGCAGGAGCCTAAGTTAATAAGAATTGTCTTGATGGGGGGAAGAGGGTGAGGACCTCATACATAGGCTCCCTTCTGCAAATTCCCATAAATTTGTGACTGTGCTGCCCTCTGGTGGCTGACCTCAGTCTAGCAGGACATAGACACGTTTGCCTCTAACAATCCTATTTGAATTTCAGCACCCCTCCCCATGCTCTTGCTGGACATTAGTTTAAGATAGGCCTCCAGGAGACAGAGGATGCTGAGGGGTTCCCTCACTTCATCTTCAAAGACCTGAACCGTCTGTCATGTCGGTTAAGAATAGGGCTTTCACAGTCAGGCAAGGCTGAATTAGACTGTGACCTTGGGCAAGTTATGTAACTTCTCTGGACCTCAATTTCCCCTTGTGTAAATGGGGTTAATTGTGCTTGCCTCACACATTTAATTTGATCGAAATTAAATGAGATAATGTATGTAAACTATTTAACATTCCCTCATGGAGAAGGCGATGGCACCCCACTCCAGTACTCTTGTCTGGAAAATCCCATGGACGGAGGAGCCTGGTAGGCTGCAGTCCATGGGGTCGCTAAGAGTCGGACATGACTGAGCGACTTCACTTTCACTTTTCACTTTCATGCATTGGAGAAGGAAATGGCAACCCACTCCAGTGTTCTTGCCTGGAGAATCCCAGAGACGGGGGAGCCTGGTGGGCTGCCATCTATGGGGTTGCACAGAGTCGGACACAACTGAAGCAACTTAGCAGCAGAAGCAGCAGCATCCATTAGAATACAATGGGTAATGAAAACAAAACACAAACCCAACTGGCTTTCTTCTGATTTCGTTCTGTGGCCTTTTCTCTCAACCCTTTTCATTATTCTAATTTCTGGAAGCCCAAGTGAATCTTCTGGGCCACCTTCCTCCACCTTCAGCTCTGACCTCTCCTTTCGTATTCTTCCCTAACCCTCAAATCCAAAGAGAAGGAATTCCTCTCTCTGTTTTCTTAGAGGCGTTGGCATCAGATCTGGTGGGGCTGGGGGATGGGCAGGAGTCAAGTCCTGCTCTCACCCCTTCCATCATCTCTTCCATGTAAGAAAAGGTAACCCCAAAACTAGTTCCACAGTTCCTGAGGGTCATACTCCTGGCTCCCAGTGCAAAGAAACTGCAAGAAACATTTCCTATCCACCAAGAGGCCTGGTTCCAGGAAAGATCTGGAAAGAGTAGGGAGAGAACAGACTCCAGCTCTGATCAGTGGGAGCACCGGGCCGGGTTTATTGCACTTGCAACAGAGTTTAAATAAGTCCCGGGTGTCCGGAGCCGAGGTGAGGGGAGGGTTGGGTAGGGAGAGGAGGGGCAGCGTCAGTGCAGCTGGTGGGCAGAACCCAAACCCGCAGGCCCGGGACAGCAGGCTCCCCTTTCTGCGGAGGACTGAGAGGGCCTACGTCCAGCCAGGGTTAAGGTTCCAGATCTGTTACCATCATGGCCCCTTCAGGGTCCTGGGCAATTCCTGACTTCTCCTGAGTCAGAGGTGGATTTGGTCTCCAGGCCCAGGTCTGGAGCAGGCTCAAATGTCCTGGATCTGCCTAGTTAGGTTACCAACGTCTGAGTCTGGGTCCCAGATGAACTTCAGGCCCCGGCCCCAGGTTCGATCTGGCCCTGTGAAAGTTCTGATTCCCCTTGGAGCTGCTTCTGGGCCAGCGTGGATCCTGGTGTGGGATCTGTCCTGAGCTGGGCCTGGGGTGCCATCCATGGTTAGTGTTCTTTGTTGGCCCACCGGGGTGGGGGCTGTCCAGAGCTGCCATGTCTCGCTCCCCAGGTTCCAGGCTCTTAGCTGGGGGCTTCCTGTGGATCTCTGGCAAGGCCGACGACAGATCTCTGCGGGGTTGGAGCTGGACAGGAAGTCCTGGTGCCACGTCTGAGCCGGAGAACTGGGATTGGATCCCCTAGTTCTGGTTCCAAGGTGTTTTCAGGAAATTCTCCAAAATGCAAAGGTGGCAGGGAGGCTGGGGCCTCTGTCCCTGGATCTGAGTTCCCTCATCCATGAGGAGGGCATGTGTAAACGAGGGTCCTTCACAGTGCATGGGGGGAGGGGATCCCCAGCTCCTCACCTCCCGGCTCTGGCCCTTCAAGTATGTCTCTGGGCTGGGGAGAGGAGCTTCTCCCTGGCCCTCAGCACCTTCAGGAAGCGCCCAGCCCCCTCCCTGTCAGTAGACTGAGGGTGGGGGGACTGGGCCTTCAAGATTGGGAGGAATCAGGCATCGGAGGTGGCTGGAGGCTTGAGCTGAGCTTTTTCCATGGCGGTGCCGTACGGGAGGGAGCGTTTGAAGAATCCGAGCTAATGAGAAGGAAAGAGGGAGAACTGAGTTAGTTCTCTGCAGATCTTATCCCAGGAGGGGACAAAGATGACTTCAGTGCTTCCAGTCTCCCCATCTTGCAAAAGTGGCCCAAATTCAGGCTGTGAAGACTACCTCTCCAAGAGGTCTAATGGGCCAGGAGGCCTTAGGCTGGGCTGCTTTGGTGTTGTAAAAATGCCCCCAGTTAAGCCAGGGATGGCAAACAGATTTGAAGTCTCGCTGCCTAGAAGTGGCTGCCTCTTGAGAAGGATTCTGAGGCTATTTCTAGAGTATGATCAGTTAGGGATGGCTACCATGGGTTTCTGGTGGAGGTGACACACACATGTGCTACACACTGGCCACTTGTGAGTCACCTTGATTTTGAAAGTATTGGTAAACTTATCAGCTTGAGTCAAGAGAACTCTTTCTAAGCTAGGGGCTGTAGAATGAAAGAAGGGATGGTATAGGCAGTGTCCAGACGGGATGCATGTGGCCGGAGAACTGGTCTGGAGGCAGCTACTAGGGAGTGTGCTGGGTCAAGGGCAGAACCTGGTGAGAGAAGGCCAAGTCGAGTAGGATGTGGCTGACCTTGTAGAGGATATAGATGAGCAGACCGAGCAGCAGGAGGCCAATGAGGATGGCTAAGATAATGATCCAGAGAGGGACTCCGTGGCTGCCTTCTGCCTTGATCCACTGCACAGCCGTGGCCACCTGGGGAGCAAGCCAGGAGAGGTCACTGGAAAGCCGTCTGGTTCTTCCCACCCTACACCTGGCTCCCACTTGCCACTCCCATTTTAGGCTAACAGAATTCTGAACTTCAAATTTCTAAAATGTGCATTACTGTTTCTTTCAGGCCTTCACTCCTGCTCATTTCCTCTCCCCAGAAAAGACTCCTTTCCTGACCAGTTAAGCCTGGTAGATCCCATGCAGTCTTCAGGTCTTGCTGAAACATCACTTCTTCCAGACAGCCTTTCCCAATTCTGCAGGTGTGTGTTCAAGTCCCCTCTGATGTGGTCTAAACATGCTGACCCTGTCACAGTCTTCTCACTGCCCTGTCCATCTTGCTTATCACTGTGTTCCCGGGACTTAGCACAGTGCCTGGCACACAGCAGGCGCTCAGTCAATGTTTGTTACCATAATCAGGCCAGCGCCCGTCATGTAGTCCTCGTGCCAGGCCCAGAACTCTGTCTTTCACGGCCCAGCCTGCTGGCCTTAGACTTACCTGCAGCTCCTTTTGGGGAAGCTGCCGAGGCAGGATTTTATAGGGCATCTTCAGGGCTTCATACACGGCCTCACACTGCAGGCTAAATGGCTGGTGCTCCCGCTGTGGGTGGGGGAAAGGTGTTCAGGGTGGCCCCTCTTGGCATCTGGAGGACATCGGGCTCCCCAGTTTCTGGCTCTGGTTATAATCTTTCCCTATTTTGAACTCATTCTCTGAATCTCTCTCTATAGTCCTTATAAGAGAAAATAAATGTGTAACTAAATAGTTATAACTGAATAGTGGATAATTAGATAACAGCATGTTCAATAGAAAAAAAATTTCTTGAGTCATTAATATGGGCTAAGCACCTAGGACAATGTTTAGCCCATAGTGTGCACTCAACAAATGACTACTATTTCCTGTTTATACATCTGCTTGCCTCTCCACAATGGATTCATCCTCTGTCTCTGTCTTTCTGTCATTTGCCGGCTGGTCTCCCTCCAGCCCTCCCCTCCTAATGGGCCAGAAAAGGGAAGCTGTCGCTCCCAGCGAGGCCACTAGGTGTCGCCAAGGACACACAGCCCTGTCCAAACAATGGTGAGGGAGGGGAGTGGGGCTGTTTGGGTCCCAGTCACGAAAGGGGGTGGCTAGGGCAGTGGGGAAAGCGGGAGTCAGTCCAGCAGACCTGAAGGTCAGGGGTCAGGGGTCAGGACTGAGGTGAGGCTCCCTCACCTGTAGGAAAGTCTTGGCCCAGACGCGGAAATGCAGTTGCAGACTTCGGCTCTCTTGCCGGTGGAGTGGCCCTAGCTCGCAGCGCAGCTTGAAACACTCTGCCTCTGGGCATTTCTGGGAAGAAATAGGAGGCTTGAACCATAAGTTCTGCCCTTCTGGCGGCTCTGAGGACCCACAGAGGTACTCAACACTTGGGGCCAGACCTCATTCTCAGGACAACTTACCAGAATCTGAGGCCCTGAGGAGGCAGGGCTCCGACCTGGAACATCCCGTCTTTGCAGCCGGTGGTGCTGGGAACCCTCGGGATCCAACTGGAAGAGGAAAGAGACCATTAGCTGCCTCTCCCACCTCATTACAGCATCTGAGTCAGCCTGCATTTGGGGTCTGCAGCAGCTTTGACCTGGTCTTCCATCCATGCAACTGACCACCTCCTATGGCAAGGGCACTGTCTCTGCCTTGAGGCCTTTGCACTGGCTGTTCCCTCTGCTTGGAATACTCTTTCTTGAGTCTTCACAAGCAGTTTCATCCTTATCTTTCATACTCAATTCACCTGTTCCTTCCTCAAGAGGTTTTCCCTGATGATCCAGCTCAGACGCTCCCAGCTCCACCCCACCCCAGCATGTGGGCACTGCACTTCCATCACTTTTCAATATCTGTTCCTCTATTTTTTATTGTGTGCACACGCTCAGTTGCTCAGTCATGTCTGACTCTTTGTGACCCCATGGAGCCCATCAGGCTCCACTAACTATGGGATTTCCCAGGCAAGAAAACTGGAGTGGGTTGCCATTTCCTACTCCAGAGGATCTTCCCGATCCAGGGATAGAACTCTCCTCTCTCGCATCTCCTGCACTGACAGGAAGATTCTTTACCACTGTACCACCTGGGAAACCTTATTGTTTACTACCCTCCTCTAACTCCATGAGAGTAGGGACCTTGTAAATTTTGGTTCCTGTGATATTTCCTGAGCCAGTAACATGGTTCTGTACAGTCATTCATTTAATTTAAATGTTGTCTATGAATAAAATGAACTTTAAAACAGACACTGGGGTCTAGGGGAGTGGGTCTGAAGAAGGCTTTCCAGAAGGGGTGGTGCTGAGCTGGGCCCTAGGAGTATGCCAGGGCATGGAATCAGGGAAGGATACTTCAGGCAGAAAGACAGAAATGCAGTGCTCAAAACAATCTTTTCTCCTCCCAGGGCCTCAAGGTGTCTGTGGGACTTCTGACTGCCTTCCAGTGGCCTAAGTCCTAGCTCCAGGCACATCCTCATTCGCTCTTCTAGGTCCCTGCGAACTTCCCCAACTACCATCGACTTGGTGCCCCCCACCTCCCGGCCAGTCCCCAGGCCCCTCACCTCCAGGCCCTCTGGGTTGAGGGGGTGACTGGTGGTGCAGTTGTTGAGTCCTGTGACCCTGGTCACGTAGAGGAGCTGCTGGCCATCCAGAGCATGGGGACAGCTGAGCTCCAACACGCCCTGGCTAATGGAGCTGGGGCCCAGGTTGATGAGCTGAGGAGAGGAAGGCACGGTCATCATGGGAAGGGAGGGAGTGATTCTTCCCTGTTGAGACCCAGGTCCCAGTGGCCCACTCTTCTCTGCTCGGAGTCTCAGGAGTGAGGCAGGAAATCAATGGGCAGAGAAGGAATCCTTTCCAGCCAACCCTCCTGGAGGTGGCTCCATCCTCCCCTTCTAAGTCACTCAGCTGGCTGGTCTCTCACTGATCCTGTCCAGGCCTTTACCTCTCTCTTGCCTCTCTTCCTCTCAAGCCCCTCAGGCTGGCCCCAGCCATCTGTCACTCATACTGGCTCCTCCTTCCCTGTCATTCATTCTAGCCCTGCCCTCCATTCCCAGCAGCCCGCGCACCTCATAGACATGGTGGACGGCAGGGCCCACGTCACCCTCCTCCTGTGGCTGGTCTTGGGGACGCCAGTCGCTCACCGGAAATAGCACTGCCTCGGGCTTGGAGACCCTGCAGAGCAGGGTGGTTTAGAGGACAGTGGAAGGGACCCCATTTCATATGCCTCCTTTGCTAGAAGTCCATCTCCCCTCCCAGAGACGCCCCGTTTTGCCCGGGCACTGACCCGTTAAGAGAGACCTGGGCCTGAGCCTCCACCGAGAGCCGGAAGGAAACCACGTCGCTTTGCGAGTTGTTGAGATTCTTGCTGTGGGACGAGGAGAGACTCTGATGGTGCTAGAGCCCAGCCAGAATGCCACCTGCGCCGGACTCTGCCCCTGCCCCGCCCCCTACCTACCTGAGGATCTGGAAGTCAAACTGGATGGTTTTCTTCGTGTCCCTGAGGTGAGGGACTGTGAACCGAAGGCCACCCCAGAGCTGCGGGACAGGGAGGACGGACAAGCGGGCTGTTAGACCGGGCGTCTGCCACACACCGACTGCGGCCCTCCTTCCCTTTCCCCCAGCTCAGCTCGGCGTGAGATGGCCCCAGACTTACACTGGCCCCGGCCTTCATGGGGTTGCCCAGGTCACACACCAGCAGACGACTCTGGTTCACAGCAAAGTAGTCACAGCTCAGGCTGGAGAAGTTCTGGAGGTGGGGTGGGTGCAGGTAAGGCTTCGGTGTCCCTCTTGCAGGGTCTCCTCCCAAGCCCCTCCTGCGGGTCCTCACTCACCCCTGGGTGTCTGACGAGTCCCGAGTACTCAGCTTCCGGAGGGGCCGTGACCCGAAGCTCTGCCTCGTAGGCGCCACCCTCACCCACATTCTGGGCGTGGAAAGTGAGGTTCAGAGAATTCTTGTCGCCCAGGTATACATGGTTCTGCTCCCTGGAGGGGACACACAGGGGTCAGGGACACTGGAGAATTAATCCCCAAGCCAGACAATGGGCCATAACGATAATAATATAATAATAATAGACACCGTTCACTGACTTCTAGCTTTATGGCAGGCACTAGGGTAGATGGTTTATGTAGGTTATTTCATTTAATCCTTCCAAAAAGCTAGAGAAATAGATGCTATTATTCCCAGTATACAGAGAAGTTGCATTATTTCCCGAGGTCACACAGCCAGCTGATATGCTCTTCTTTCTTCTTCTCCACGTGCCAGGTGCTTCCAAGCTCCATGTGTCCTGCTAGGCGACTTCAGCATCTGGAGCCCCCCAGCCTGACGTCAGCCTCCACTCACCCAAACACTTCCAGCTGTAGGTCTGGCACACAGATATTGTCTTCTCCACAGTCCAGCAAGATCTGAGCCTGGAGAGTGGGGCAGCCGTGAGAGGGGGAGTTGCGACTGCCTCCCAAGCTGTCGGCTCCCCGCTCCAGGGCCCCGTCCCCAGGGGCCCAGGCCCCTCTCCTCCTGGCCTGTCTCCCCACCCTGCCTCACCTTGTCCTCTATGCGGCTCTTGCTCTGGTAGTGTAGGACTGGCCGGAGGCCGTGGCTGTCCACTGGGGCTTGAGGGTCCAGGGAGAAATTGAGGGCGATGTGAATCGGGGAGAGTTTATCTCGAAACTCGGACTCGTTCTGGGGCGGCGGTGGGGGGGAGGGTTCAGAGTCAGGGGACACAGGGGACTTGGCGACCCTGCTCCTCATCCTCTCACATCTCCCTTTGTCCATGCAAGACCCGCAAGAATTTAGGTGTCCCAACAACCGCGCTCATTGCTTCTGAGGCAGCCTGGTTCCCAGCTCCTCGAACAGAAAGGCACCCTGCCCCAGCCCCCCAAAGACCCAGGACCTTCACTGGAATCTCCCAGTCCTCTCCCCTTCAGGAGGGGTCCCCAGTTCTATGTGGCCACCCTCCCCAAGCCAGTCCACGCCCCGCCCTCCTGCCCCTACCCTGAGGTAGATCTTCATCTCTCTGCAGTCCTCCCGAGCCCCGTTCTGGATGAGCAGGGTCTGGGTCAGGGTGGCCTGTCGGGAGGCCAGGAACAGCGCCCGCCGTACCCCGCCCTTCTGCTTCTGCCAGTCCAACTGGAGCTCCACCGTGAAGCCTGTGGCCGTGCATGTACGTTAAGCAGCATCTTCCCCTCTCCTAATTTATCCAGAGAGAAAAGAGGTCCCCAGGTCCCCAGCCCTTCCACCCCCGCCCCAGTGCCCGAAAGGTTCATGCAGTCTCCCTCACCGATGGAGTCAGGAACATGTTTTCCAGAAGCATTGAGGCAGAAGCTGAGATTGATGCTAGAGGACCAAAAGGAAAGCTGGTGTATTCACCTGGAACAGGCATCGTATTCTCTGCCTGCCTCCCAGACAGACCTGGACTGGGACAGGCCCATGTGCCTCCTTTCAAAGGCCTGCTCACCCTCCCCACTTCCAGGCACGGATGAGGTACCCCCAGACTCCATCCTGCAATCTCCCTCCCCCACCCCCCCACTCACCAAGTCACAGGGTTTCCCTCCAAGCTGCAGCTGTGCTCTTCTGGGTTGAACATGGCAGGAAAGATGGTGAGGGAGGCACTGGCAGACACGATGGGGCGACCCCTGCCAAGAGTGAACGTGGGGGTCAAAGAACTAAGGCTCCTCAGGAACCCCGGCACAGGAAGCCGATGCCCAAGCTCCAGGATCCCAGTTTGTACACTTCCCCAAACTCAGCCCTGTTGAGAAATCCCCCAGTTCCCGTGTTTCCCAGGCTATCCCCTGCCCGAGTTCATACCTGTATACCACAGCCTTGTCTACACCAAAGGACCCAACAATCAGATCTGCAAGAAATCAAAAGAAACTACCCCATATAGCAGACCCCCAAACAGAATTCTTCCCAACCCTTTCTAGCTGCTTTTTCAAGGAGGCTGAAGTGAGGGGGCATCGCCATCTGGTGGCACATCCTAGAACTGCACCCAGGAGCTTAGACAAATACATTAGAGAGGCTAGGGGGTCTGCGACCAGGGAATTCTCAGGTGAAAGGGGCCTCGGGCACCACTCACCAGGGTATCCATTGCCATCTAGGTCTCGGCCTCCTCGAAGGGCAGAGCCAAAGAAGTCCGGTGTCTGGCCAGCTGCCCACAGGGGCAGCAGAACCTGGGAAGGCTTAGACGCCAGACCCCCTGGACCCCCAGGGAATATAAACACCACTCCCTGCCGGTTCTCCCCACCAAAGGCAGCCCCAATGGCTACATCTGCAAAACACACAACACACACCAGTCAGCAGGCCAGGAATCCAGAAGTTCAAATCTCTACCACCAGACCCCAGGACCCAGGATCCTATTTTTCCCATCTGTCATTCCCAGTATGCTAAACTCTTCAAGCCCCAAGATCTAGACATTAGGATTTAAAATCCTCCAGGAGACGCTGGGAGGTCTTGGTTATCTTATCTGACAGTTACCTCTCCCCAGATCCCTTCTGACTCAGGCCCCTGGCTCCTCCTCAGCCACTCGAGCCCATAGCGTGCTTACCATTGTAGCCATCCTGGTCTAGGTCCCCCAGGGGGGTCAGGGAGCTGCCGAACCGGCCAAACTCATCCTGGCCAGTGAGGGTCAGGGTGGGCGTGGGCTCCATGCCAGCCAGGCGCTGCAGGTAGATGTAGACCCTGCCCACCTCCTGTGGCCGCCCGTCGGCTGTCCGCTCCATGAGCAGGGGCGCCCCTACCAGCAAGTCGTCCAGCCTGAAGATGGGGGAAACACCGGCAACCTGAGACCCTGTCCTTCCCCATCCCCTCTTCAGTCCCAGCACCAGGAAAGCCCAAGCAAGAGCCCGGCTCTTTCCCACCCAAGGGAGAGACCTGAGATCTGGCCTTTGGCGCTCAGCTCTCTCCTTGCCCCTGAGCCGAGGGTACGCAGGCAGGAGGAGAATCCAGAGAGGAACTCTCCTTGCATTTTTCTGTCCCACCCCCACTCCTTGCCCCTGGGGAGGGCACCACTGTGCCTTCTCCACTACTCACCCATCCCCGTTGATGTCTGTGGCGGCCACTGCGTAGCCGAAGTAGGAGGCCATCTGGTGGGGGGACAGAGCGGCAGCAGCGGGTCAGTACCGGGGAGTCAATCAACAAGGGCTGTGAGGGGAAGTCAGGGACTCCAGGGAGCCTGAGAAGTTGGGCTGAGCTTATGACTCAGGGCCAGGGCTTGGTTGGCAGAGGGCCAAGCTGGGTTGTAGAGGGGGTGTCCTCACCTGTTCCCCTGAAAAGTTGTAGAGGGACCGGATGTCTGAGCCATTAAGGATGGTGACCTGGGGATGAGGAGATACACCCATTGGTCCCAGACTTGGATGGAGGACAGATGGGTGCAGGATACCCAGGGGCAGTCATTCCTTGGAGACACAGACCACTTGTCCCGTAATTCCCTTCTTTGCTTTGCCTTCGCCATAGTCTTATCTCTATACTGGTGGCTCCATCTCAGGTGGACTTCACTGTTTTCCTCCGTGTCACCTATCAACCACTACTGAGAGATTCCGTACTTATCTGTCTGTTGTGTATCTGATCTACCTACTAGAATGTGAGATCAGTGAAGGCAGGAGCTGTTTTGTTCTTTGCTTTCTCCCCAGAGCTTAAAGTCATGCTTGGTGAGAGCAGACACTCACTAATTATTAGCTGAATGATTGAAGCCTCATGCTCCAGCCCTCCCAAACCACATACACTCATGTCTTGCCCATGTCGCCCCTTAGTGATGGGCTCTACTGGTCTCTTGACTCCTCATTCTCTTCCCCAGTCTTGCTGCTATTCCTCTGGTGTGAGCCCTCCCCAAGGAATGCTGGAGAAAGCCCTGGTCTCCCCTTGCCTTGGACATTCCCTTCCCCCCAGTGCCCTTCCCCACGGCACTGAGACTGATCACCCTAGAGCTGGTCTAGGAGGGACACTGCTGGCTTGGGAAATCGTGGTGTTTCCCTGCAGCCATGGCCCAATCTCAGCTTACTGGCTGGTCCTCTGAGGCCCTGGAGACTCTGCACCCAACCTGTTTTTGCCCAGCCTCTCTTTTTTTGTTTGTTTGGCTGCACTGGGTCTTAGTTGTGGCGTGCAGGATCTTTCGTTGTGACATAAGGGATCTAGTTCCCTCATGTTCAGGGACTGAACCCAGACCCCTTGCATTGAAAGCATGGATTCATAGCAACTGGAGCACCAAGGACTCCCCCAGTCTCTCTTTAGTCTCTCCACTGTCAGTCAGCCCATGCTAAACTGGCCTGAACTGTTTCCCTTTCCTTCCACGCTTTTCTCATGCTCCTGTCTAGGATGCTGTGTTTCCTCATCTCCTCTGGCCTTTCACAGAACCTTTTCTGATCCATCCCCACCCTAGAAAGGAGGTTCTTACTCCCCCCAAACTGCTGTATCATCTTAACCACTTTTCTGAAATTTATGTTAGTGCGGAAAGAATGCTGACTTTGGAATAAGACAGGTCTGGTTTTAAATCTCTGTCTAGCCACTTGCTAACTGGGTGATCTTAAACAACTTACTTGGTCTCTTCGAGTCTCAGCTTTCTCATATGTAAAATGTGACTGGTAATATCTCCCCCGATAAGCTTGTTGGGAAGAATAGAAATCACGAGTGGACAGCGCCCGATGCACTGAGGGGCGTATGCATAAGAGCTGCAAGCTAGATTACCATCATATGTATGTCTTATCTTACATACTTGATTAGAAGCCGTACAAGATGGGGTGTGATGTCTTATTCATCTTCTTATCTCATACCTTGCCCTAATAAATGTTGGTAATTGAATGGACTCCTATGGTATTCTTATCTATATCCTTTTTAAAGCACTCGCCATGGTCTAATAATAACAACTACAGTTGTACCCTGCCTAAGAGTTCACTAAGTACTTTCACGTGCCTTATCTCACTTCATCCTTACAAGAGCCTTGTGAGGTCAGAACTATTATTATCCCATTATTTAGAGAAGAGTGAGGCTCAGAGAGGTTAAGCAGACTCAGATTTTTACAGAATGAAGTGGGATAGGAATAAATCACAGATTCATCCAGAGTAAGTGCCAGAACTTGAACCCTGGTCTGACCCAAGAGCCTGTGTTCTGGTCCACTTTTTGAACCCTCCCAAATCACCATGCATGGTTCTTTGTGATTAGGCAGGGGAGGGGGTGAGGGGAGGGAGGGTCAGGCTGGGCCTTACATAGCCGTAGGTGAGGTTCCCTTTGGGCACACCAGCAACGAAGTCTGGAAAGGGAAGAAAAGGTTGCAGGCTAAGGGCAGGGGAAGGGGAGTCATACAAAAATGTCTCAGTCCTTGGGGCTCCAGATCTGGGGTCTTCATCTGCCCCCTCCCTTGGGCCCAGCCTGGGGACACACTCACCTTCTCTATCATCACCACTGAATTCACCCACAGCCACAGAGTATCCTGGGGGACAGGTGGATGGATATTAGGTTTCTTGCTTTGGGGCCCCCTCTGTCTTGGCCCATCCCTTCCCCACCCCTACTGAGCCTTCATAGTCAGCCCACACATGACACATGGGGCCAGGGGCTGGGGATGCCTGGGTGGGAGAAGGGAGGCGAGGGGTGAGTGAGGACAGGGCCCCCCCCAGGTTCTCCCCCTGCAGCTCCCACCCATTTGCTCACTCACCCAGGTAGCTGTCATCGTAGATGGAACTGGCTTGGCGAGTCTGCAGCTGTCCCCGAACTGGGTTGATCAGGTACCCGGGATAATAGGATTCTGCAATCTGCTCCTGGGTGGCGGACAGGATCTGGCCTGGAGAAGGGGATAAAGAGGGGATGGCCAGAGAAGGAGGTGGCAGGGATTGGGGCACTGGGGGCTGATGGGGAGACATTCAGGAGTCTGGTTCAAGGAGGGGAAGCTTTTGGAGGCTGGTGGGAGAGGACAGGTAAGTCTCAGAGGACAGGAAGAGGAGTACTGGGACAGGGGCAGAGGAAGGAAGGATGGTGGTCTTGGGCTGAGAGAGGGATGAGAGGCTGGGTGCGGGAGACGGACGCAGGGACAGTGGAGGAAGGACTCACCTTGCCAGAAATAGCTCCCTGGTCCACCCAGGACCACACGCCCAGTCTGTGCAGGGGAAGAAGGTGAGTCTGCATCTGGTCCTGATTCCCCTGCATCCACTACCCACAGCCAGGTTCCTCCCAGATCCCTTCTCACCTTGGTGAACTCGGCACTGAAGCCCCCTTGGCAGTAACCCTGTCCTGCTTCTTGGCTGAAATCTGCAAGAGGAGAAGGTGGTGGGAAGACGCTCTGCACAGAAGGGTCAGGCAGGAAAGAGCAGAGAGTTTGGGGAAGGCAAGGGGAGAGGGGGCCCTAGAAAGGACCTCCCTGGGCCAGAGAGTGGGCTATCAAGGCCGTTGGGGGTGGGGGACTGTGAGGACTCACGCCACCCCTGCGCTACCTGAGCGGCAGGGTGCATACTCCAGAATCCGGGTGAAGTTGCCTGTGGAGAGGTAGCAGGTGCCCACGGGATCACTCTGCGGCTCCTTCTCGGTGCGCCAGCTGTAGAGGGGAGCACAGGCCTGGGAGGGCCCAGGAGGAGGCGGTGCCAGGTTTAGTCCACAGGGCCTCTCTTCCCTCCCTCCTCACTGTGCTGTTATCCCCAACCACTACCCCTCTGGCCCATCAGGGCACTCAGCCTGCTGGGCCCTCACCAAGATGGAGGAGCCATGGGCTCGCACTGTCGCTCCAAACCACTGCAGGGACTTGTACTCCACAGGCTCCTCTCCCTCTGGGCTGGACGCTGAGGACTCCAAGATCCGAGAGCCTTGGGGAAGTGAGAAAGTGGGGTCATGCCAGCTGTGGGCAGCCGAGCCTTAGAGCAGCCCCTGCCCTCAGCCTGGGGGTATCTCAGCACTTGCAAGCCCTGAGCCCATGACTCATGGGAGGGAAAGTGAGGAAGGGTCTTTACAGTCTGCTTGTTGTGGCCTGACTCATCTGCTGCTGCATGTGTGCACATACACCCATGTGTGCACATATGCACACGTGCACACACACAGAACCTGGGGTTTCTAGAGTTGCAGTCCCCTGGTGTGCTCGCCTCCTCACCCAGCTGGGACAAGGATGCTTGTGATAAGGTGGGGAAGAATGCCTATTTCCTGACAGGGCAACCCTCTGGGTTCACGTCTGTCTACACCTGGACTTGTGTCTTAGCACCTGTTCTATGACCTGGACCTTTCTTACAGCTCTGGATCTCTGCCCTGTCTATGTGTGTGTATGTGTTCATGCATCTGTCTGTCTGTCTCTATCCTTCCAAGCCCTCTCTGCCTTTCTTAAGACAGCCTTTCTTATTCCTTTGCTTCTCACTTGTCTTTCAGATTAAAAATAATAATAATAATAATCAGGGACTTCCCTAATGGTTCAGTGGTGAAGAATCCACTTTTCAATGCAGGGGACATGGGTTCCATCCCTGGTCAGGGAACTAAGATCTCACACACTTCAGAGCAACTAAGCCTGTGCACCACAACTAGCCTGTCCATGGACCTTGATGAAAGATCTACGCGAATGCCACAACGAAGACTGGATGCAGCCACATAAATAAATATATACTTAAAAAAAAATCAATTGGTTTTGTGCTCTTACACCACCCCTCCCTCACTGTCTCTGTCTTTTGATGCTCTCCTCTTTTGTCCCCTCACCCCAGTTGCTCTATGGAGTCAGACTGCTCAAGTTCATATCCCTGCTCCACCTTTTACTAGCTGTGTGACTTTAGACAAGTTACTTAACCCATTTCCTATAAAATGGGGATAATAATACCTCATGCCCTCATTCAAAGGATGAAGTGCGTTAATATGTGTAAAGTGCCAACAGCGTTGCCCAGTGCATAGCAAGTGTTCTTCAAGTGTTAGCTGTTATTACTATTTCTCAGCCTGTCTCCCTTGGTCCATCTCTGCATCTACTTGGGACCTTAAGCTCCTTGCGGTCGGTTGCTTAATCATGTTTCAAGCCCCTGCAGCACACAGCAACAGAGCCTGGCACGCATTATCACTTAGTCAGTGCTTAGTTAAAAGAATTGGACTAGGTTCTGTGACTCTCCCTGTCTTTGTCTGTGTTACTGCCCTGGCCTCCCAGAGTGTGGGTGATTCAGGGAAAATGAGAGCCACATGTTTCTGAATCATGCCCGCCCTCCTTGGGCTGGGCTGGACTGGGAACGTGGTGTGAGTGCCACGGGCAGCCGCTGCACCGCTGCTGCGCGGAGCTGGAGTCCCAGAGCCCGGGAGCACGTGGCCCTGGAGCTGGTTAGGCTCCGCCCCGCGCTCCCGATCCCGCCTGGGCCCCGCCTCCCAGCCTCAGTCCCACCCTTTAGTCCCTCCCCGACCTGCGAAGCGGGTTACCTTTGCTGTCAAATTCAATGGGGGTGCACTGTGCCGGGCTAGTGCCCCAGGGGCAGAGGTAGACGGCACCGCCCTGCAGCACTCCCGGCTGGCTGGTGTTAGCCTTGGGCGCCCCCACCAGCACGCTGACCCTGCGGAGAGGAAAGGAGAGACATTTCAGGGGGGCTCCTAACTCTTCTACAGTCTCCCCAGGCGGGGAGGGGCTGGCTGGGGGTGGGATAGATGCCCCCCGAGTTGTATTTATATCTCCGAAGATGCCACGGATGCCAGAGGCACAGGCTGGAGTCAGGCGGTCCCCATGTGCCGCTGTCACTAACACAGCCCCTCCTCCCCCTCCCCCGACCCGCTCCTTTCCTACCTTCCCGTCATTACAGGGAGGAACCAGAGTCAATTCTGGGAAGGGGTTGGGGCCAGAGGGCCTGGACCCCAACTTCCCCATCTCCTCTATGGACCTGCGAAGACTGGAGGTGCAGCCCCTGGAACCCCAGAGTCCTTTTACCTACCCTCTGCTCCCAAGCTAAAGCCCTTCTCTGGGCAAGACCCAGGCGTCCGGCTGCCCAGCCCTGGGGTGTGTAGGAGGAAAATGTGAGGCTTGGAAATCAGGCAGTAGAAGTGGAGAGAGGCCCTGGAGGATGGTGAGAACAGATTGTTCCCTGGGGCCTGGGCCTGCCCTCACCCTGGGCTCCGGTGGGACCTCCCCATCCCGACTGGATCTCTTGTCTCAGCCTCTTAACACCTTTCCCATACACCATCCCTCAAATCCGAATTCAGATCTCGCTCTGCTGGCTCTCAGTTATGGACACGGTGCCTCGTTCCCCCTGAGAGGACGAGGAGGAGGTTGCCTTTGCTGGGGGTCCTCTGTAATGGCGTGGTGTCAGCGGAGGTCCTGGGTAATCTTCCTGCCTCTGGCTCTGCCTCTATCACTTCTGGGTCCTTTGCCTCCAAGGCCTCAGTGCAGCTGGCAGCCCTCTGGGCTTTCTCTTCCAGAGTCTCCCATGAGGACTGCATCTGGCAGCCGGGGCAACTGACCCAGTGTCCCTGCCAGCCTTGGCCTCTGCTCTCCTCCCGTATCTGCCTCTGGCACCGCTTCTCAATCTGTTCCTCTGCCCCATGACTGCTTGTGCTCTTGGCTCTGGTTTTAGGTCTGTCCCCCTTTGTTCTTCTATCTCACATCTTGGGCTTGTCTATCTCTGTTGGATTCTGGCCCCTTTCAGCTCTCAGCACCCCCAACACCCACCCTTTTCTTGATATTTGGATCCCTTCATCAGCCTTTCTTACCAGGAGTCCCCAAGTCTGAGGTTATGATAGAGATCACAAAATTAGGGGTGTGTGAGACACGGGGATGGGTTGGGAGACAGGATGGGTGACAGTGGCAGGCACACTGAGTAGGGGAGGGGCGGAGGGGTGGTGTCCAAGAGGCACAGGATGGGAGCACCAGAGGGAGCGGCTCCAAAGGACTGAAGTGAGGGTGGCTGGACCAGAGGTTGAGGACGGAGCAGGGAGAAGAAGGGTCCAGAGCAACAGGAGGGGAGGCCCCGAGTGAGAGTTCCTGGAGTGATGGGGGGTGGGGTGCCAGCCTCGGTTACCCTGGGGACAGGAAATGTTTACTGCCTGTGGCTTCCTGTCTGTTTCCAACCTCTCACTTCTCCGTTTGTCTCCCACCCGCCTGCTGGGCCCCACCCCTCTCACTCAGGCGGTACAGCCAGCTGGGGGTGGGTGGGAGCTGGCTACTCAGAGGCACAGTGACCTGGTTGGCTGCCAGGCCTAGTAGGTGAGGTTGGTGTTGGGGAGAGATTGCCTTGCCCCACGGCTGGGGGAGAAGAGGGGTGCAATCCCCCGTAGCAGAGGCAGCTCCAGAAAACAGCAGTGGTACAGGAGTTCTGGGTCAGGCACGAGCTCAGTGGAGACTTGCGAATACCCTTTCCTGCTTCCTCTGGGTGACGAGGTTGCAATGGTTACCTCAAAGTCTTCCAGAGCTCTGATACTCTTCCAGGCCTTGGCCAAGGGACCCTACTCCCACCCCCGATTCTCCCACCACTTCCCTGGGTGGGGGAAGCAAAGCCTGAGGAAGAAGCCTGGAGTTTGTGGGGGGGGGGCGGGAAGGTGTGAGAGGGGCCTTACAAGGTTTATAAATCCCCCAGGCTTGTGGGACAGGGGCCTAGGCTGTGGCTGAGTGAAGGTTCAAGGGGTCTGGCACGCAGGCGACGGACACAGATCCCAACTCAGACCTGCCCCGCACCGCCTGTGGCTTACAACTGAGGGTGCATGGCCCTTCCTTCCCATCTCCTCTAAGTCCAGTCAATAGTGCCCTCCCCCACTGCAGAGCAAGGCACCCGGTGTCTGGCGTGGCACCTCACATAGCTTATCCTTATTCTCCCACTCCTGGTTCCTGCTTCCTAAATCTTACAGCAGATGGATCCTACTAGGGGTCCAAGAAGGTAACAACAGAGGGTCCTTGGGCTATTTTCATTATTTCAGAAAGCCTAACGGAAATCATGCATTTACCTGATAAGGCAGCCCAGGCTAATTAAAACCTCAAGTGTATTTGCTTTGGGCTGTAATTATAATGACTCCTGTGGGGAACCTGGTTATCTCATATTGGTCAGAAGCTCTGATTGGCAGCTATGGATGTCTTCTTGTTCTAACTTCTAGTTGATAAAAAACAGGAAAAAGGAATTAATTATTCCTTCCTCAGCGCAGCTTGGCAGATAAATTCTTCCAAACTATGGCGACCAAGGGAAAAAGTAATTGCCATAATTTATTCTGAAGCCTCAGAACCCTGGTATACTAGACTTGGTTCTTGGAGACACAGGCTGCCCCAGCTGGAAGGCGCCGAGGAGGGCATCTCCGGGATTGAAGACTTTCTTGGAGAAGCCTCAGGGCTGCCACGTCGAGTAAGTGGAAGCCAGTTTGGTCCTGACACTGCTCCCCTTCTTTCAGAGCAATCTCTTGTCTCTGTTTTATGTAGAATGCCCTGGTAAGATGTCATTTGAATTAGAAAGAAAAAGAAAGGAAGGAAGGAAGAAAAGAAAGAAAGAAAGGAAGATGGAAAAGAAGAAAGAAAACTTTAACAAAAAATACAGCTTATCCAGTCCCCTGTCTTCATTGTACAGAGGGGGAAACTAAGTCCCAGAGAAGTTAAGTCACATGTCCAGGATCACTCAGAATCTTTTCCAATGGAAGAGCCAGAAGCTGGGAGTCCTGTTACCTCGTCTACCTTGTTGCCAAGTTGTCCCCTCCTCTCCACTATCTCACCAGTCAGGCTTCTGATTAACCAAGTTCCTGTTCAATACATGGTTACTGTTTGACTCTGATGGCCTAACAAGGTCGGGGGTGGAGAGTAGCAAACGGACAGACTCAGCTCCTGCAGGTCCTACAGCAGCCCTGGCCAGGCCAGAGGAAACACCTGGTTCTGGGTCCCCCATTGTACTCTCCAGGGAGATGCCTGGCTGGCTGAGGAGGAAGAGTTGCCTCTACTTGTGGCAGTACTACAAAGGGCTAAGGAGGTAGGCTAAGGCTGGTGCACCTTTTAAGCGCACCTCTTGGACCAAGTTACCGATTTCCCCTTTCCAAGACTTGAATTCTCTACCTGTAAGATGATGGGTTGCCCTTGGATGGTCTCTAAACAAACTTCTAGTTCTAACCTTCATAACCTTCATAGTCATAACTCCTGAAACATATATATATATATATATATATATGCACATATATATACACACAATGGGGACAGTAAGCTTCATCTGTCTAAGGCAAGGATTTTTGTAATGATCCAACAGAAAAACTGGTATGAAAATGCAAAGAAATGTGCTTATAGCTATCACTGCTATAAGCAAATACTAAAAGCCAGGAAGAAATGGTGAAAAACTTTGATGAACTAGGTGGTGTGCAGGGAGGAGGGAACCAGAAACAGAAATTAGGTACCTCATAAAAGTCAGGCCTCCCATGTATACTGATCACCCTCTGTGGACCAGGTCCCTTTATACATATTGTCTCAATTAGTCCTCAGAACAGCCTCATAAGGTAGGTGTCTGATTTTCAGGAGAGGATCAGGTTCCAAGATTTAAGTCTTAAGTAGCTCACCCCAGGTTACACAAAAAAACAAGAGGTGGGGCCTGGATGCACACCCAGCTCAACCTGACTTAAAGCCTGGCCCTTTCCTACCGGGGAACTTCTCTCCGTGCTTACCCTGCCCTCTGATGCCTGCTTACCCTGCCCTCTGATGCCCTTTCAGTTTCCACCGTGAGAGGTGAGGGAGGAGGCTGAGAACACCGAGGCCCTCCCTCTCCAGCGATGGCCCCAGGTGAGGGGCTATGTTTGTCCCCTGCAGGGAGGAGGGCTTGGAGGCCCAGCTGTGGTGGGGAGGGAGGTCACTGGGGAGGTGGAATGTTCCAAGTCCTATTCTAAGAGTGCTTTGTACAGAGAAAACGAGAGGGGGAGGTGTGCAAGCTGGACACCTGGGTTCTCTTGGGAGGAGAGATGAGCAGAAGGGGAGGGGGAGGGGTTGAGAATGCTGGGTCCTGCTCTAGAAAAGGGCTTTGGGGACTGCAGGATCAGGCCAGGGGCCAAACAGACACCTAGGGAACCTGGAATGTGTGAAAGTCCAGATGTTTCAGAGGCATGTTTTAAAAGGGAGATGACACTCTTGTTAGGTAGGGGTTGGGTAAGAGGAAGGTAAAGAGCCAGATACCTGACCCCAGCCCTGGTGCCCTGATGTGGCGAAGGATCCCATCCCCTCCCTCCCTCTTCTCTTCTCCATTAGGGTTGCGGTAAGCAATTTGAGGGGGCCTTGGGGAGGCCAGGCCTGGCAGAGACTCTAGGCCAGGGTGATGCAATGGGGTTTGGGCAAGAGGCCAGGGGGGTGGGGTGGGGGTTGGGTGGGGACCTTGAATAGTCCAGAACCAACAGCTGGAGCCTAACCATCTTTCTTTTTTCCCCATCCTCAGGTCCTCCAGACAAAGGAGAAATCTGTCCCTGTACCCAAGTGGAAGTACCTAGATTAACCCCTTTTCTCCAAAAGGAAAGGAATGAGTAGATACCAGCTAACTGTATGTGTAAGAACAGCTCACCTCTTTGACAGAGAGCCTATCAAACCCGGATACCAGGAGGGGTTGCGGTGGTGGTGAAGAGCAGTGGTGCGGGGCGATGGTGGGGAGCAGTGGCGGGCTCAGGGCCCAGAGACAGACGTAGAAAGAGGACTCCTCCAGAGGTCGAGGATCAGTCACCTGGCACCGGGAGTCCCTGTCCCAGCCCGGGAGCAGCTTCCTTCCCCTCTCACTACACCTCACTCTCCACATTTAAGCAAACACCCTTGTTTTTATGTTGCCCAGCTTGTCTCCCCAAGCCTGTGCGCACACAGGATCCAGGCTGCTTGTTACCCTGCTGAGTTGGGAACTGGGATCCTCCTTGGAGACTTCCCGGTGGCTGAGGTCCTGTGTTCTGACGCTCTTGGGCCCTCGGAGCCCGCGTCTCCCAAGCTTCCGACCCCAGCCCCAGAAGTCCCGGTCTCAGTTCAGCTCCAGCCGACTAGCTACAGGAAATCAGCTTTTCTCTTCCTCCCAAGAGCTAGAGGAAGAGGGAAACCGCCCACCCCCCTTCACGCGCGCACACACACCCCTCCCGACACATCCCAGTACCCGCCCTTGGCTGAGCCAGCCCCCAGCCCCAGCGCCCCCCAGGACCACAGTCCCGGGACTCTCCCAACTTCCCGGATCCCCGCGTCTGAACAGAGATGGGGTAGGGGGTGGCGGGCTGAGTAGGAGACCGAGGAGGAAGGGGAGGGAGCCGCCATCCCCCTCCCGGGTCTTTCCCAGTCTGAGTTGAGGGGGGAGGGGAGGATGAGGCTGGCCCCCATTTAACCTCCGGGACCCCTTCAGCCTCCGACTTCCTTCTTACTACATACACACACCATACAGCTCATTCTGTTTCGTCTCGTCCTCTCTGAGCACAATGGCCCTCAGGGGTCCCGGGGTTCCCCAGTGCTCTCGAAAGCCTCCTGGCCTCCGCGCCCCCTCTCCGTCCCCATCCGCCTCCGGTCCCCGCAGTTCTCCAGTCTCAACCAGAGACCCTCTGCTCTCCTTTCCCGCGCCCTCCTCTCTCTTGGCCGCAAGACCCTTGCCCAGACTTCTCCAGCTTGCAGCTTCGTGTCCTCTCCCCACCCCACACATGTCTCTCCGCTGATCGCTCTCAAACTCCTGCCCACCCCCCCACCGCGCCGGCCACTGTCCCCTCCCTACTCCAGCGCGGGCCCCCAACTTTAGCGCGGGCCCCCAACTCCAGCCCCAGTTCCTCCAAACTCCGCCTCCCAAACTCAAGCCTCGGTCCCCTCCAGACTCCAGCCGCGCCCCCAGTCTCCAGGCGCGCACCCCCGCCCTCCGCCAGCCCGCCGCCAACCCTCCTCAACTCACCCGTCCGTCCCCGGCCGGTAAAACTCCACCGAGAAGCCGAAGAAGGAGCCCGGGGGCCCGGAGAGCACTGCCGGGGCCTCCGCGTCCAAATTGAAGCCCCCGACCCGGGGCGGCGGCGGCAGCAGCAGCAGCAACAACGGCAGCAGCCGGGGGCCGCGCCGGGCGCCCCGGCGCAGCTGCACGGCGTGGAGAGGGGACCCTGGCGTCCGGCTCCCCATAGCGCCCGCTCTTCCCTGTCCTGGGGCCACCGACCCGGAGCCGCTTCCTAAACCTCCCAGAGGCGAATGACTCAACGCGGGGAGGAGTTTGCCAAACTCCCGGCTGAGCCCTCCCCCCGCCTGCCGGGGGGGTGGGTGGGGGGGCATTCCTGGGTCCCTGGAACGCTGAGCCCGCGCCCCCCACCCCGAAGGGGCGTGGGGGGGCCGCACCTCTCCACTTCCCTCGCCCCAGCCCCAGCTGGAGGCCGGTTGTCTGGACTGGGTCAGACTGGGCGGGTTTGGGTTCTCCCCCTCCTTCTCTCTGCTTCCCCCTCCTTCCTCTCGCATCCTTTCCAGATGTACAACGTAAACGCTCGGAAAAGGAGTCGGAAAAAGGGAGTGGAGAATTTCCTAATGAGGAAAGGAATCACCTCTGGAGGGCGGAGGGAGTGTGAAATATGTGTGTGGGGTCTCCCCCACTAATTCAGGGAGGAGACTCCGAGGTCTAAAGAGAGAGGAGACACCTCTGGCAGCTGGCCAACTGGGATTCCCCCTTGCCTTCCGGGGCCACGGGGTGCCTGGGTTCCAGCCAGCTGGATTTGGGACTTAGGAGTTGAGGTACAGCGTGCTCCCAGTCAGCCTGATCTGATGGAGGACCTACAGTGCTCTCCGCTCCCCACGCCCCACCCCCAAGTTGCTAGAATTGAAAACTCAGGAGTCCAGGAGTTTGCGGTTATTCACCAGGAGATTTCTGGTCCAAGCCTCCCCCTTTTTGGTTGTAAATGTCCCTTCCTAAAATCTGGAGGTTGACCAAGAGCCTGGTGGTGGTGGAGAAGGGGTTGCTTTGGCCCTTCTGTGTCTTCTTGGTTAAACTGGCCTGATTGCTACAAACCTGGAGAATTGTAGGAAGGGATGGGGTCTGGGTGGGGGTGGCAATGGGGGTAGTGTTTTGCAAAGGGGCCCAACATTTGGCTTCTATTGCCCTTATGGCCTGGGAGCTGGAACCCAGGACCCCATTCTCCCAAGATTCCCTATGACTGTAGAGGAAGTGACTGTAGCAGGAGAAGGCAGTGACCCCCCTGCCCACCCCTTCCCCCAGTCCTGGCTCTGTGTGATGAGATCACCTTTCAGAATTCTAGTCTTTATCTCAGTCTGGGGGAGGGGGACCAAGGGGCCTAGATTCTCTCCTAACCTCCTCTCCTTTCCAGCCCTCTTCCTGTCTTTTTCCTGCAGGACTCCACCCCTTCCAGAATAATACGCACCCCTCCCTCGGAACTCTGACCCTTCTCTTCTCCAGTCCCTGGCCCACTCTGGCTTGGGGGACTCAGAATACAAGCGCGGAGAATCAATACTTTTTCCTTTGCCAGGAGTCTTCTCCTCAAACTCTACTTCCTGTCCCAAAGCACCCAGCTGTTTTTTTAAAAGCCCCTCTCCAGAGTCAGCTGCAGCCCAAGGGAGAGGCCAGCTGGTCAGACCGTGGGGTGATGCTGGCTCTGGTCCCACTCTCACATCTGCAGGTCCTGACCCTCTCTTAGGCGAGGAACCCAAAGAATCTCCGGGTCAGGATCTTAAAGCACAGCACTACCGCGAAGGTAACCTCTAGGTGAAAATTACTGAAGCTGAGGGCTGAGACCCTCTCTGGGAGGAGACACGATGAAGCCCGACTCCTGTACAACCCAGCAGAGCACGTGTGTGTGAACCCAGCTCGTTCCTTTTTCAACCAGGCATAAGCTCTCTAGATTTTCCCAGGGTCTGGGAGCTTGGGGTGGGGGCGGGGAGGGGTTCAGGGAGGGAGGTGTGTGACTCAGCTCCTCCCAGGAGCCTTGGTGAGGGACAGGGGACATAGCGTCCTGCCCCAGTCCTCCTCCCCACTCCACCCCCCCAGCTTGGCCAAGTCAAACAGGCCCCCTCCCTGGCCATTCCCTGCTCCTGTTTACTGCGGGAGCCCCTTAGTCATTCTCTGGCTGGCTTTTCTCCTCTCCCCAATATCCCTCCTCTCTTGGCTCTCTCTGCCCTTATAAGTCCTCTCCCAGTGGCCCCAACACCTCCTGCCTTTCCTCGCACCATGCCTGTCTCTGCCTGGCCCTCCCTCTGCCCTGGGTCAGGCCTGCACTTGGGGTCCCCTCCTAGTTAGAGCTGCTTCAGCGTAGCCCTCCAGGTCTGGTAGCTTGCTTAGAAAGTTCAGCCAAGAGGGGTTTCCTAGGGGTCATCAGCCCAACTCTCTCCTTCAGAAGAGGAAGTGGGTGTAGAGAAATTAAGAGACTTGTCCAAGGTCATGTGGCTAGCCAGTGAGTTAGCGGTGAGTCTAGAACCTAAGTGTTTAGACTCTAAATCCAATGCTGTCTCCTCTTAGCCCACTGCCCGCTAAATGCTCTGGCTCATGTCAGCTTTTTCTCTGTGTATCTCTCAGCTTGTGTCTGACCAGACGGTGTGTCTCCAGGTGTCTCTGTTTCCTCTCTCAAATCTGACCTCCCTAGTACCCTCTGTCCCTTCATTGCTCAGCAAGAATGATTTGCTGTGATGACTGATTATTATTAATCACGGTTTGCTTGACAGAGGGGCAGAGAGGGTGAAGGGCAAGGACAGGACACTCACCAGACTCCTGCTGTCACCAGCCTGCCTGCCCTGAAGGCTGGAGCTTAGAACCAGGAAGACTGCATTTCCACAGAGGGGTTTAGGAAAGAGGTGAAAGTTTTAGAGCTAGGAGCCATGCTAAGTTTCAATAGGGTGGGAGACGGGTGAGGACTATTAACAGTTTATTTAGCATATGCTATATGCCTGGCCTCGGGCTTGACCTTTAAACTGCTTTTATCCCATTTCATCTTCTGAACTATCCAGCACTGGAGGTATTAGGATCCCCGCTTTATTATTACAAAACCGAGGCTCAGAGAGTGAAGTGACTAAGACAAGAGCAACAGAAAGAAAGGGGCCCGATCCAAATTTCACCCCAACTGACCCCAAAGTCCTTGCTTTTCCCACAGCACTGTTAGTTTAGTCTTCCAAACTGGGCTGGGACTTCCCTGGTGGTCCAGGGGTTAAGAATCTGCCTGCTAATGTTGGGGACACAGGTTCGATCCCTGATCTGGGACGATTCCACATGCCTCTGGGCAACTAAGCCCCGGAGCCACAACTACTGAGCCCTGGCACCTCAGTTATCGAAGGCCCTGAACACCGAGAGCCCTGCTCTGCAACAAGGGGAGACACCACAGAGAGAAGCCTGCAGCTAGAGAGTAGCTCCCCCACTTGCTGCTGCTAGAAAAAGCCTGCATGCAGCAATGAAGACCCAGCACAGCCAAAAATAAATAATTTTTAAAAAGACTGGAAAATTAAACTGAGCTGATTTTCTATAGGGGGAAGATTTTGGAGCAGAGACCTTTAAGATAGGATGATATACAATTCACTGATCCTCTGAAACTGGATGGAAGTGTGTGTGTGTGTGTGTGATTTCTCTGGGGGCAAGACTTGGGTTGCTTCTTCTAGGTTCACAAATTGCCTGGAAATTCTGAGTGCATGGAGGCTGGATATCCTGGTTTCAGGGAATAATCTTGAGCCTAATGGAGCCTGTAAGAAGCCTGGTTGGGTAGCATGGATGGAGTGAGATATTTCCGGTAGTGCGCACAGATAGGCTGCCGGTGTGTTGAGGCAGGTATCAACCTTCTTAGCCCTTGCAGCCTGGAAAGACCTGGGACCACCAGAGACCCCAGGCTGGTGGCTTCTGGCCAGGGCAGCTTCTCTCACTTACTCTGGGAATGTTACAAATCTAATGTTCTCAGTGTGATAGGATACAAAAAAAGAGTGGGAAGAGTTCAATGGACCAAAGGATCAGAGCTGCTTATTGGGTTTGTGTCTCTTGGGGCCTTTTTCTCCTGTCCCATGGTGGGGGAATGAGAGGGAGTTTGTTCTCTCAGAGGGGAAGGAAGGAAGGACAGGTATACAGAGTATGGAGCTATGGTGGGAGGAGGGTATCTCGGGAAACAGAGTAGGATCCTGGTTATCCTAGGAGTCTGAGTCTGGATGCTGCTAATGATGGAGCGCTGAGGGAATTCCCAGGTGGTCCAGTGGTTAGGACTCTGGGCTTCCACTTCAAGGGGCATGGGTTCAATCCCTGGTAGGGGAACTCAGATCCTGCATCGAGACCAAAAAAAAAAGAAAAAATTTGGAGTATTGCACTGTATGTGTGTCCAAGAGAAATCAGAAAGTAAAGGATCCGACTATAGGAAGCCTCAGGCTCCGTCACCACCCTGACTCAGGTCTCTGCTTAGGGGAACTGATGGCTCCATCATCTGTGAGTCACCACCCACCGTCCACACTCCCTGTCTGATCCAGAGAGCAACACCTCCCCCATGTCCCGACCTAAAATAAACCCAGACTACCCTTACTGCCCCCACTTTGCTCAGAGCACTGGAGGGGTGGATGAAGGATGTTTGCTAGACATCCTGGGGACAAGACCAGTCCTGGGATGCTCGAATTCTCTTGCTCTAGGGCTCTGAACCTAGGGCTTGAGATTGCACTCAGGTATTTCCATTAGGGACCAAACTGGGGATTTTTCCAGGCTAGACTAGGTTTGGGAGGGAGAGAGGGACAAGGATTAGGGGAAGGGCATTGAGGGAAAAGGGCAGGGCTAAGGGAGCACTGGGGTAAAAAAAGTACAAGACCCAGGGGTCCAGGACAAGCAGATTAACAGGAAGGAATTTCCATCATTCGAGCTAGTGTCTTCTTTTCCAAACCTTCAGTTTTTCTATTCTACTTTTTCGCCTTTTTTTTTAAGGCAACAGCAAAATGTAGCAACTTCACATAGGAAGTTAAAAGGGAAATAAGATTCTCTGGGGTGTCCTAAACAGTGGCCTCATTTTATTTGCTCACCCCCCCCATTATTTTCCATCCTTTTTCTCCCCTGTGTTGCCTACCTTTAAAGAAGAGAGGAGTGTCTGGAGCTTCTGGGCTCAAGGGCCTGGGAGCTGGAGAAAAGAGCCATCCGGGGTGGGAGCAGTGGGCGGGAGAGTCAGCTTCCTGGGATGGCCTTCCCAGATGTAAGCACATCTGGAGCCCATCAGGGAGGGACCTGGAACACCAGGATTCCCACTGCACACCCGACTGGGGCTGTGAGGAGCTGAGGATTAGCCAGGCGTTCCCTCCCACCGCCACGATTTGCCTGTCATTTCTAGCCCTCTCTTGGGAAGGATGACCAATCTCAGACAGGAAGTTCAGGCATTGGAAGGGCTGGGAGGAAGGCAAGAGGGCCAGAGATTGCACCCAAGATGCAGAAATACTATTTCACCTGCTTTGGTTCTTTCTGGCTCTATAAAGGTGACAGTGGGAATTCCCTGGTGGGCCAGTGGCTAGGACTCTGTGCTTTCACTGCCAAGAGGCCAGGTTGGGGACCTAAGAATCCAAAAGCCTTGTAGCAAGGCCAAAAAAAAAAAAAGATAATAGCAATGATGGCATCTCTGATCAATTTGGAATCTGTGTGTGTGTGTACAGCATAGGTATGCCATCTGTCCTTAAACACACAGTAAATTGACTGTGGTGTCAGGCTGGGGATGGGGGTTGGCATGTCCTCCTTCTTGCTTTTCATGAAAAGGCCCAAGTCCTCCCCATGACTTCTCTGGACTTCTGGCATGTCTCACTCCTCCACCCGCAAACAAACACAAACACACTCCTTCCTTGGCTCCAAATTCCTCCCTGTCCATCATCACCTTGTAATGAGCACATTTGTTTGCCAGGGATTGTGTACAGGGCTAAGAATAGGTCATCCCCTGGCCTTTCTCTTCAGGGACATGTAACATGTTGGGGTGCTGAATTAGGGGGTAAGTGGGGATATACATCGATCCCTTCGAGGCATCTAGGTGTTCCCAGAAGTCAGCCCCAAGGGGACAATGAGAAGCCTCTGGGGCTGAGATTCAGGAGCTCAGTGACAGGGAGAGCTCCTCTGCACAGTCCCTCGGTCACAGCCGCAGCTGGAGGGGGAACCAAGCCTTAGAAGATTAAAAAAAAAAAAAACCACGGAGTTTTTTTTTTTTTTTTTAAACAACCTCTGGACTTCAAGGTTGTGGCTTATTGAGTTGAGATATCAATATAATAGAAGGTAGTGGTGGATACAGTTTATTAGTCTGGCATATAAAAAAATATCAGACTTCTCATGGACTTCCCTGGTGGTCTGGTGGTTGAGGCTCTGTGCTTCCAATGCAGGGAATTCGAGTTCTATCCCTGGTTGGGGAACTAAGATCCCACGTTCCTGCTGTGTGGCATGGCCAAACTATATATGTATATATAAATGTAATTATATATTTTTAATATGTATTTTGGGACTTCCCTGGTGGCTCAGATGGTAAAGAATCTGCTCGCAATGCAGGAGACCTGGGTTCTATCCCTGGGTCTGAAAGATCCCCTGAAGAAGGGAATGACTACCCACTCCAGTATTCTTGCCTGGAGAATCCCATGAACAGAGGAGCCTGGTGGGCTACAGTCCATGGGGTCACAAAGTGTTGGACATGAGTGAGCAACTAACACTCAGTCATATTTGGGGAGGGGGCTTCCTAAATTACCTGCAGCAAAGGTCTAATGGACTACCCACTTTCAGCCTCTACCTCTTCTCACCTCTGGCTTCAACCTTAGATTGGACCTCAAAGCAGAAGCCAAAGGGAGGAGCTCCCTGACCTTTTGCCCTTTCAATAGCTGTCCAGCTGCTCAGAGGCTGGGCCCTGGACTCCTCTCTGGTCTAGGTTTGACTAGATCTGGTCCCAGATGACAGAAGTGGGGTTGGGGGTATGGCTAGGAACTTCAGGATCAAAGATGGAGGAGGAATGTGTGGTAGATTGACAGGGGAAGAAGGAAAAGTTTGGGGTTTTGGTGGAGAGCCAAGTGGCTCGGGGAGGGGAAGGTGGAATGGTGCTCTAAGCTTTTACCTCCTGGAGACCAGCCCTCCCTCCAGGCCACACCCTCACACCCAGCCTGCGAGGCTGGCCACACCCCCACAGCTGGCTGGGAAGAGCTCTCCCCCCCCAATAAGACGATTGCTTACAGATGTTCTAGGAAAGGGGGGGTTGAGAGAAGGGAGGGCAGAATAGGGGTGCAGAGAAGGAAAAGTGAAGGCAGGAGGGGGTAATTCATGGAAGGAGAGAGAGAGAGGCTGTGGTCAGGTGGGGAAGCCTTCGAAGATGAGGAGGAGTCAGGGGGAAACAGCTGGAGAGAAAGGCCCTCCTCTCTGTGCAGCTCACCCTCCTCACTGCAGGCAAATTCATCTTCTAAAACCAAGGCTCAGAGGATGTTCCTTCTCAACGTAAGACCTTGCCTGGCTTCGACCTTTTAATTACGAAAAACCTGTCTACTCTGAAGTGACATGACTGAGCGACTAACACACATTTCTAGGTATATTATTCAAAGGCTTCCCTGGTAACTCAGTTGGTAAAGAATCTGCCTGCAGTGCAGGAGACTTGGGTTCAATCCCTGGGTTGGGAAGATCCTCTGGAGAAGGAAATGGCAACCCACTCCAGTATTCTTGCCTGGAGAATCCCTTGGACAGAGGAGCCTGGCAGGCTCCAGGGGTCACAAAGAGTTCGACATGACTGAGCAACTAACACACAAAGTATCTAGAACTGCAAAGCACACGGGAAGTGCAGTGATCCAATTCAGTAGACATGTTTGGTGTGTGTGAGTCGCTGTGTGTGTGTTAGTCGCTCCTTCGCGTCTGTCTCTTTGTGACTCCATGGACTGTAGCCCACCAGGCTCCTCTGCCCATGGGATTCTCCAGGCAAGAATACTGGAGTGGATTGCCATTTCCTTCTCCAGGGGATTGGGTGCTAACTGTGTATAAAGCTCAGTGGGTCGTGCTGGGGGGAATGAAGAGGGAGAAGAGGTGGGGAATTGGGCTGGGATTAGACACAAACACGGAGAAGGCAATGGCAACCCACTCCAGTACTCTTGCCTGGGAGATCCCATGGACGGAAGAGCCTGGTGGACTGCAGTCCATGGGGTCGCTAAGAATTGGATGCGACTGAGCCACTTCATTTTCAGTTTTCACTTTCATGCATTGGAGAAGGAAATGGCAACACACTCCAGTGTTCTTGCCGGGAGAATCCCAGGGACGGGGGAGTCTTGTGGGCTGCCGTCTGTGGGGTCGCACAGAGTTGGACACGATTGAAGCGACTGAACAGCAGCAGCAGCAGCAGGACATAAATAAGAGCAAAGAGATAGGGAGAGGCTTCCCAAGAGAGCACAGGCAGAGGGTGAGCCTGCGCGGAGAGTGGAGGAAGTAGGAAAGAGGGTCCTTGAAAGAGGGTAGGAGGGAGGGAAGGGGAGAGGAAAAGAGGAGAGAAGTGAGGGGGGGTGGAGGGAGAGGACCACGAGAGAGGGAGGCAGGGTGCAGAGCACGGGGGCGAGGGGTGGTGAGATGGGCAGAAAAGGGGAACACTTCCTGCTGGCCTCTGGCCTTTGGATGGGCAGAGAACCCAGAGGCCCGTCTGCTCCCCACTCCCTTCCCATTGAGGACTTTCTATATCCTTTGTCATTTTGGGGGTCCTTGAATTGACTCTTCCTTCTGTGGTTCCCATCCCTCCCACCCTCATCTCCTGGGCACAGATTTCTGAAGTCAGCTTCCTTCCCACTCATCACACTGCGTGGCCCTCTTCTCTGGGTTTCTTTTTTTGAAGTGGGTGGGCAGAGATGAAACAGAGCGGAGGTGCTTCCAGGACTGGTCTGCTCGGCACTCAGTGGCCCGCCTCCTTCTCCAAACCCTTGCAGGGCTGAGAGCGTGTGTCAGGAGTCCCTCTGGCCCCTTGCCTGCTCCTGAGTCTCTGGGGTGGTATTTGGGGGCGGGGGGAGGGGAAAGGTCTGAGGTGGAAAGTCTGACGCTGAGTCCAGGCCCCCAGCCCCACTCAGACTGGCTGAGCTCATCTCTCCAAGCAACCACAGCTGGACATTTTCCATGTGATCACCTCAGGGAGGGGGGCTGGCTTCCAGAAAGCCAGACATCACTGACTGAGTCTCACAGCGGGCTTGTGGACGGGCCACCCTCAGGTGCCTCTCACCCTACCCCTGCTGGGCTCAGCAGGAAAGGCCCTGGGAGAGAAGCAAGGGCAGAGGAGAGAGAGGCCTGGAGAAGAGCCAAAGCTGGGATAGATTTTGGGCCCAAGTTGGCCCAGGTTTCTTTATCCATACGTGTGAACGTTCACCATTTGCACTGGTTAGACAAGGAAGATGCAATGTGATTGAACTCTTATGTGGGGTGAAAACCTGTGTGTATGTGTGTGTGTGAGGTCTGAACACCTGAGCATGCTGGGTCTGGGTTGGCGTGTATGTATGCATGGGTGGGGGTGTCTGTCCTGGGTGGTCGAAAGGCCAAAACTGGGGTGTGTGTGTCACAGTATGTGTGACCGCCTTGCTCCCTCCACAGTGCAGTGGGAGGTTAGGGAGCTGCCTGCCTCGCTGTCATTCCATCCTTTCCCTAACCCATAGTCTTCTCTTGCAACCACAGATAACGGGAGGCTGAGTGAAAGCAAGGCAGAGAACACAGAGAGGAATGGGTCCCTTCCTCCCCAGTGGAAGAAACAGGGGCAAGGGGCTTCCGAGCTGGCTGAGGAGGGGGTGATCACTGGGCAGTGCATGCCGAGGAGCTGGGAGAGCGGCCCCTGGCCACCTGCCCTGAAGGCTGCTGAGCTGGAAGCGTTACAGGCTGTCTGGGGTGGGTCTCTGCACCCTTTTCCTTCTCCCCAGCCTCAAGATGCTGGGACAGGCTGAAGGAGGTTGGTGGGGAGTGTGAGGTGGGGAGGCAGGGGTGAGGGTGGGCAGGAAGCCCTTGGCTGTTTGTTCTCTCTCTTTCCTGACTCCTTTGTGGCTGCAGACGGGCTTCCTTCCTCCCCACGGCACCTTGGCTCCCAGCTCATTTCCTCCCTTATGCCCTTAGCGCAAGCTCTCAGCTTGGCACAGTGGAGCTTTCCAAGCTGGGTTTCTGGGCCTGGGGACCCCTCGATAAGTGGGAATAGGGGCTGAGGAATGGAAATGAGATGTCCATCTGCCCTTCCCTCAACTCATTCAAGGTCTGTAACCTGACTAGAGTGATCATCGGAGGGGCTCATTGGCCAGCGAATGGGAAGTGCTCAGACAAAGCAGGGGCCCAGGTGTGTGGTTACCTGGGGGCTGACTCTCCTCCAGCCTGGGATGTGGAGAGAGCTGGGCTGGAGAGACACCCCACCCCCACCCCAGCCTGGCTTCCCTCTCTGCGTCCCTACTTGGCTGTCCTTGCTTCAGTCTGCCCCTGCCCCACCTCCCACCTCCATCCACTGCCCTACAAGTCAAGGAATGTAAGTTTCCTCTCTCACCCTCTCATTGATTAGTCATGGGCACCCCGATCCCCACGGGAACCGTTACTCACCCTTGGGCCCCCCCTTAACGGCAGTCGTCTCCCCAGAACTGGCTGAATTCCTGTAGGAGGAGCTCACGGGGTTGACGTGGCGGGGAGGTAGCAATACGGGGGTAGGGTTGTGGGGGGGTGGGCAGTGTCCTGTAGACAGCTCAAGCAAGAGCCCCTCCCTCCCCCTACACACTGATACTTAGGGAGGTGGTGCTCCTGAATCCAGCTACTTTAATGGCCACGGAGGTTTAGGCAGAGGGGTAGGGCTGGGGTAGGGGACTGTGCTGTGACTGTGTGGAGAAGGGCCCAGAGCAACTGAGCATCTCATCCCCTCACCGGTGCTGCCTTTGGGGCCAGGACCGGGGCCTGGGGCCCACTCTTGGACTTGGCTGTGTGCCCAGGCCTGGCCTCTGTCTCACAGAATCAGACAGGGGCCTTTCCCAATAAGGAGCCTCAAACTCTGGGTCCACTCCCCTGCTGCCCCCTCTCCCTCTCCCCTCCAACAGCTCCTCTGCCCTAAAATGGCCACATTTTCCCTCCTTCCCTTCCCAACACCCCGGTCTGGGCCCCAGGGGAGAGAGGGGGGCTGGTTAAGGGTAAGACTGCACGGGGGCCAGATGGGCAGGTTTGGAGAAGGGTAATGGGATCCCAGGGAGAGAGAGGGGAATTGGGCTGCATGATCCAGGTATGTATGGGGGTGGGGGATGGAGACACAGCTTCCTGGAGTTATTGTCTTTCCTACATTGATAATAATAGCATAAGCTATTATTATACATACTATATTATATATATATATTAATATAAATATTATTGGGTTTCCCAGGTGGCTCAGCAGGTAAAGAATCCACCTGCAACTCAGGAGATGCAGGAGATATGGGTTCGAACCTTGGGTCAGGAAGATCCCCTGGAGAAGGGTATGGCAACCCACTCCAGTATTCTTGCTTGGAGGATCCCATGGACAGAGGAGCCTGGCAGGCTACAGTCCATGGAGTTGCAAGTCAGACATGACTGAAGTGACTGAACACACACACACATACACATAAATATTATTAACATAGCACATACTATGTATTCTAAAAGCTTTACATGTATTAACCCATTTAATTGGCACTGACGCTCTATGAGGGAGGTACCATTGACTTCTCTGGTATGATGAGGAAATCTGGGCACAGACAGTTTAAGTAACCTGCTTAGGGTAAGTAGAAGAGCTGGAATTTAAACCCAAGCAATCAGGCTTCTCTTAGGAGAAACCAGCCCACTTTTGCTGTCTGTGGAATAGTTGAGACTCACTGGTGGAGGTGTAAAGAATGCTCAAATGGCTTATGAGGCGGTGATGCTCACAGAAGTTGCTGGTCATGTGTGCCTGACTATGTGCCTGACTGGGGTGTATGCATGGATTCAGATTATTCACTCCCAGAGAGCCACTGATTCATTAAAAATAAAACACAAAACCAAACTGAACCCAAAATTTATTGTTGAGTGACAGGCAAAGGATATGCAGGTTAGCACAGAAACTAAATAAATGTGACTAGGGGCAGGGAAGAAATGGAGGGCAGGGGATGAAAGAAGGAGTGAGAAATGAAAGTTAGGAAAGAGCCAGGGAATGAAGAAGAAGCCATAGGATGTGTGTGGAAGGACTTCCTCGAGCCCTTCTCCAGCCTTTGCTTATGTTCTAGGCAGTTAAAAATAGTGACTTACTCTCCCCATTGAGAAGGAGAAAGAAAGAAAGGGATGAGAATTCTAGCCATGAGGGCAGACAGGAACCCCCTGGGAGAAATCCAGGTCTTTGACTTGGAAGTACCAGCTTAAGCAAGACTGCCCCCTTTTCTTACTCTCCATCTTGTCTTTCTAAGCCAAGAGGATTGAACTAGATTATCCTTGAGGTTCCATCTCCAACACATGCAGATTCCTCCATGGGAACTCAGTGGGGAAAACCAGTGTGGGGGCTGGAGTCCTCCTGTGGGGCCAGGACTAAACAAACATTGGTAACTAGGATGAGCTCAGGGCTCTAGGGGAAAGGCTCTGCAGGGGGTGATGAGAAAGCAACCAGGCCAGGAAAGGCCAGACCCCGGAACAGTGAATGGAGGATGGACTCATTCATTCATTCAACTGTGTCCCTTTGAAAACCTAGAAAGCTGAGCTTCCCATTTGAGGAGGCTATATGAGAGTATGAGTTATAGATGTCTAGGAAGGGCAAACTCTTGGGTCCCTCCTCTATTTTTGAGGTATTACAGGAAAAATTAGCTGTTACCAAGTACCAGGTGCAGATCTAAGCATTTTACATGTATTACCTCATTTAACCTAAAAGAAAAACACAACCCTGAGGCAGCATATCTTTCAGATTGATGTTCCTCTTTCATCTTAACAACCCTCTAAAGTTAACAAGGCCATTTGTTTGATGAGAAATCTGAAAAAGCTGAAAAGGGGGAAATTAGATTTCTAGTGGGATTTTCTAACGGGTTAAGGTGGGAGACCCTGGAGTTAGGGGACTCTCACTTCCCAGGAAGATCTTTGCTGGCTCTGAGTTTCTAGATGGGTTTAGCAGGAGGGAGGGTGGGTGTGGCCTTCCAGCCCTTGACAATAGGGAGAGGAAGATATGCATCAAGGTCACGTGATGTGTTACTGATTAGGGAGAAAATGACATTCTGATATCTTGGAGAATGCTTCTTAGAAGTCTTTAGAGACAGGAACGACCATGGGGGTTAACTTAAATCTGTGAAAGGAGCTTAAGAGGAGGCCAGAGGGAGAATTCTCAGTGAGCTACAGTGGCTCTTTGTTTCCACCAACTACTGGTCCAACAGCAGGAGAGAAGGCAATGAGATATATGGAAGGACTTCACTATTGTTTGGGGCTGATAGGGGAATCTTGCCTCCCGTGGTGACTGTAAAGTCAACGCATTCCTCCATTACCAGTCTGCCAGAGGTGGAGGGATGGTGGTTGCAGTGGTAGGGGTGGGGGGATGGTGGAGAGGGAGATGGTAGTGAATGTGGGATGGTTCGCCTGCTTGACCTCTGACCAGCTAGAAAAGCCTGGGATTTCTAAGGAGGAGGAGGACATTTGCCAAAAGGGCACTTGAGGGGAGGGTCAGTATGTTTGGGCTCCAGTCGGGGGTGAAGTCAGAGACATAAATCACACCTCCCAACTGCCCATTTCCTCTTTGAGCTAAGTTCCCAGCCAAAAGCCCAGCTCTCCTGCCAGAGGAGTGAGCGCGGTGATGAGGGAGGAGCCAAGGAGCTGGGAGCCGGTGGTTGGGAATGGGAATCAGTTGGGACCTCGAGTCTGGTCTCCTCAGGGTCGTGAAATGCGCTCAGGGTCAGGGCTGGTAGGACCGGGAGGCCAGAGATCTTAACTGAGTAATAATGAGAAATGCTTATGAGGGTTGTAGATCGTCATTCCACTCAGGACACACCCACTGCACACCCGGTCTGCCGAATTCTCCCCCACAAATAAAACCACTCTGACGTGCCTAGAGGCACAGATACCTCCATAGACAACGGCCCCCATCCAGCTCTTCCCCTTTTCAGCTGCTGCTCACTTTTGCCAGAAAACCCCAGATCTTCCTGTGAGCTGCACTAGAAGAAAGGAGCAGGGGTTGAAAGAGATAAGAGTGTCTTGGACCTCCTTTAAGATCTGGGAGCGTCCTCCCTCGTGCTCTGCCTTTTGTGTCGTGTCTGCTGCCCCTCTGCGCTGGGGACAGGTCTGGAGGGTGTTCCTTCTCACTTTAGGAGAGACTTGGCGGCACCTGGGGATCACAGTCACGGAGCAGGAGGCCTGGTGGGGTATGCATGTTGGGAGTGGGGCAGGAAATTGAGAAAGCAACTCAGACAATGGTGGTTTCCGCTGGCTTGGGTCCAGGTTGCTGGGTCCTGTCTGACCCTAACAGCACCTCCTACCTTTTCCTTTGGTCAGCTTCCTACTCAGTGCTTATTTGGGGGGAGAGACAGGAGAGGCAGGGTTCCTTTGGAAGAAAAGTAGCCCTTCTGTCAGCCCTTTTCCAAGTGACTGTTCTGGACTAAGAACAGGCATCGGGATCTGGGGGAATAGGTAACCTCATCCAGCCTGAAGCCATCCCAGCCCTGCCTACTCTTCTCTTCCATGTAAAGCTTGGCATGGCCCCTCCATGCTGTAGCTATAAGCACTTTAACG
Organism: Capricornis sumatraensis; assembly: GCF_032405125.1. Classification (NCBI taxonomy): domain Eukaryota; kingdom Metazoa; phylum Chordata; class Mammalia; order Artiodactyla; family Bovidae; genus Capricornis; species Capricornis sumatraensis. Next base: position 70,452,411 of record NC_091072.1, on the reverse strand, counting down.
TTTAAGGGGAATCATGATGCTCTTATTTTGGAATAAGTTTACCCCATTCCGTTCTCTGAATTGTCTGTTTGCAGTCCCATTAGTCTGGAAACTTCAGTGGAACAAAGACTGTGTGTCTGTCAGTTGGTACAGGCCCCAGACCAGCATTAAGAAAATAATATACTATACTTGGTAGGCAAAGTGACAATATGATAATAGTGGAGCAGGGGGGAACTTGGGAATGCTAGAATTTTTTTTTTTTTCCTAGAAAAGGGGTGGGGTTAGGGCCATAGCTACCAGGACCACTTAAATGGGGGTAAACTGGCCTGAGGCCTCCCTTCTCCCATACCTGTGAGGACCAGAAAAAGCCTCTTTCCAACAAAACCTCTGTCACTTGAATCTCAGTGTTTCCCATATTGTCTTACTATTACGCCAGGTTTATCTTTATCTTTGCTCTTTCCCATGTCTGGAATGCTCTGTATCATTCATCAAGGCCCACCCAAGCCCTGAATACACTTCCCCAGTTCATTCTAATTCTCAGTAATGTCCCACTGTTTTGAATTCCTGCACTCACAGTCTGGACTATAGTCTTCCACTTAATTATACAGGGTATTTACAAAATCTTTGTGCAATTTAGAAACAAAATACATTTGGATGTACATATGAAACCATTTATCTCAGATTGGGACTTGAATCCATGTGGCCAGGACTCGAACCTGGCCAAAACCCGCAGTCTTCCAACTGAGATCTTGTCTCGTCACAGAAAGAATTCAGTGAGAGACAAAGGGATAGGTGAAAAGTGGACACTTCACAGACAGAATGTGGGCCATCGCAGAGGGCAACTGCTGCCTCGAAATGTGGCGTGGTTTGCTTTTATGGGCTGGGTAATTTCATAGGCTAATGAATGGGAGGATTATTCCAATTATTTGGGGGAAGGGGTGGAGATTTCCTGGAATTGGGCCACTGCCCCACTTTTTGATCTTTGATGGTCATCCTTGGAACTGTCATGAAACCTCTGGGTGTGTCATTTAGCTTGCTGATGTATTACAATGAGCATATACTGAGGAGCAAGGTTTATTTGCATGGTCAATCAAAGGTTAATCGAAGTTGACTTGTCTGCCACCTTGGACACATTTGATTCTAATCAGTTTATGTTGTGTCCTTGGTTATGTCATTCTTTCAAAAACTGTGCCCTGCTCCCTTCCCTCCTATTTCACATATGGTTCAGTTTCAGTTCAGTTCAGTCACTCAGTCGTGTCCGACTCTTTGCGACCCCATGAACCGCAGCATGCCAGGCCTCCCTGTCCATCACCAACCCCCGGAGTCCACCTAAATCCATGTTCATTGAGTTGGTGATGCCATCCAACCATCTCATCCTCTGTCGTCCCCTTCCCGTCCTGCCCTTAATCTTTCCCAGCAGCAGGGTCTTTTCAAATGAGTCAGCTCTTAGCATCAGGTGGCCAAAGTACTGGAGTTTCAGCCTCAACAGCAATCCTTCCAATGAACACCCAGGACTGATCTCGTTTAGAATGGACTGGTTGGATCTCCTTGCAGTCCAAGGGACTCTCAAGAGTCTTCTCCAACACCACAGTTCAAAAGCATCAATTCTTCAGCACTCAGCTTTCTTTATAGTCCAACTCTCACATCCATACATGACTACTGGAAAAACCATAGCCTTGACTAGACGGATCTTTGCTGACAGAGTAATGTCTCTGCTTTTTATTATGCTGTCTAGGTTGGTCATAACTTTCCTTCCAAGGAGTAAGCATCTTTTAATTTCATGGCTGCAATCACCATCTGCAGTGATTTTGGAGCCCAGAAAAATAAAGTCAGCCACTGTTTCCCCATAGCATATGGTAGAAACAATTAAAAATATTTTATGAACGCATATTCCATGTAGAATTTCTAATGCTAATGTTTGCTTTTTGTTGAGTTGGTGATGCCATCCAACCATCTCATCCTCTGTCACCCCCTTCTCCACCTGCCTCTTGCTTTTTGTTAATGTACTTTTAATTTGCAAAGGCAGAGTGCATTCTATACTGGAAAGACCTGGGTCTGAATGCCGCCTCTCTCACTTAATAGATATGTGACCTTAGGAAGTTAACTTTCCTGGGTCTCAGTATCTTCATCTGTAAATGGACAAAACAACTTCCTCATAGATTTATTGGAGAATTAAACTAATATACTGTATGTAAAATTACCTCCCACAGTGCTTGACTGCACATATTAAAGCCTCATTCAGTTTGTCTGAGGAATCTGAAATCTATTCAAAGTCTGATGTGGTCTCTGAATGGAATGGAATGTATTTTATAGGTCAGTTCTCAACACAGATATTTCTTCCTCCAAGGAGCCTTCCTTTTTCCCCAACCCAGTACCCCAGATTTCTCTGTCATAGCCCTTACCTCACTGTATGGTATATCATTCTTTAATTGCCTCTCCCACTGGACTTAATTCTGTGGGGATCTTGTTTACTTTTGTTTTCCCATTGCCTAACATGTTGCCTAGATCAGTAAACATTATGTGAATAAACTAACTCTTAAAAAAAAAAAAGGAATGGTAAACAACACAGTGATATTATAAAACTAGTGTCTGAACTCTATGACAAATAATTTAAATTAAAAAGAAAAATTATTTAGTTATTTGGGTGCATTGGGTCTAAGTTGGTGCATGAGGGATCTTTAGTTGTGGCATGCGGGACCTAGTTCCCTGACCAAGGATCAAACCCAGGCCCCCTGCGTTGGGAACGTGGAGTCTTAGCCACTGGAGCAGCACGGAAGTCCCATAATTTTTTTTTGTGATAAGATAGCTTTCCAGGACTTCCCTAGTTAAGACTCTGCACTTCCACTGTAGGGGGAACAGGTCTGATGCCTGGTCAGAGAACTAAGAGACCGCTCGCCACATGAGGTACAGCAAAACAGAACAAACTAAAACAACGTAGTCTTGTAGCAAGATAGTAGTTCTTGCGATCCTGCTTTTAATGTACATCCAGTTCTTGAAATGTATCTGAAGATGTGATCCAATTACTTGTCAACCTCAGTCACCTGACCTGTCCCCAGAGAACTATATTTTGTAGGTGTAGCAGCATTGACTCCAAGAATTTAGACTCCTTTTCCTTTTAATAATATGACCCCTCCACTCTGCCACCCACACAATGAGTTTTAACAGGCTTCATGGTTGCTGGGTAGTGTACTCTGCCCAGTCCCTTTAACAGTTAGGGGTTGGACATACAGCTAATTCTGCTCAATGGAATGTGAGTAAACCAATGTGTGTCACTTGTCAGTCATGTTCTTAAAAAGGAAAGGTGATCATCTTCTACTTCCTCTTCCTTCTGCTTGCTGGGATGTGGCAACAGACTAGGCAGCCACCTTGGATCAGTGATGCAAGCCTTCTTCACCAGTCAAGGACTACCTACTCCATCTACTTCTGGACTGTTACTTTATCTGAACCCTTCTCTGCGGGTCTCTGTGACATAGCAGCATGGCCTACATTCTTTAAATGAAGATTGAGATCAAAACAGAATCATGAAATCTCTTAGCTTACTCTGAAGAATGTTCTCAAGGAGTTTAAAGGTAAAGCAGAACCAAGTTTCAGTTAAAATAGAATCTCCTGAAGTTGTTTAATTTAACAGCATTTTGTGAAAAACTATGAAATTTGCCCCATCATGGCATATTCAAATTTCTTGCAGGTTTATATATATTCTACCTCTTTTGTTTAGCATAACATATTATTTATGGTAATTTTGATATCCAAGGTGGTTTATATAGCCAGACTCCAAGATGGCCCAAAGAGCCTCATCTCCTGGTATCCATGCCCGTCTATGTTCTCTTTCTACACTGAATCATGGCTGGCCTGTGTGATCAGCACAGTACTCTGGGACTGACATGTGTAACTTCTGAGGCTAAGTCATAAAAGACATGGCCGTTTCCACCTTGGTCTCTCTCTTGGTTTATTCGCTGTGAGGAAGGCCAGCCACCATGTTAGGGGGACACTTAAGCAGGCCTATGGAGAGATCCATGTGGAAAGGAATTGAGGTCTTTCAACAAAAGCCAGCACCAACTTGCCAGAATTTGAGTTCACTCCCATGAAGTGAGTGAGTTATCTTGCAGCATGCAGTGGCCAACCCCATCCAACTTTCAAATAACTACAGCCCCAGCTGATGTGCTAACTACAGTGCCAAGAGAGACATCAAGCCAGAGCCACCCAGCTAAGTGGCTTCTGAGTTCCTGACCCACAGAAACCGTGTGAGAGAATGCTTCTTGCTGCTTTTAAGTCACTTTTGAGGTAATTTGTTATGTATCAAGAGATAACTATTGTTCAGTTGCTCAGTCATGTCCAGCTCTTTGCAACCCCATGGACTGCAGTACGCCAAGCTTCCCTGTCCTTCACCATCTCCCAGAGTTTGCTCAAACTCATGTCCATTGAGTCAGTGATGCCATCCAACCATCTGATCCTCTATTATCCCCTTCTCTTCCTGCTTTCAGTCTTTCCCAGCATCAGGGTCTTTTCTAATAAGTTAGCTCTTCACCTCAGGTGGCCAAAGTTTTAGAGCTTCAGGTTCAGCATCGGCCCTTCCAATGAATATTCAGGATTGGTTTTTCTCCTCCAACACCACAGTTCAAAAACATCAATTCTTTGGCATTCAACCTTCTTTATGGTCCAACCCTCACATCCATACGTGACTACTGGGAAAACTACGGCTTTTACCCGACAGACCTTTGTCAGCAAAGTCAAGTCTCTGCTTTTTAATATGCTGCCTAGGCTTGTCATAGCTCTTCTTCTAAGGAGCAAGCGTCTTTTAATTTTGTGGCTGCAGTCACCATCTACAGTGATTTTGGAGATGAAGAAAATAAAGTCTGTCACTGTTTCCATTGTTAATAAATAACTATTATAGGCTATCAATTCCTTGAAAGTGAAACTCTTTTTTTTGGTAAATTTGTTCTTAGGGATTCATGTTTTTACCTATTTTCCTTCAAGTTATTACATCTCCCTGCCCCCTCCCCCAAAGCTTATAGCATATTCAAATATGGGCTGGAGTATGAGCTGTGAAGGGCTTCCCAGGTGGCGCTAGTGATGAAGAACCCACCTGCAAAGCAAGGGGTCAGGAAGATCCTTTGGAGGAGGGCCCAGCAACCCACTCCAGTATTCTTGCCTGGAGAATCTCACAGACAGAAGAGCCTGGTGGGCTATAGTCCAAGGGGTGGCAGAGTCGGACATGATTGATTGACTACCACTCACTCACTGACAAGGTGGAGGGGAAATCAAGAGGGTAAGACTCAGGCCTCAAGTAAATACTGCTATTTGTCATTTTGGAATCTCCCCAGACTCCCTGTTCTCCATTCTGCAAAGGAATATTTTCTTAAGTCTGGGTATCCTGGAAAGTATATCTCCTTTGGTAAATGAGGAATTTCCAATATCCTATGGAAACTCACTTGGGCAAAAGGAGTGAGATAGTGTTTAGAGGGGAAGTAAAAGAAAAGGGATACCTCTCTTCACAGAATAAATTCAGGCACAGGTCCTTTTCTAGGGACCGGGTGAACCCTGCATCAGCAGCCAGAGAACCAGCAGTCAGCCCAGTGGGTGGGCAGGAGGGGACTTGAGTGAGGATGGGCAGTTCTGGGGGCAGTGGGGCAGGGGTCAGACACAGATCTGCATTAGATCCAAACTCCGTAGATAGTAATACAATGGATGTCACCCAGATGAGCACCACTTTCTTTTTGACACACAAGTTTTAGACTCTCTTAGTCACAAAGTTGACAAGAGTCTCCAGCCTTCTCAGTATACAGGAGATTGGGAGGTCTGGACCTCTGATCTTCAAGTCTCTGTGATGGTGGGAAATCCCTGTGGCCTAGTGGTGGCAGTGGAGACAGTGGATCTGGAGGGACATTGGGAACCCAGAACTTTCACTTCCCCCTCCTCTAGTACTTGCTTCCCTTAGCTTAGACAAAACTGTGCCTGGTCACATGGGGGTCTCTGATGCTAGACTGTTCACCCTCAACAAGGGAAAGTCAATGACTTCTTGAAATTGAATAGCACATGTTGGAAGAGGAAGATAGTCTAAATATCATCTAGCCCAACATCCTCATTTTACAGACAAGAAACTGAAGCCCAGAAAAAAAGAAATGGCTTGCTCAAGGAAATGCAGCTAATGAGGGATAGAATCCAGGTGGTCCTTGTCCCAAATTAGCTCCTTCTATCACATCGCACTGCCTTTACTTGACTTCCATCTTACACTGTTTTTTCCTTTTAACGTCTGACTTCAAGTTCTGGGTCATATTCAGAAAGGTCCATTTCCAGACTTTCTTTTTCCAGTGGAAGAGTAAAGAGCCCCTGCTACTGTTTTTAGGTAAAGTAGGGCATTACCCCTGTTCCCTGCCTCCCTTTCTCCTGTCGCTCTCAGCGAGGAACTAAGAATACTGAGGAGGGCTTTCATAAGTTCTGGGCTCCATTCAGGTTGTGCAGGGGAAGCTGACGGGCACAACGTTCTGGGATGCCCTTTGCCTTGGCAGGCTGACTGTACCCAACTGGATGTCATGGCTTAGTGCCCAATGGCAGGGAGGGTGCCCACCCATACATTAACTTGGTGCCTGGCATCCACAGATGATAGACAGTTGGTTGGATACCTATGCTAAATCCTGCCTGGTCTTCCAGTTCTTGTTTGTGTCACTTTGAGATTCATGTATGTGTGGGAGTTTTAGAAGGATATTGGCATTTCCAGATGGGCAGGAATGACAGCTCACTGTCAACATAGAATCTGTGGTAAACAGCACAGATCCTGGATTTCAAATGTCTCCATGATCCTCCTCTTCCCATCTTTCCCCTACTATAGAGTCCTTTGTATCACCCCTTCCTAGCCAGAAGATGACAGGTCACAGTCTCAGGCTAAAGTTTCTGTGAAAGGAAAGGAAGTGAAATATGTGGGTTAGGATGGCTGGGGAGTGGAGAGCAGCAAAGGCATCCTGCTTACTCTGCCATAGGCTTCAGAAGACTCTGGAATGTACTTGCTGCTGCTGCTAAGTCACTTCAGTCGTATCCGACTCTGTGTGACGCCAGAGACGGCAGCCCACCAGGCTCCCCTGTCCCTGGGATTCTCCAGGCAAGAACACTGGAGTGGGTTGCCATTTCCTTCTCCAATGCATGAAAGTGAAAAGTGAAAATGAAGTCGCTCAGTTGTGTCCGACTCCTGGCGACCCCGTGGACTGCAGCCCACCAGGCTCCTCCGTCCATGGGATTTTCCAGGCAAGAGTACTGGAGTGGGGTGCCATTGCCTTCTCCTGGAAGGAACTTACTGCCCAGTAATTTCCACTGCAGTCTCAGGCAACCTTAGACTGTATTGCCACCTGCTGGACACGAAGGAGATCGACAACCCTGTGTCATCTCTTCAGATGGAGAGTTAACTAAAACTGCACAATTATGCCACCTTTATTCCAAGGTTAAATTCTTCCTTCTCAGAACCTGTTGAGGTTACAGTTTTCTCTCTTGGAAGTCTGCCTTTTCAGGACTGGAGTCTAGGGAGACCTGGGAGTCTCCCTAGGACTGGTTCTCTAGAGAGGCTAATTTCCCCATGTGCTGTCCTTTATCAAAAATTCTCTCAGAGGCTGAATACAGAGCCCTGCGCCCTCACTCAGCTGCATGAGGTGGAGGGAGGTTGCAATTTATGTCCCTCCTCATATAGGTTAACTATGTCCACAAACAGAAAGCAGCAGGCAGATGGGATTATGCTTGGCTCTAGATCACAGGGTCCCTGTTAGCCTCAGAGGCGGAAGGAAATCCTAGATTGCCCTTATTTGACTCTCCCCTGCCTGATCGAGCTATGGGGGGAAGTGGGGGAGTCCTCCACTGTGCTATTCATACTTACTGGCTGTTCTCCTCTTCCCATGTCCTAGCAGAGACAATGCCACTAGAACCCACTAGCAATCACCCCGTCCATGCTGAAATCTTGGGTGAGTTAACTCCTAGAGTCCCCAGGCTGCATCTTCAGAGGTGAAGGTCATTTGTAAGCAGTGTGTGTGTGCTCAGTCGCGTCCGACTCTTCACGACCCCATGGACTGTAGCCCACCCGGCTTCTCTGTCCATGGGATTCTCCTGGCAAGAATACTGGAATGGGTTGCCATTTCCTCCTCCAGGGGATCTTCCTGATCCAGGGGTCAAACCTGGATCTCCTACATTGCAGGCACATTCTTTACCACTGAGACACTGGGGAAGCCCTTTATAAGTAGTGACAACTCCCAAATGAATCTTTTATTGGTAAAATGGGACATCAATAAATACGCTCAGAATTGATCAGGACATATAATATCAATCTGTGTAGGGTATAGGGCTAGGCAAACAAATGGCAGCAGATCTAGAAATCTACTTTCTTTTCCCAGCTGGAATTGCGATTTACCCAGATTAAGTAAAGAGCAGCCATTTCTTTTTTATTTTTTGGATGCCTGACCTTGACTGAGGAGGATGTCCTTTAAGTGTCTTTGAAATTGCTATTTTAGAAGGAAGAAATCGAGGAATTAAGACGGTGGATGGGGAAAATCCTGTGCCGGGTATCGTGTACATCATGTCATCTGTGTACTAGGTGCCCTCAGTTTACTTGTTATGGCTGAAATGTATTGAGTGCTGACTTAACACTCTTAAACACTTTAACGTGTTTTCCATTTATACCTTTAAATGATCTTATGATTTGGGTACTGCACTTTATTATACTCTTGTTCTTAATCGCTACTAGGCTATACTCTTTGTGGTGAATGTGCAGATTTTAAGGATCTGGGTCCTTAAAACTCAAATAGTGTAATTATCTTCCTTGTAAATTCCTAACAAAACCTTTATTCAAAGTAATATGTGGTTTCAGAAACTTTATTGTACCTAAGAATTATACAAGGTGTGTTGTGAAGAATAGATTCTTGAGTGCTGCTTCCAGATACCCTGATTCAGGAAATCTGGACCAAAGCCCAGCAATCTGCATTTTAAAATAGGCACCCAAGTAATTATGATGAAGGTGATATTTGGATTATGCTTTGAGGAACACTGCCTTTGACTATAAATGGCTTGAGGGTAGGGCTGTAACTATAACAAATCTTCATGTGTACATCCATCTTGGCTGCGTGTAGCAATAGATGTGATACTGGTGTTTATCATCTGTGGTGAAGAACTAAACCCTGTCTATTTACTCTTACCTCTGTGTGTGTGTGTGTATGTGTGCATACATGCGTGCATACAAGGAAGAGGCAGCCTTGAGCCTCCCAGTCTGTCAAAGGCCCTTGGAAAAGAGGCTATATGTTAAGTGGCTTTTCCTTTTGCTAACCTGAAATATCTCTGGGCAAAGGTTTGGAGAAGGCTGTACAATTTGACATATTGACCCTGCTGTTTCTGCTGCCTTCACTGGAGAGGGCTGAGAAGAGGCTGTTAGTTTTCTCTACCTTTTGAAATGCACAATGCAGGGGGCGGGGTGAAGGGAGCAGAGTCTGGGGACTAAGCTAGAGTTGGTAAACAAGCTTTGAAGCAAACTAAGGAAGGAAGCATATTAGCAGGGGAGAAGTGAAGGGCTGCACAGGGCTCCTGTAATGCCACAGCATTCTCTGAAGACAGCATCAGTCGCTGCCGGGTGTCTCTTATTTTGAAGGAAATAACAACAAAAAACAGTATTGGCAAACTGACCCTTGGCTAACACTTGAAGATTTGTCTGGAAATTGTGCTCTGAAAAGCCATTTACATCAGAGAAGCAAGAGAATGAAGGACAAGTCTTGCAGGGAAAGAAAAAAAAAAAGGCCAAAAAATACAGCAAGCACCTCAAATAGCCCAAAGGAGGTAGCAGGGACCTGGGGAAAGCTCTGTTTAATCTTTGGCCTAGCTACCATAGCCAGGAGGATAATTTTTAATGCAGTCTTTATAACAAGCCTGCCTTTTGAGGTTGTGATGAGCCCTCCTAGCTCTAGAATCAGTGATGGCTCTTTGAAGAATTTCTTTCCCCCTTCAACTCCTGGCGACAGATTAACTAAAACTCCAAACTGAGAAATTAGGGAACTCCGAAGCTGCTCTGTGTGTTTTGAAAGGCTGTATTTGGTTCAATATGGTGAAGGCAAAATCCCTTCTACTTTCTAGGTTCCTTTCTCCCCATGGCTTCTCTCCTCACATCTGGATAGCCTCAAAGAATGTTTTAAGGTTAACAGGGAAATTTTACAGAATGATCAAAAATAAAGAAATCTCTAGAGATGGTTGCATAATCTTCTTCCTCTTTATTTTCAAAATGTTTTTCCAATTGAATAACTAACAAATCAAAAATTAGGGTTGGATTGAATCTTGGAGGTCAGAGAAGAGAGGAATGAAGCACAGAGTTTAAAGGACGTTTTAAGGTCAAAGGGCTGGTCTTAGATTCAAGATAAGTCTGTGTGGACTCCTAGTTCAACATTCTCTCTAACTCCTTTCATAACTACTTTACTCAAGAGGTTTGTGCCTGGCCCCCAACTCCCCCAACCCCCTCACGCAAGTACAGTAGCAACAAAAGTCTTGGCTTTTTATTTTTTTTTGGAGGGGGAGAGTTTGGCATATGGTGTCTTTTCCTGTGAACTTTGAAAATAACTATTTCCTTTAAAAAAACAAAAAAGGGCTTACCTCAATCTTATTTTATGAACGCAAACATTCAAAAACCCCAACACACCCTAGAGCAAACCCTCAACGCTCCAGGTTCTGATTATCCAGTTTCCTTCTTCCTCCCTCTGCTGACCATGCATTTGGATGTTTATGTTGGTCAGTAGCTCTGCAAAAAATCTGATACTATATATGTTGTGGGGTCATTTGTCCTGTTTGTCAGCAGCTTCTGGATCCCTGGGTGGTACTATGGGTGCCGTGTCCTCACACTCAGTATTCCCCTGGCCATCAAGGCTGTAGTTCTGTTGGTGTTAGTTTGGTAGTGTTCTGGGAGTCATTCCTAGAGGTCCCAGTTACAGCCTGCTTCTCCAGCTATTCAAAGGATTTGGTAAGCACTCCATAACTGTCTTACATTTCTGCTTAAAATACCGAGATGTTGAGAGCGTTTTTTTTGGCTGCACCACGGTTTTCGACCTTAGTCCAACCAGGGATTGAACATGTGCCCCCTGCAGTGGAAGCTCAGTCTTAACCACTGGACTGCCAGGGAATTCTGAGTGGTTTTTTTTTCCTAAACTGGCTGATATGGGCATTTAGAAGTTAATCATAATGCAACTCAAAATTAGTAACAACAGAGGACAGGAGCCTAGGTCAGAGAGCCTAGAGGTTACCCAAATAAATAATATTTGAGTTGGAACTTGAAGGTGGAATATGCTAAATGGAGAATCATTGGGAAGGCAAGGGAACAAGTACATTTCAGGGAGCAAGATGTACCAAGGTGTGGTCATTAAAGAGCACAGTGTGTTAGACAGATGGGGTGTTCACTCTGGCTAGACTATTAACAGAGTCAGGAGAGATGAGGCTGGAGCAACTGTGAAATGTGGTGGGAATAAGAAATACTGTCTATGCAGGGGAGCAGACCTGACTGCAATTCCAGTTCCTCCATGTAGAAACTAAGTAATTCTGGTCAAATCTTGTATGCTGCTGCTGCTGCGTCGCTTCAGTCGTGTCCGACTCTGTGCGACCCCATAGACAGCAGCCCACCAGGATCCCCCGTCCCTGGGATTCTCCAGGCAAGAACACTGGAGTGGGTTGCCATTTCCTTCTCCAATACATGAAAGTGGAAAGTGAAAGTGAAGTCGCTCAGTTGCGACCCCATGGACTGCAGCCCACCAGGCTCCTCCGTCCATGGGATTTTCCAGGCAAGAGCACTGGAGTGGGTTGCCATTGCCTTCTCCCCAAATCTTGTATAGTCTATACACAAATTTTGTATAGTCTCACTTTCCTTATCCACCAAGTAGGGACCTAAAATATCTATTTCATAGGGGAACTGAATGTGATAATGCATATGAAGTGTTTTGTACAGTGCTTGGCACAGACCAAGTGCTCAAAAAGCCTTTGCTATTATTATTAGGTAAACTGGAAACAGATTACTAAATATCTTGAAGGCAGGTGGAAGATAAACTGAAATGGGAAGAACTGAGTGGCTCCAAGACTACGTAGGGGGCTGCTGTAACAGTCTAAGCGGGGATGATGCTCTGAAATAAGGCAGTGACAGTAGAGATACAAAGAACTGGTTGGCTTCAGAAGGCTTCTTTGGTACCAAAGTTCCAGAATTTGGTGATTAACTGAATGAAGAATTATGAAAAGACGAGACAAACAGTAACATCATTAACTTAGGTTACATATGAGGAACAGCAAGTCCAGATAGTAGCTTAAGCTCAAGGCTCTAAGTGCCTCCAAGTCCAAGGCCTGTTCCAAAGAAAGTGGCCTTAAGTAATTCTTTTGTGCATAACACTGATATGGCTCTTACCACAAGCGTCACAAGCAACAACTTGCTTCTCCTTGAATGTTCAAAGGAGTAGGACTAAAATAGACCACTGGTCCTGCAAATTAGTAGGTTGAGTGGAGACAGAACAGAGTGGGCAGAGTGCAATGGATTGAGTAAGTGGGAACTTCAGACCAAGTATAAACTTCTTCAATAAATCTAGCACTGAAGGGAAGCAGCAAGCCAACATTAGAGAGGCAGTGGGGAGGCTTCTACATGTTGGTTTGCTCAACATGTTACTCTTCTAGGGTACAGTACTGGAAATCTGGACTACATTTCCCACAATCCCTTGTAGCTAGGGGTCAGATACTATTTCAGATCTGCCAATCAGATGTATTATCATATGTTTCTAAAGTCAGCAAGGATTAAGAGAGGGTGCAGGGCATCCATTTGGGGATGCTGACAGTGGCAGAGGTAGTGTGCTTCTTGAACAGGCAGCTTCTTTACTGTAGTAGAAGCAGCACCTTCTGGAGCAGTCTTTGGCTATGATTTCTGGAAGTCCAGTTTAATTTCTTCAGTCTCCTCAACAATTCTGTGATCCATTTAATGCCCTATTACAAATCCTTTCCTGCTTAGACTGGCTCAAACGGATGTTTTCTGCAACTGAACCTGATTAATATGGTGGAGAGGCTATGTGGTTTTTTTTTTTTTTTAATGAACGTAACGGTACCATTTTGTAGCTTAAAGAGTTAAAGACAACTTACTTATTACTGAAAAATATAACATACAAAGAGAAAGAAATTGAATTGAGAGAAAAGAAGGAATAACTTATGGAAGATATTGGAAGATAGAAAAAGTTAGGTGGGAGAGCCATCCTTTGACAGCCCCAATAATTCTTGCCTCCTCGTATTCAAGCTCCTTCGACTTGTCCTACAAAGAAAAGGGCTCACCAGCCTAACCAAAAGCATGCTGTGGAAATGATGGAGTGTGACTTCTAAAGTTAGGTCATTAAAGAATTTATAGCTTCCTCCTTGCTCTTCACTCACTCACTCTGGGGGAAGGTACCTGACATGTTGTGAGGGCACTCAAACACGCTATGGAGAGTCCCATTATGTGGAGGAACTGAGGCCTTCTGCCAACAACCAGTACAGACTTGCCAAATATGTGAGTGAGCCACGTCAGAAGTAAATCCTCCAGCCTCACTTCGAGTCTTCAGAAAACTGTAGCCCTGACTGACATCTTGACTGCAACCATAAGAGAGATCCCAAGCCAGGATTACCCAGCTAAGCCACTTGTGAATTCTTCACCCTTAGAAACTTGTTTAAATCCAGGGAAGATTCCTTGGAGGAGTGCACAGCAACCCACTCCAGTATTCTTGACTGGAGAATCCCATGGATAGAGGAGCCTAATGGGCTGCAGTCCTTAGGGTTGCACCGAGTCGGACACGACTGAAGTAACTTGCCATGCATGTGTTCTAATCCACGGTGCTATGGGAAAATTTGTTATGCATCAACAGCAGGGCTATCTTACAGGGATGAGGTTAGTTTTAGAGATGAAGTGTGCCTCTGAGATATGTCACAAGCATTCAAATCTAGGGGTGGGAAAAAGAGGAAGTTTAAGTCTGATGACCAGTATTTTCTCTACAAAGAAAAGAGGCAAAGCCATCTGTAAGGGTGGGAAGTAGGGACTATAAAGTTGAGAATAATAAAAAGAATACAATAGTTACCAGGTAAAGCTGAAAAAAGCCAAATAGGAATGGCTTGAGTTAAAAAATCAGACATGTGCAGTGGAGTCAGTTGGTATATTATGTGATTTCCTATCACTATGCTTGATAACCCAGAGGGAATAGAGTAAGAGATGGTACGTTTCGCTTGATTTGACAACTGGTGAAGCAGACAGCAGAAAAACAACAGGGTCAAGGGAACTCAGGGTGCTGACTTAGCCCACTGAAGTGACTAACCACGCAGTCCAAGCTGGTAGACATGGAAACAAGTTGAGGAGGAAACACGTGGCCTGAGAGAGTAAGAGTTGATTCTGAGTGCAGAATCAACATTTAGAGAAACATAACGGCTATAGAAGCCCAAAGCAGTAACTCCTTAGGAATCAGAAGTCCCAGGTTATGGTCATGGCACACTATTAACAAACTTGGTATTCTAGGCAAACAGAAAATTTTCAGGGCCTTTATCTCCCCTACTGTTGGTTAAAAATACTCAAAATGTTAAGTAAGAACAGTGGCTTGCTTACAGTAAGCCTTCTGCAATGATTTTAGCAATTATTCTTAGATGTTTTAAAATTATATTGTTTAATACACACGTATAAAGCATAGTTAACACTGGGAAACCCAAAACCCAATTAAACTGACTACTACTGTGTTTTTTCCTGATCTTATCCTTCTGACTTCTCCCCTGGAGATAACAACTATCTTGGATTTTGTGTTTATCCTTCTTTTTCCTAAAAAAATATGTCCTGTTACACATTGGTACAGGGCCTATTTCTTTATAGGCCAGATGAAGCTTTGGATCAATGCTCTCTGAACTCCCCTCCAGCTCTGAGTATATGAGGTATGACAGGTGGATATCAAACGTACACACCTAGTAGAATCGTATCAATGTTTGTTTTTCAAGGCTTTATAAAGCTAAAACACCGACTCTTCTGTTGAAATTTCCAATTCGACAAAAGGATATCTCAGTGAAACATCTAAAGATCAAGACTTTTCTTTCAGTTTGCACCTCTGCTATAAAGTTCTACTCTAGAGAAAACCAACACAAGGAGCTAAATAATTTAAGCCCCTAACCCTGTCCGATGAAATCCTGAAATTCAAGCCTGAGGAAACAGGACAGAAACAGATGAGCTGGGAAAGTATACTTTATTTCAATGACAAGTATTTTAATAAAAATTAAGAGGCGTGGTTGGGTTCATATGAAATAGTTTTTAATACAACATAGATTTATTTCTTCCATATATATGTGTATATGTAAGTAGATGAAAGTAAAACAATTGAATATTTTTGATGTTCATCAACAGTGCTCACATTATTTGTTTCACAAAAAACCACCTTTAAATAAGGTAAACACGAATGCAAATCTGCTGACCATATGGCTTTTCTCCAGGGTTACTGTCCAGCCTAGGACGCTGGTCTTCCTGGCTGTAAACAACCTGAGATTTTATATTTGTTATAGCAGTTACCAAGTTGATCAGAGTTAAGTAAATTGGACCAGGCAGTGGAACTGCTGTGTCAAGGGCAAATAAATACTCACCCCCACACCCCATACACAGGTCTGTGTTTTTCAGACTTTGGTATGGCTGGAATAAAAGTCAGCTGAGACTGCTGGTACAAGGTAACAGATTAATGTGTTTTCAGTGGCTTATGAGGAGGCCACACCTATAAAGCAGGATGTGAGTATGTTCTGAACCTGAACAGTACCAGGAAGACAGTGGTCAAAAGAATGAGCAGTCACTATAGTCATTTTCTCATGGAATTTAAGTCATTTTCCTTATTCTACCCATTGAACTGGCATAAGAAAATGTATTTTCTAAGAGGTATCTTCTCCCCAAGGACAGTCCTGCTTCAATCATTTAAAACATAGTATACAAATTACCTTGATTTTTATAACCTGCCTCTTTAAAAATGGTAATAAGAAGTATAATATCATCCTTTTAGTTTCTGTCTACCTTGGAGTGTAATATGAATTGTGAAAAGTACAATTAAGGACTCTCAGAATGCCAGGATAGGTGTAAGAGACTAACACAAGCAGCTACTGTTCTGTCTCACCAATGAAGGGTACTGCAGTGCGCTATTTGAAATTGAATCCGAATACTCTCCTTGTTTACCTCAAGTACAGCTATCGGGAGAGCAAAGCATCATTTACTACCTACATTCGTTTATTCCTGGTAAGAACATTCGCAAATCACAGTGGCACTTCTAGAATACCCACAGAGAAAGGCAACCTTCCCGAAAGCAAATGTTCTTCTTCCTGGATAAGATCAAAATGCAGAACTCAAAGGCTAAGATTCTGAAACATGTCTACATTTAACCTTTAACCATAACACTTGACCTTCACTGAAATTAGGGTAGAATATTCAACTGTTTACTTTCCACTGTTCATATTCCAAACAGAAGGCAGCCTCTGAAAAAGGTCTCAAAAATAAGTAAGCTTCACCTCCCAACTTCTGACAGTAGTAGTAGAATTCAAGGTACTTCTTTACTCTAGTTTTTGGGAATGTCCTAAATCTCCAGCAAACTAAATCCAAATTAGTGTATCCTAGGCCCCCCCAAAATCCTAAGCAAACTGGCTGCTTTAATCATTAGTTTACTACAGAGACAATGGGGTGGTCTATTTTGTGAGCTAACAAAATTAATATAGGCAGGCATTCACCTATAGTGAGTGTTATTCACACTTTGACAGGTCAGATGTATTGCTGGTTAAGTTCTAGAACTGGTGAGCAAAGAGGTGTCCTTCTAAAATAACAACATAAGGTTTTTCATGAATGACAGATGCTAGCCTAATTTGCCTCTCTAGATATTTAAAAAGCACAAAGTAACTCTTTTCTATTTAATCCCTTCTTTGAGTTATACTCAAGTAGCTAATTCTTTGCAATAGACTCATACTTGTTTTTCCTAAACTTGGTAGGAGTTCTGGGTTTCAAGTGTAGTATAGACAGTTTGGGTTGTCATCACCCAAATAAGTGAAATGAAAAGGGTTTTGTATTTTCCAGTTAAAACTATTTTTAAATAAAGTTGAACTGTTGTGAGCTGCTGACTGACAAACATTAAGTGACCAGAATTAGGGGCATAATGGGTGTTTTTTCCTCCTCCTTAATACCACACCACCCTCTTCAGAAGAAATAGTTTACTTATTCACTTATTTATACCAGTAGAAGCAGAAGCAGAAATACTATTATATTAGGGCTTATCTTGAATCTGTCTATAGAAGTTGGAACTAAATAAACAAGATAGCTTTGCTTCATCAGGAGAGAATCCTGTTTTGCATGAAACTTGTGGAAGAAGCATTCCATACGAGCCCATTCCCCCTACAAACAATGCTCAAGAGATCACTTTTGGAATTACTTGTCAGTATGCTTCCTCCGAGTCCCTATCTATTCCAGATCGCAAATCCCTTCCCATGCCAGACAGTTTTAAACTCAAACCACACCAAATCTGCAAACAAGCGACCAAATAAAGAACTAGTCTGGGAGATTATAAAGTCTCCTTTCGAGAGCCAACAAGATGCTAGGATAGCCAGAGCCTCGGGTATTTCAGAAATCTAACTTTTTACACACATGTCCCAGGGCCTTCACACATTTCAACTTTGAGCTTAATCAAATTTCACACACAGGTGCAAAGCCTATCTCTTCTCCACATGTACACTGCTTCCTCCTCTTCATTCTAACCTTCACTCCTACATAATCCACACCTACCGTTTCAGCTAATACAATTTCTAGCTGGAATGTGGGAAAGAGAAAAGAAACCTATCCCAAGTTAGAAAAGTTTAGGGAACAAGATGTCCTAAGGATTCTAAATAAGAATGGGGTATATTTCTCTATATAAATGCTATCAACATCAAAGACTCAGTAAACAGATGCACTAATCAGAAAAGGTCCATTCCTATAAATGCTAGAAGGAATTTGGTTCCTGTGAGCCAGAGAACACAAACACAGTTACTTTTTCCAATCCAAATTTCTTGCCTGCTTGGATCCTTTAAGGTAACTTTAGATGATCTGTTTCATTAATGAGGAACGGGATATGAATTCTGATCTTGCGGTTGCAGGCACTTAACCAAATTATCAAGCTATCTACAATGATGGTTTACTTGAAACATTTCTTCTCAGCATGAGGGTTTTTTCTTGCATCAAATGAGTAAGGACTCAAAGGGGGGAGGGGAAAAAAAAGGTACTTGTCAGTTTGAAAGTCACAGACAGTTTATCTTTCTATAATTAGATTAGGAGAAAAAAAATGAAGAACCCACTGTAGCAGGAAGAAGAGTCTTCCAGGGTCTGGCATCTGTGAGGAAACAAGAAAAAAATTAGAGTTCTTAGTTCCTTTCAATGACAAAAGCACCAACTACATCTGACAACAGGCCACAAAACTATAGCCCAATTAAGGTCTCTTGGTCTGCTGGAAGAATCTGTTGTTGTCAAGGGCAGAACACCAAGTACCTTCTGACCCTTAGCTCTTTAGTATCACTAATCACAAAGAAACTTAATTGATTTAAAAACATTCTATACAGAGATCAATATACAGTCCTTGTATCAATAGTTATCATGGGTGAAGAGAAAATCAGAATTGACCATCCAGGCAACTGACTTCTTCAGACAATTCTGGACTAATTCCAATTATTTTTTTCTCTTTTCATATACTCTATCTACTCTTTAATTTAATAATATATTTTGAGCTGTTACGATGCACATTGAAAGTAAAGTCACTCAGTTCTGCTCGACTCTTTGCGAACCCACAGACTATATAGTCCATGGAATTCTCCAGGACAGAATATTAGAGTGGGTAGCTGCCCCCTTCTCCAGGGGATCTTCCCGACCCAGGACCAGCTGAGCTATCAGGGAAGCCCACAATGCATATTAGGGGAACAAAAATGAACATGGTATTACCTGCTTCTGAGGCACTTATCTGGTAAAATATTGATAAAAACATAAATGGGATAAAGCATTTAAGTGCAAGGTGAACAAACCGTTTTCATGTATGTGCAATAAAAATAATTTTCTGCTTACTCTTTAAGTTCCTTAAGGGAGTAAGTCATGCCGTGTGTGTGTGTCTGTGTGTGTGTGTCTGTGTGTCTGTGTGTGTGTGTGTACCCAAAGAAGAGAATTCTGCAACAACAGGCGTTCAAAAAATGATGCTTTATTTTTAACTAAGAGGATAAGAAGATCTGTGGCTATTTAAGGATTCTTACCTAAATTTTCCCCCTTATTCCTCTGTGGTAACACGTATAAAAAAATTATCCGTGTTAATGACTTTATCAATTTTCCAAAGCAGAAAAGTGTTTAGTCTTAAGTGACAGAAATTTCTCCTAGGCTTTCACCACAGAGTAGCCATTGGATAGGTAGCTATCCATACTGGATAAACACCAAACATTTTAAGCAGTGTGCCAGAGAGGGATTCAAAGTTCTCCATTTACCCAGGTCTGTGTGTGCTTTTCTGACGCACTCCAGTGAAGTTGTGTCTCTTTCCCTTCTGGGACCAAATCCAATGTTCTGGCTTCCAGATATATTTAATAATTTGATGTCAGAACCTACCAAGAAAAATGGCCCGTCCCTAGAAGCAACTGATAAATATTATTGTTCTCAGCTAAGGGGTGTTTGCTTTTAGAATATCTTCTGTTTCTCACCAGAAGAAACATCAGTTTTGGTACAAAACAAACCCTAGCTGGCAGACGATCCATCTGCTTCACTGTTCAGAAAAAGTGAATGGACTACAAGGCAACAAGCCAATTACTCATTCATTCAATAAATATTCACTGAAGGCCTACCATCTCAAGACAGTGGGGATTATCATCCCATTCCCGGCCCAACAATATTTTGCCAGAAGCCATGTGGCTGGTCAACCTCAGCCAAGGCAGCCATTTGAAGCATCAGACCTGGCTCTGCTGTGGATACATTGGGTGATCTCAAAGAAGGGCTTCATCTGTGAAAACTAAAAGATTTTGGTCTCTTTATATAGATTTTGTGAGGTTCTGCTAAATCAAATATTCAGATAAGATCTACAGTGCAATAAGATCTACAGACTTTTGGAGACCCAAAACTTTAAAATGCTAGTTAAAAAGTATGAATTTTTTGATGAGTATTAAATTGTACTGCACAGGGAAAGAATTGCAAAGCAGTGAAGCACAGCTGTCTGATTAATCTCAGTCCATTAAAAAGGCATGATAGATCTAGAATGCAACTTTGATTTAAAAAAAAAAGGAAAAGGCAATGTGCACTAACATTAGGGAGAGCAACTTGGCATGTAACAGAATTCTAATTTAACTAGTAAATGTTTATTCATTAGCATGTAAAGCCATAACAGAGGCTATATACTTAAAAAACGAAAGGCACACACAGAGCTTTAATTTGGTACCATAATCTGAAAGAAAATTGGACCCAAATTGCTTTATGTCCAGTTAAATCTTGCTACCATCTGAAAAAATTGTGAAATAAAACTGAAACACTTACTTGATGAAATATTCAGTTACTGTGCATTTCCATCTATGGAGTAGAAATATTTCAAAATAAATACACCATGTCAACTGAAATTCACTCCACCGCCCTAGTCTTACTAAACACAAATGATTTATTCCCGGGGTATATGGAATTATATAATAAAGCAGAATTTAAAATTAGTGACTGGATTCTATTCACCATGGAAAAAGAAAATAGTCTTCCACCTATCAAGCCTTATGGCATATGACTAGGTAATCTCATTTTGGGGGAAATGCAACTATCCAAAGGGAAATGTTTTATAGGGGATCCTGTAGCCACCTAAAAATTAGCTCAAACAACAACAAAGACTGAGATCAAGGAAATCTGAATTTGGGGGCAACATCAGGAAAAGGAAGTTTATATTAAATAAAAATGACAAGATGTTGGGTGTACCAATACATGGGAATTTCTTTACTAGGGTGGTATGACATGAATTTCAGACCTGTTTACTCAGCATTGTCTCCGAAGCCTTGGGAAGACATCTGAATACCATTCTTAGGCTGGTTCTTATAACATTACTTTCATTTTGTCTCTACCCATTACCTTTCAGGCCCTTGCAATCCAATTTCTAATCCCAATTCCCTATTGATATTATGCTTTAAAAATCAGGGATGATTTCCTCCTAGCTAAAATAGATAGTCTTTTTATTGGTCCCAAACTTATCCATGGAATCTGACGTCAGTGGTCACCCTTTTTTTTTCCTTTCTCGGTTTGAGTTTTATTTGCAAAAATGTAATTTTTTAAGCCATCAGTAACTCACAATTGAAGTAGGCATTTATTCATAGCTGAAACCAAAGGCTTGAGATGGGAGTAGAGAAATGGCATGAGAGAGGTGGGAGTGGGCAGGAAACAAAGAGAACTAAAAAGACAGGAAAAGGAAATGAGGGGATAATTCTGGTCTTGGCAGTTAAGAGACTCATTCAGGGTCCAGATCTGCCAACTACCAGCAAAGCAAACAATTCTTTGTGCGATTAGTATGTATTTTATAATTAAAAAATTTTAATTACGAAAAAGGTCCTTGTTTATAGTTTTGAAGAGCAGATAAGAATACTGATGAGAGCACAAAGCATAGAGCTTTCTATTGGGAAGCTCAACTAGTATGCATGCGTGCTCAGTTGCTAAGATGTGTCTGACTCTTTGTGACCCCAGGCTCCTCTGTTCATGGGATTTCCCAGGCAAGAATACTGGAGTGGGTTGCCCTTTCTTTCTCCATCACCCTGTCTTGAAAATATTCTTTAGGCTTCTGTGATCTTATACTTGCTTGTTACTAACCAGGGTTAGGAACAGGGTGAAGTGAGTGACCTGCTTAAGATGCAAAATCTGAGGAGGAACTCACTCTCAGGGTCATATGGGTGCAAGGTATTTGGTATTCAGACTGAACATGTCCTGAGATAATTAAGACCAACTCTATTTATTTACCACAACACATAGCAAAAGCATTTTGCCATTATTTCACTTACTGTTTTTCCATGGGAGAACATATGGCAGAGACTTGGGAACACGCATGCCTGAAGCCAGGTTACTCTTATGTTCCATAACTATGTTGCTTGCAGGGCTGCAAAAAGAGAGATGAATTTGAGTATGCTGGCATATTTGCATTCTTTAGGCAGGCACACGTAAGAATCAAAATGTGTTTTTTTGTAATTTGGGGAAAAACAACCACCTACATTCTGAAATGTAAACACATTTCCATCAAAACATTCTTGCAATTAGAATGATTACCACTTCTCTGGAAAGCTCACTGTTCTGTACAGGCATTAAGATGGGTTTAACCATTTTCATTTTCTAGAAATTGAGATAAACAGCAATGCCATCTACTGTTCAATTGTATGACAGGCTCATCAACTCACTCAATATACATAAGAGATAAAAAATGCCAAGACAACCAAACTAAAGGCAACAAATCTCACAGAATTGAGATAAAATTAATATTGTACCAATGGAATTCATCTTTAAGTTTTCCTATCTCAGTGCATACATAAACTACAAATAACTGTACACTTGTAACAACTGACTGTAGGAGCTAAAAAATAAAAACTGGTTAAGTATTCTATTTGAGGAAAAAATAAAGTCTACTATCTAATACTTTCATTTTCTAATTTGGAAATGCTCTCATTTAGGTTTGAAATACGATCTTTTTTTTCTTGTTGGCCACACTGTATGGCTTATGGGATCTTAGTTCCCCAGCCAGGGATGGAACCTGCACCTTTGGCAGTGAAAGTGTGACGTTCTAACTACTGGACTGCCAGGGAATTCGGAACATGATCTTAGAAGGTTTGAAGATCAAGTGGTAACAGAAAATCTTAGAGATTTAAATTAGATACAAAATCAGTGGGGAAGGAGAGACGAGTTTTTTCCCTATCTAATTGGTATTATGGATTGTCCAATCTCAAATCGGGAACTTTTAAGATTACTTTTTCCTTGGACACTAGTTATCCAGAGCAAAAATAACACATACAGTACAGCTACATAAGTTTTCAAAGCATTAAAATAACATGAACTTAGCAAAAACTCTAGCTAAGACGTAAGAATGGCTGGCGCCACTGTCTCCTGTGCTAGACTACAAGCTGGTATTTTTGTGTTCCCACAGGAATTAATGCAAAGCATGTGACCTTTTTATGACTCAAGGAATAAATAGAAAAAACCCACCAAAACTATATCTAGACAAATTACCACCAAGTAACATCATTGAGGAAAGAGGTCAATACATGCTCTGGAGCCTTTGGTTGGTAACAGAGCACTTTGATTCTGGGAGGATGTGGTGGGAATGAGATCTTTTCATTTACCTATTGTTGCCCCCACAGTAGTTGGCTGTGCCCCAGACAAATGGGGTGCTGGTCTGTTCCCACAAATCTGCCAAAGGAAACAAAACAGTTTGTGGTGCTACTAGGTAAAACACCAATTCATACTAGTAGAATTTGTGAGATGAGAAATAATAAACAAGTTCAGAGAAGCAAGTAAAAACTGGTCAAGTACCCTAAGAGACACAGTAGCAAGAATTTAACTGAAGGATATAAACACAAGCGACATAAATAATAATAATAAACATGCCTAGCAACAACCAAACACAGATGGTATAACACAATTTATGAAAAAAACATATGTAGTGTTTCTTTTTCAATCAAGTGGGAAAGGCTGTTCCACGTGTCTGCACAGAGATACAAATGTGTTTGTACTGGGGCTCAATAAGAGTAATATGGCATTCTGAACAACATGGTATCTTCATAAAAAAGGAAAACCTTCCTTCTGTTTAAAGCAAATGACTTCAGATTTTGACACTGTGGAGAAAGAGACGTAGAGGCCCTTCACCTTTGTCCCAGTCTTCATCGCAAGGAGGGCACTGCCATGTGCTCTCAGCCAGAGTCTCTTGTCCAAGGCTCCTGGTTTGGTTGACTGCAAGACAACAGAGATTCTGACTTAAGAAGGGGACACTGCCAAGTTATTATGTTTAAAGGAGTCAGTGGCTTAAAAGGTTGCAGGGTCTTTGTTTCTGAAAAATGGATAGAATGAAAACTAAACAGGTCTTATCTCCTTTCCAACAGAAGACAAGAAAGAGAAGCAGAAACAAAGATGTTTGCCGTATTTATGGTAATAAAAGAATTTTTATTTTTAAATGAATTATTAGTAAAATGAATCAGATTGTTCAAAGTCTGGCACACATAACCTGACAATCTTTTGCTGCTAAGATTAAAAATCTCAAAGGCAGAAAAGTATTGTTTTTCTGAAATGATGAAAGCCAAAAATCAAGGTGATAATGTAGCATCATATAAATTTGAAGGCGCTAACCTCCAGTACTGAAACATCTCAGCTAGTTAGTCTTACCTACATCCTGCTCAATACAGCTTTTGTCATCACAGCTTGAGATATGATGACTGATTTCAGCCCGAGGAACCTGATGGCGAGCATTGAAGGGACAAGTCGCCAGTTTGTTTGCGACATCAGGATGATTCTGTGAAAAAAATTAAAGGGGTTTGTCAATAAACTTGTGGTGGAACTGTGACAGGTACACTCAGCAGAACATTGAGAGAGTTATTTATCACCTATACAGATCACAGAGACATTACCTCTTTGTTATGATTATAAAGACTGACAACACAGATACTGGGGTTAAAGTGGTTTATAAGGAAGTAAACAGTGAATTTAGGATTGGGTATTTGAATCATATCTTCTCCCTGTTTACTTCTCAGGGTCATTCGAGTCCGGTGGCACAGCCTGTAATGGCACAGCTCTCTGGATGTCTTTGAAAGCTGATATTCAGGATGAACAGCAACACTAAAACACACTTTGTCTGCATTGCAGTAGCACCCCTGCTACTGCAGTATAAGAGTGCAGGAAAATAGCTGTGGGAAGGGAGCTGCAGAAGAGGCAAAGCCAACGATTTTTCAGATTAACACAGGAACACTTTTTAAAGTAACAATGCCTGAAATGAGGCTCTGAACAATTTGTCCTTTATTTCAGCTATTTCACTAAGGAAAAGTCCAGATAATAAAGAACTCTATTGACCAAGTTCCTTATTTTAATATAAAACAAGAAAACAAAACAAAGTGTTTAATATAACCCAAATCCTATGTTAAGTTTACCAGCAACTAAGAAATTAGGAGAAGCAAAAGATATATCACAAATGATACTCAAAAAAGTAAAAATAATGTAAAGTGGGGAGAAGGGTGCAAAAAAATAGAAGATGGAGAAAATTGTGAGGGCAGCTATCTCCATGATTTTTTAAAGGGATAGTGGGCATTCTAATGCAAAGGTTTTGTGGCTGAAGATTAAGAGCATTAGGAGAGGGGAGTTATGATGATGTCTTTTTACCACTTGGCTCCCTTTCCCAACCTTTCTCCTTGGGACATGTCTGAGAGCCTAGAGGAGGAAGTTGTGGTGGTATCTGCTTGTCTGTCATGTCTAGGTTCAACCTGAAGGAATTCTTGCTCTAGAGACTGAAAGGAGCTGAGAAATGATCAACAATGGCATCATAATCATGTCTCCAGGACTGCGAGAGAAACATCCCTTGAAGAATGTTAATGCATATGTGAACTGTATGCAGGTTTGGATTAAATACCTAAATTGTTTTGCAAGCATAAATCCTGGCAGAACTCTGGCCTCTGTATCTGACATTTCTATTCTAACCACCCTTTCAAACTGTCTCAATTAATATATCAGCATTAAATTAGCTTACATCAACTAAAATCTACGAAAGGTGACCAGAGGGAAAAAACTCTTTGAGCTGTCTTTTTTTTTCCCCTCCCCTCAAAGATGCTTACTGTTGAAACTCAGAGAAATAGTTATTTTTATGAATAATCTTTTCTTAGGTTAACCTCTAGCTGTTCAACTTCTTTAACATTTCTAAACAAACAAACAAACAAAATCAGAAATAAGTGTATCACAGTACTCAATCCTTATCAGGACACTAAGTATATCAAATTTACAAGGCAAGAATGATTTCTTATCACTAGTAAAAGTTAGTGATTCCTCTGTTTCACAGAGGGTGAGAAGACTGGAGAGAAACTGTTTAAGGGTGCTGTGTCACTAGTTGGGGGAAAAACCAAAATGAGAAAAAACTTACATACCCAAGAAATAAATTCTTTTCTATAAATGTTGGCATTTAACCCAAAGCAATTCTGGCATTTAATTAAAACATATATGCTAAAATTATTTGATATTTATAAAATTTGGCTTTTTAAAAGAACTACTCAGGAGGCCATCACCGGGCAAATTGAGAAAATAATATCATACCTTTCTGCACTTGATAAGATGATAAGG
Source organism: Capricornis sumatraensis (assembly GCF_032405125.1). Lineage (NCBI taxonomy): Eukaryota > Metazoa > Chordata > Mammalia > Artiodactyla > Bovidae > Capricornis > Capricornis sumatraensis. Next base: position 70,426,145 of record NC_091072.1, on the reverse strand, counting down.
AAACCTGCAGGCCCTGATCTGGTGGTTTTTATCATAGGGGCATTGTAACAGCTTTTCAGGGTCCAGAGTATCGACTGAAAGACAGAAAAACAGGGTAAGTATAAAGCTTAACAGGCCCTGGCAACATTTCAGCATCCTTGGCACATGATTTTTCAACAGCATCTGTAGGAACTGAACAAGACAGCCTAACAACAACTTGAAAGATTTTAAGGGTGACTAAAAACACCTGAAAATGTAAGATAAAACTGTGTTACTGAATCTTCATTAAGTCCAGCAAAACCAGCATTCATGGGGGAGGGTCAAAGTTCACATTTGGTTGTACATAAATACTGTTGTTTTTATTGTTGGTAATCCTTATTATAACAAAAAATTAAATGATACGTCTTTTCCTTTTCTGAAAGTGCTAATTCAGGGTCATTCTTTTCTCTAGCTAGTTCAACCAAAACTTCCCAGGCAGTATACTGAAGGTTGGAACGGACAATGTATTGATATACTGATGTGGGAGTCCACTGCACATGTGCCCCCTAGTCCCCAACGAGTCTTAGGGCAAGCTGAGGGTAGTTAACCCCCTACACCAGCATCTTTATTTACTAGCTTGCCATGACATGAAAAAAGTTGGTAAGCACTGCTCTATATCAGTTATATGTTCTATGGAAGCTTAGGAAATATTCGTTCATAGATTTATTTTTTTGTCTGCCTGATTTAATGTATTCCTTGAAATAGCTCCTAGTCAGTGAATCTAGTTACCTCTCAAAAGAGACCGAGTCAGTTCAGTTTAGTTCAGTTCAGTTGCTCAGTCGTGTCCGACTCTTTGCAACCCCATGAATCGCAGCACGCCAGGCCTCCCTGCCCATCACCAACTCCCGGAGTTCACTCAGACTCACGTCCATCGAGTCAGTGATGCCATCCAGCCATCTCATCCCGGGTCGTACCCTTCTCTCCTGCCCCCAATCTCTCCCAGCATCAGAGTCTTTTCCAATGAGTCAACTCTTCGCATGAGGTGGCCAAAGTACTGGAGCTTCAGCTTTAGCATCATTCCTTCCAAAGGAATCCTAGGGTTGATCTCCTTCAGAATGGACTGGTTGGATCTCCTTGCAGTCCAGGGGACTCTCAAGAGTCTTCTCCAACACCACAGTTCAAAAGCATCAATTCTTCGGCACTCAGCCTTCTTCACAGTCCAACTCTCACATCCATACATGACCACAGGAAAAACCATAGCCTTGACTAGACGGAACTTAGTCAGCAAAGTAATGTCTCTGCTTTTGAACATGTTGTCTAGGTTGGTCATAACTTTTCTTCCAAGGAGTAAGCATCTTTTAATTTCATGGCTGCAGTCACCATCTGCACTGATTTTGGAGCCCAAATAAATAAAATCTGACACTCTTTCCACTGTTTCCCCATCTATTTCCCATGAAGTGATGGGACCGGATGCCATGATCTTCGTTTTCTGAATGTTGAGCTTTAAGCCAGCTTTTTCACTCTCCTCTTTCACTTTCATCAAGAGGCTTTTTAGTTCCTCCTCACTTTCTGCCATAAGGGTGGTGTCATCTGCATATCTGAGGTTATTGATATTTCTCCCGGCAATCTTCATTCCAGCTTGTGTTGCTTCCAGTCCAGTGTTTCTCATGATGTACTCTGCATAGAAGTTAAATAAGCAGGGTGACAATATACAGCCTTGACGTACTCCTTTTCCTGTTTGGAACCAGTCTGTTGTTCCATGTCCAGTTCTAACTGTTGCTTCCTGACCTGCATACAGATTTCTCAAGAGGTAGGTCAGGTGGTCTGGTATTCCCATCTCTTTCAGAATTTTCCACAGTTTATTGTGATCCACACAAAGGCTTTGACATAGTCAATAAAGCAGAAATAGATGTTCTTCTGGAACTCTCTTGCTTTTTCCATGATCCAGAGGATGTTGGCAATTTGATCTCTGGTTCCTCTGCCTTTTCTAAAACCAGCTTGAACATCAGGGAGCTCACGGTTCACGTATCGCTGAAGTCTGGCTTGGAGAATTTTGAGCATTACTTTACTAGCATGTGAGATGAGTGCAATTGTGCGGTAGTCTGAGCATTCTTTTGCATTGAAAGAGACCAATACCTTTACCAAATTGGTAAAGGTTCCAAAATTTCATATTTTGGAACATAATGAGAAAAAAAACCTCAGAGAATTCTTTAATCTGATGATCATGAAATTGGCCAGATAAAAAGTATAAAGAATTAAAAAAAAAAAAAGTAGAAAGAATAATCTGCAAAAACAGAGCCTAAGTTTGAGACAACTGCAGATATATGGGGCTACTGTGAGAAAGCCAACCCCTAACCTATATTGTGCAATTTAAAAGTACCCTTAGAAGACTGTACTTTCAGGCTCCATTTCAATAGTTTAATAGACACTAGCGAAGTTTCTCATAACATGTAAAACTACTCTTAGGTTCTGCAAAATGTCCAGGCTGAGCCCTAAATTTTAAGAATCTTGGTTAAAGAAGAGAAGTTAAACAGTTAAGTACATTTTGAATATATTATGAGGACAAGAGGCAATCTAATAAAATGCTGTTGCCACCACTGAAGGCAATAACACAAGTGAAATAAGATAAACAATTCACATTTGATAAGAAGCTTATAAACCAAGAGACTGCTATGAAAATCAGAAGCCAGGGGAATTGAAACAGTGTCCCCGGAAGAGTGGTAAACATGGGATAAATTGCTAACCATGATCATGATGCAAATGAGCCAGAAAGGTGACTTGAAGGACAGAATGCATAGGAACAAAAAGTCTTAAGGGACAAGCAGGCTTATTATGCCAACCAGGCTCATCCTAAGCAGTGATCTTTTCACATTTCTGAAGCTTCAGGATACACAGGAAAAGTATACAGATGAAATTCTTGTTAGTTTCCCTCCATTTAATCCATTTCATCACAAGCAAATGATAGGCCATGTCAGTAGCTGACAGATTGGACATAGTTTATAATTCATACACATTTTACTGCCCATTCGGTGGCATGCATCAGAGTTAATAATGATAGCTTCCTACTAAAACGCTTTACTTTTTGGTCTCTGATAACTTAGGTCTCGGAGAAGGCAATGGCAACCCACTCCAGTGTTCTTGCCTGGAGAATCCCAGGGACAGAGGAGCCTAGTGGGCTGCCGTCTATGGGGTCACACAGAGTCAGACACGACTGAAGCGACTTAGCAGCAACTTAGGTCTGCTCTAAATGGTCTTTTATTTAAAGATTAAACATTTTTCAATTTTATGTTTAATTTACAAATTTTAATGGTAATAATATAAGTAACATAAAATTCATCACCTTAACTATTTAAAAGTGTACAGTTTATTGGTGTTAAGTATATTCATATTGTTGTGAATCTAGACAATCTCTAGAAATTTTCACCTTGCAAAACAAACTCTATACCCATTAAATAACGCCCATTGCCTCCTCCCTGAAACCTCTGGCAGCCATTATTCTACTTTTTGTTTCTATGAGTTTGACTATTCTAGATATTTCATATAAGTGAAATCATATGGCATGTGGTTTTTTGGTGATTAATTTATTTAAATTACCACAATGTCCTCAAAGTTTATCCATAGTGTAGCATGTGACAAGATTTCCTGTAACCATAGTATTTGCTTTTCTTTAAAACAAACAAACTTAACAGCTCCTTCTGATCAGTGAAATGTAAGAAATATTTCCCTGCTGTACATGGATGTAGCACAGTTTCTTAATCAGTTCCCTTACTGATACATTTATGTTGTTTCTAGTTTTTACTATTATATAAATGCTGTGGCTAGCAATCTAATATATACTTATCAGTGCACTGTACGAGTATTTTTCTTGGGCAGATACCTAAGAGTACTGCACAAAGTATTATATGAATTTAAAGTTGTAACAAATACTATTGAACTCCTCAGCAAAAAAATTTTTAGAATGTCCCTTAAATTGGTTTACCTGTTTTTTAACATTTAAAAAATTTTCAATTTCTTTTTACTTAGAGATAATTGCTTTATAATATTGTGCTGGTTTCTGCCATACATCAACATGAATCAGCCATAGGTATACATATGTTCCCCTCCCTCTCACCTCCCACCCCATCCCACATCTCTAGATTGTTAGAGGTATACATATGTTCCCCTCCCTCTCACCTCCCACCCCATCCCACATCTCTAGATTGTTAGAGATCAGCAAAAATCTTGAGTGACTTTTTGGGAATATAACAATTTGGAAAACAAAGTAGGCCTCATGGACAAGCTTCCTCCAAAAGCACAGACTCGGATATTCCTCACACTTGGATAGGGCCCAGAACCCATGGTGAGAGATGGAGGAAGCTTCACGGAAATGAGGAACCAGACCTGACAAGAGTATTATCAGCTAAGAGGTACTGCCTCAAGACAGAAGCTTGAGAGCTTCAGGAATCTGTCAGATTATAGAGTTTTAGATCAGTCGGGGGGGAAAGGTCAAGTACATCCTAAACAGTATTTCTCATTTTAACTTGATTCCTGGTGTTAAATCACTTGAGGACTGTAGATTCTGATTCAGCACGTTTGAGATGAGGCCTGATATTATGCATTTCTAACATACTGCCAGGTTCTTTTTTTTTTTAATCTTAAAACAATGAAACGTTACCAAGACACAGATAAACAGAAAAAAATGCTATGCTTAAAGGAGTTGATTCTTTACAAGCCAATATATTTTATTAAATTTAATCACAAACTTAAAAATTTTAAATAAACAGCAAAATCAATCATTTTCTTCTTTCTTTAACAAACATCTACTGATTAAAAAACTCTGTGCTATGTAGCAATAATTACAAGAACCAAGTGACATTTTTCTATGAAAAAAATCACCACTGGAAAAAGAATACGAGACATAAAAGGAGATGATGCTTTCTAATTTAATAGAGTAGTACGCTTCCAAGAATAAAGATAAATCTCTTGTATTTATCTCACACCGAAATCTCAGATTTTAATTAACATATTTTTAGAAAAATTAAGGAAGTAAAAGAGGGAGCCCTAAGGAAGATCAAGGAGACTCAGACTTCTAGATTCATTATTCTCAAAGTATGGGCCTCAGATTAGCATTACCACCTGGCAGCATGTTAGAAATGCAAATTCTCGAGTCCCAGACCTTCTGAATCAAAAATTTGGGGGGAGGGCTCCAGAAACCTGTGTCTTAACAAGTATCCCAGGTGATTCTTCTGCATGCTATAGTAGATATTTAATAAAGACTGTTTCCATGGAGTTTCTACCTGTTGGTGATAAAGGTTCTATTGGACTCTTCCTTGAAGGCAGAATGGAACTGAAATATCTTTCAGTTAGAACTTAAGAGATTCTGAACAAGATAGCAAAGTAGGAAATAAAGGCAGCCTTGTTGACAAGTTTCATCCACTCAGATGTTCCTTAAACTTGGTCAGGGTCTAGAAACCATAGTGCCTAGTGGTATCAAGTAGGGCACAACATATAAACAACATACAAGGCTCTGGTTCTTGCTCTGTCCCCAACAATATAACCATGGGTTAAATTAGTTAACCTAGGCTCTGTTTTCTCAGTTGTAAAATTCTAGTGTTGAATGAAATGGTTTTTCAGGCCTCGCTTGTTCTACCCTTGTATGATCCTAGCTCTCCGGCTCCCATTTGATTTTCTGGGCCATTGAGATTCCTGGATCACTAGAGAAATAAGAATTCTCCCTAGGATTTCTTTAATCCTAAAAACTCAACGCACATCAACATGACGTATACCATTTTATCCCACAAAATAGAAACCAGGGGTTACCATCCCTGTGTCACTAACAGGAGAAACTGAAGTTCTGAAGAATGAAAATTCTTCACTTAATAAATAAAAATATGTAGTTTAACACAGGTGTCCCAACTGCAGCTTTCCCAAAGCTTGATGACTTCTCATACTTTTTAATTTCAAGGGTCCTATTTCAAATTTGGACATTTCTCTGCATTGCTAAAACAGTCTCACTTTTTCTTCCAGCAGTTTAGCGAAAAAGTGAATCTTTCTCAACACATTAAAAGTCTTGTCAGAGAGAAAACTACATATAAGCAACTTATTTTCTAAAAGCAACAAGCAGTACTTACTGTAAGTTTCTTCCATGTTGGGAATTAAGGAGCCAAATCCAAAGTGCTGGGGGGGAAAAAAAAACTGGATCAGGAAATCAGAAATAAAACGTATCAAAAGAAGCCCTAAGAAGTGGATCAGACTACAACTGAAGTCACCCAAGTTTAATATAAAAAACCCTTATAGCACCTCCCTCTTCCTATTAGTTTCTCCCCTTTAAGGCATTCTTTACTACTTTGAACCATTTTATCATTGCCTAACTCACACTCTTAGAATAAATTCTAGGGCTCACAGTTAGGAAAAACCAAACATGACTACTACTTAAGCTGTATTCAGGCGAGAGGATGTCAGTTAATTTTAAGTGCCATTACAACACCTTGCCACTGTTTACCATCCTTTAGGGTTTGATGTTATTTAACATTAGGAGGGGCAAGTCAAGCCCACAAGAATGTTGTTTAAACTGCAGGATAAACAAAGGAATAGGGTACTATTTTAAAATTCTCAAGTCCTCAAAAATACAGGATGATCGGGCTGCCAGTCTGGCATCCCCCTGCTTCTGGGGGCTGGGGAACGCTGGAAGCCTATGTCAGACTGTACAGTCAATCCATTCAGTATGCCCAGAGACACTCCAGTTTACTATTTCTATGATTTTTCTTAAACATGATTAGGAAGTATCACACTTTTCCCAGTGATGCTTTATTACCTCCCCCGCCTCCATGATAAACCAGACAGACTTGGTTATTTAAATTTCTCCAGGTAATACTCATTCCCTCTGTGCACTGAGGAAACATTTCTAAATGTTAGTACTCAAGAACTGTCCATTTTATAGTTGACAGAATCATAAAAGAATAAGTCTGTAACAGAAATTTGTAAGATTAAAAGACAATTTTTAGTTTGAATCCTCTTCCACCTGACTCTCCCCTATTGAGCTCTGTGATTAAACAAACTTATCATTACAAAACAGACTAAATTTATATAAAACCATCCCCATAGTAAACTTAAAACTGGCTAGATTTACAGTTATTGTCCCTAGAGCCAGCTCTCCTCATACAATTCCACACCTCTTCCCCCCATTCTATGACATAAGCAGTCTTGGAACCTATGATAGGAAATACAAGTGATCAGCTGGAACTTGTTTAGTAATTTGCTGCAGAGCCTATTTGTAAATGACAATCACTGGTGAAACTGCCATGAAAAAATAATTTTCATGTCTGGGTTAAGAAATTTTGACCTTCCCTTTGATATGTTATACATAGTTACTCTATACTTTTTCAACAAAAATAAAAAGAGAATTGAAAGAGCCAAACACTATGTTCCTTGATTTTAAGCAATTTAAAGGCACCATCAGTGCCAGATTCAGCAACTTGCAGGAAGCCCCCCTATCCTCTGGAGGCAAAAAGACTAAATTACAGTAGATTAAGGGCACTGGAAACTACAGCCTCATCATTCAGCCTTGTCCATGTAAGTATCCTATCACTATCAAACTGTTATCAACTTTTCACGTTTTCCCTAGTACTAGACGGCGGTGAAAAGGGCACTCAGCAGTCAAGCTTGGGAGCTGGTTGTAGCCTGAAGCAACGGATTACACTTAACCGAGCTGGGGTCTCAGTAAAACCAACATTTTCCCTCCTTTAAACAAAAGTCAAGAGTCCATTTAAACAATGGGACTAAACAGGAGATGGTGGGAAAGGTGCTTAACTTAAAAAACTAAGACTAAGGAGCTAGGGAGGCCCTCGACGGGGACGAAGCAGTGGCAGACCCACCGGTTGCCTGAACACCTTTGCTGAGGACCCACAAGGCGCGCAGAAAAGGGAATATACTAGAAGGTGAAAGTATCCCAGTCCACTATCGGTGAGATTTTTGGAGGTCCCCAAGCCAGAAACTGGGCGTCTTTCCTACCTCGGCGGAGACACGCTCTCGTCTCCCCACGGTCGTCTTCGCTCACACCCGTGCCCCGGCAACGCTCCCTTCCGGCCTCTGACGTTAGGGGTGGGGCCCCCACTTCCTGTGACGCAGGGCTGGGCGTCGGGGGGGAGTGGTGGTGCGGGCGCTCCGATGACTGCCCTCTCGGCCCTCCCTTCTTGGCTTCCGCCCATCCTCCGCTCAGGAGGTGGTCCTCCGGCACTTGGAATGACCGAAGCTTTGCGTGGGTGGATCTCGCGCAGCCTTCCCGACCTCTGTGGGGGCCATCTTAGAAACTAGAATGAGCACTGAGACATAGCGCTCGAGGAGGGGATGGGACACCTTAGAGGTCAAGTGATAGTGGTGAGAAGGAAGCCATGTTAGTGCAGGTTGTCCAGTTCAGTTCAGTTCAGTTCAGTGGCTCAGTCGTGTCTGACTCTTTGCGACCCCATGAATTGCAGCACGCCGGGTCTCCCTGTCCATCACCTACTCCCCGGGTTCACTCAAACTCATGTCCATCGAGTCGGTGATGCCATCCAGCCATCTCATCCTCTGTTGTCCCCTTCCCCTCCTACCCCCAATCCCTCCCAGGATCAGAGTCTTTTCCAGTGAGTCAACTCTTTGCATGAGGTGGCCAAAGTATTGGAGTTTCAGCTTCAGCATCAGTCCTTCCAGTGAACACCCAGGACTGATCTCCTTTAGAATGGACTGGTTGGATCTCCTTGCAGTCCAAGGGACTCTCAAGAGTCTTCTCCGACACCACAGTTCAAAAGCATCAATTCTTCTGCGCTCAGCTTTCTTCACAGTCCAGTTCTCACATTCATACATGACCACTGGAAAAACCATAGCCTTGACTAGATGGACCTTTGTAATGTCTCTGCTTTTGAATATGCTATCTAGGTTGGTCATAACTTTTCTTCCAAGGAGTGTCTTTTAATTTCATGGCTGCAAGAGAAAGATAATTTAAATTTTTGAGTGGAGGGAAGAGGAAAATTGAAAAAGAGATGAACAGAAGAGGTCATCTCCTCCCACCCCCTAGTTCCCCCCAAAACAAACCACTAAGGACAGGAATCTAGTTTTTGTTTAGCATGCCTTGTAGGTCGAGTTTCATAAAGTTCGAAAGTCGATAATGGCTTATCGGAGAATCTTCGGTAGGATGTATGCCCTAGTCATCTCCCCTAAAGGAGATTTTTGAGGAGAGAGCTGGGTGGGGTAGAAAGAGCCTGAAAGTTATAAATTGATAGTAGAAAACGAAACATATATTGTGAGCCTTTGTTCTGGAAACCCTGATACCAAGAAGAAAAAAAAAAGTGTAATTGGTGGTTCTTGAGTTCAAATTGCTAGGAAAACAGGCCCCAGAGTGGATGAAAGAAAAAATGGCAGTACAACAGATGCTAAGAAAGTGGTCGAGAATGTAAATTCTTTAGAGGAAAGACACTGGGGCCCAAAGTGACCCGGGGATAACTTTGTTTGAGAAAAGGGACTTGTGGCATTTTTAGACAAAAAAGGGAAGGAATTGATACTACAGGTAGATCTAGTAATAATATTTTTTTTAAAGCAAGAAGTAAAAGGCTTGATATGACACATTTTTGTATTGTTCAGAGGAGGAGGCAGAGTGGATGGTCAGTTTGGGTGTTGAAATATTGGGGGTTTTAGACCATTTCAGTGGTTTATGTAGTCTAAACGTTATTTAGGAGAACTTAGTCTAACAGCATGAACTAACTGTGGCTTTAGTGAAGAGGGTCATGGGACGTTTTTACATGAATAATATGTAACCATTATCGGATTTTTATTTTTGGCCATGCTGCTTGCTTTGCGGTATCTTAGTTCCCTGACAGGGCTAGGTCCTGTGCCCCATGCATTTGAAGTTGGAAGTCTTAACCACTGGACCTCCAGGGAAGTCCTGTTTTTTTAATTTTTTAAGTGATCATTCCTTGAGCTGAAGAGAGTATGCTTCACAGCCTTTAGTTCATTTTAAGACCCTAAAAATAAAAGTATTGGTGGAACCAAGGCCCAAGACTTCTTAATTGTGTCTGCACTTCAGAACCATTTGAGGAGATTTAAAACATATCATGTCACGTCCCCTTCCCAGGCCAATTAATCAGAAAGGGTGAGTTTTAAAAGCTACCCAGATGATTCTAATGTGCAGTCAGATTAAGAACCACTGAGGTAGGCACTGTTTTGAATTTACAAAAGCTATTCTTTCACCTGGGTGGCCTGGATGATTTCTGTGAAGGAGGGGGCAAGCTGTTAAAGTGCTTCTTGAAAGATGACTGCTGAGAATGAAAGCTTCATTACAAGTTCAGCACAAACAATTTTAGAAAAGCTGTTGTTTTGCAAATCAGTTTCAGATTGTTAGGTATATCTTAAATAATCTACAAAATCCTAAACCTCTGGATTTACCAAATCATTCATGCAGAATTAGCAGGGCCAATGTGATTTAAAGTGAAATGTGATTTTTCAGGGTTTAAACTTCAGTAATCTGGTGAAATTGTTGACCCTGTTACTATGATCTATCTGTTCTTTTCATTCAGATACCTGCAGGTTGAAATTTCTGGAGAAGGAAGAGCTAAGAGCTTGAGAGGACGAGGAGTGGGTACCAAACCAGAATCCTAAGTCAGACTTCATTGCATTCAGTAATACCTTGTCAAGGTGACAGGATCCTCAGCTGATAAAGCTGTTCCATTTAGCACTAGCGAATGAGCCCACCAACTTTTAAACAAACTAAAGAACCAAACATGTCTTTCAGAGATGGAGATACTAAAATAAAAAAGCACCACACGTCTTTCTCTTCTTAAATGCTTTTTTTCCATTTCTTTCCAACCCAGAAAGTTCCTGCTTTATCTGAGATCCCTGCTGAGTTTTCTTTCAGACTGATTTTCCAGCCAGGTTGAATATATTTGAAAAGGAAGAAAAAAAAAAAGAGAGCAAGCCCAAGGCATTTACACAGGGTCATTCTGAGGGCTAGCTGGGATTAATACCCTAAACTGAATCTGATCCATGCTGGTTCTATCTCTGAATATGCTTGCATTTAACCCTAAATTATAAATTACATTTTTAGAGTTTTATTAGTTAAAGACTCTGAACTAATGAGTAGACAGATCTGTATGCCAATGATTGAAAAAAAAAAAAAACAACTTTGTTCGAAGATGAGTTTTTCTCAGCTTTTAGGATTGGAGTCTCAGTTATTCCTTCAGATTCTTTAGAGATTTTCAGTGTTTCATAAAGCCTGATAAAACTTAAACTTTTGCCCATCAGAAAGCTAAAACATTAAAATTTCTTTGTTTTGGGCTTAGATTTTATCCACTGAGTCCTATTTCTCTCATCTAATAATGATTTCTGATTGGTTGTAAAGTGTATAACTTATAATAGGAAAATTATTGAAGAAGTGCAGTTGTAAAATATTTTGAAAAGCTCTCTGGGGGAACATAATAGATGTTATTATTAGTGAGGGTAGATTTTGGGAAGTATTGCTGTTGAGAGTGAAAAGTTGGGACTGGTTATAATTTTTCAGGCAAAGTAACAGGGTGAGGTGTTCTCACTAGGGAACCATTGAAAATATATTTATGTTTAAAAAAGTCATTAATGAGAGTTTGCAAAGAATAGCTAACACCCCTCTCTGCAAACACAGGATGATACAGGATAAATGAAAAACCAGTTGTGACTTTTTTTGTCTTTAAATTCATTCTGTGTCCTAATACATAAATATTATATAATTGTGTAATCAACATTGCTGTAATAGTTGCTGAGTAGTCTGTTCTCTGAACCTGAAATGTTAGGTCCATGAGTCAAGGCAAATTGGAAGTGGTCAAACAGGAGATAGCAAGAGTGAAGGTTGACATTCTAGGAATCAGCGAACTAAAATGGACTGGAATGGGTGAGTTTAACTCAGATGACCATTATATCTACTACTGAGGGCAGGAATCCCTTAGAAGAAATGGAGTAGCCATCATGGTCAACAAAAGAGTCTGAAATGCAGTATTTGGATGCAATCTCAAAAACGACAGAATGATCTCTGTTCGTTTCCAAGGCAAACCATTCAATATCACAGTAATCCAAGTCTATGCCCCAACCAGTAACGCTGAAGAAGCTGAAGTTGAACGGTTCTATGAAGACCTACAAGATCTTTTAGAACTAACACCTAAAAAAGATGTCCTTTTCATTATAGGGGACTGGAATGCAAAAGTAGGAAGTCAAGAAACACCTGGAGTAAGACATATTTGGCCTTGGAATACGGAATGAAGCAGGGCAAAGACTAATAGAGTTTTGCCAAGAAAATGTACTGGTCATAGCAAACACCCTCTTCCAACAACACAAGAGAAGACTCTACACATGGACATCACCAGATGGTCAACACCAAAATCAGATTGATTATATTCTTTGCAGCCAAAGATGGAGACGCTCTATACAGTCAACAAAAACAAGACCAGGAGCTGACTGTGGCTCAGATCAATTGAAGAAAGTAGGGAAAACCACTAGACCATTCAGGTATGACCTTAATCAAATCCCTGATGATTATACAGTGAAAGTGAGAAATAGATTTAAAGGACTAGATCTGATGAACTATGGAATGAGGTTCACGACATTGTACAGGAGACAGGGATCAAGACCATCCCCATGGAAAAGAAATGCAAAAAAGCAAAATGGCTGTCTGGGGAGGACTTACAAATAGCTGTGAAAAGAAGAGAAGTGAAAAGCAAAGGAGAAAAGGAAAGATATAAGCATCTGAATGCAGAGTTCCAAAGAATAGCAAGAAGAGATAAGAAAGACTTCCTCAGTGATCAAAGCAAAGAAATAGAGGAAAAGAACAGAATGGGAAAGACTAGAGACCTCTTCAAGAAAATCAGAGATATCAAGGGAACATTTCATGCAAAGATGGGCTCGATAAAGGACAGAAGTGGTATGGACCTAACAGAAGCAGAAGATATTAAGAAGAGGTGGCAAGAATACACAGAATAACTGTACAAAAAAGATCTTCAAGACCAAGATAATCACAATGGTGTGATCATTCACCTAGAGCCAGACATCCTGGAATGTGAAGTCAAATGGGCCTTAGTAAGCATCACTACGAACAAAGCTAGTGGAGGTGATGGAATTCCAGCTGAGCTATTTCAAATCCTGAAAGATGATGCTGTGAAAGTGCTGCACTCAATATGCCAGCATATTTGGAAAACTCAGCAGTGGCCACAGGACTGGAAAATGTCAGTTTTCATTCCAATCCCAAAGAAAGGCAATGCCAAAGAATGCTCAAACTACTGCACGATTTCACTCATCTCACACGCTAGTAAAATAATGCTTAAAATCCTCCAAGCCAGGCTTCAGCAGTATGTGAACCGTGAAATTCCAGATGTTCAAGCTGGTTTTAGAAAAGGCAGAGGAACCAGAGATCAAATTACCAACATCCTCTGGATCATGGAAAAAGCAAGAGAGTTCCAGAAAAACATCTATTTCTGCTTTATTGACTATGCCAAAGCCTTTGACTGTGTGGATCACAATAAACTGTGGAAAATTCTGAAGGAGATGGGAATACCAGACCACCTGACCTGCCTCTTGAGAAACCTGTATGCAGGTCGGGAAACAACAGTTAGAACTGGACATGGAACAACAGACTGGTTCCAAATAGGAAAAGGAGTACGTCAAGGCTGTATATTGTCACCCTGCTTATTTAACTTCTATGCAGAGTACATCATGAGAAATGCTGGACTGGAAGCAACACAAGCTGGAATGAAGATTGCCAGGAGAAATATCAATAACCTCAGATATGCAGATGACATCACCCTTATGGCAGAAAGTGAGGAGGAACTAAAAAGCCTCTTGATGAAAGTGAAAGAGGAGAGTGAAAAAGCTGGCTTAAAGCTCAACATTCAGAAAACGAAGATCATGGCATCCGGTCCCATCACTTCATGGGAAATAGATGGGGAAACAGTGGAAAGAGTGTCAGACTTTATTTTTTTGGGGCTCCAAAATCAGTGCAGATGGTGACTGCAGCCATGAAATTAAAAGACGCTTACTCCTTGGAATAAAAGTTATGACCAACCTAGATAGCATATTCAAAAGCAGAGACATTACTTTGCCAACAAAAGTCCATCTAGTCAAGGCTATGGTTTTTCCTGTGGTCATGTATGGATGTGAGAGTTGGACTGTGAAGAAAGCTGAGCACCGAAGAATTGATGCTTTTGAACTGTGGTGTTGGAGAAGACTCTTGAGAGTCCCTTGGACTGCAAGGAGATCCAACCAGTCCATTCTGAAGGAGATCAGCCCTGGGATTCCTTTGGAAGGAATGATGCTAAAGCTGAAGCTCCAGTACTTTGGCCACCTCATGCGAAGAATTGACTCATTGGAAAAGACTCTGATGCTGGGAGAGACTGGGGGCAGGAGGAGAAGGGTACGACCCAGGATGAGATGGCTGGATGGCATCACTGACTCGATGGACGTGAGTTTGGGTGAACTCCAGGAGTTGGTGATGGACAGGGAGGCCTGACGTGCTGCGATTCATGGGTTTGCAAAGAGTCAGACACAACTGAGCGACTGAACTGAACTGAACTGTTTGTTTTCTGTTTTTTTTTCCTTTGACTTCTAAATAATTTCTTTTTCTAGGACTCAGAAAGAATGCTCCGTGATGGTTCAGATGGTAGAGTCTGCCTGCAGTGCAGGAGACCTAGGTTTGATCTCTGGTTCAAGAAGATCCCCTGGAGAAGGAAATGGCAATCCACTCCAGTATCCTTGCCTGGAAATTCCATGGATGGAGGAGCTTGGCAGGGTACAGTCCATGGGGTCTCAAAGAGTGGGACACGACTGAGCAATTTCACTTTTTTCTTTCAGCAACAGTAGCCCGTTATGCCTTTTCTGATGCTGGCATCTGAGATGTAAATTGTAAGTCAAAGTTTGCAAACCATTGTTAGCATTGCTTTTGGCAATGAATTTGTTACTGTGTATGAATAGGTAGGTAAGAATATGGAAACCTCTTAAAAGAAAAGATTGTTGAAAAGATGGTAGAATGCCAGAATTATGCTGAAGAAATTTCGCCTTCTAAAAATTACGTAAAGGGCTAGTCTTGAGTGGAACAGTTCTATAATGCCAATTCTACTATTCTATTGATGTTATTTTAAGGAATGTCCAATGTTTAAACCTTCATTTTCTTTTTGAAGCCTTCTCCTAACCTCTGCCTGGTATTAAGTGCTAATGTTTTCTTATACCCTCCTTTCCTACCAGCACTTAAGCTGTGTCATACCAGTTGTTCTCAGAGTGTGGCCTCCAGACCAGCATGATTAGCGTCACTTAGGAACTTGAGAAAACCACAAATTCTTGGGCCTTGCTACAGACCTACTTACTGAATCAGAAGCTTAGGGGTGAGATGCCCTACAATCTTTGTTTTAATAAGCCCTCCAAGTGGGAGGTAGGAGGGAGGTTCGAGAGGGAGGGGACATATGTATACTTATGGCTGATTATTGTCTATGCATGGCTCCCCATACATCACAGTGGTAAAGAATCCACCTGTTAGTGCAGGAGATGGCCTGGGTCAGGAAGATCCCTGAAGAAGGAAATGGCAACTCACTCCAGTATTCTTGCTTGAAAGATTCCATGGACAGAAGAGCCTAGCAGGCCCCAGTCCATGGGGTCACAAAGAGTCAAGACTTGGCTGAGCAGCAGCAGCATGGCAGAGCCTAACACAAGGGTAATTGTGAAGCAATTATCCTCCAATTAAAAGTAAATAAATAAAAAGGAAAGCCCTCCAAGTGATTTTGATTTTGAAGACTGAGAACTGTTGCCATATATTAACTATAGTTGTCAACCTTGTTCCCTCCTGGCCACTGTAATTCCTAACACAGTGTCCCAAACTTAGTAGATACTTGATTATTTGACTTGAGAGCACAGGTTTACTTTGTCAGGGCCTGCAGCACCTGACATCATCTATCTGGTAAGAGACTACGTGGGAAGAAGAGACTAAAATGTTTGAGATTTTTTCTTTTCCTCTTTTATATCACAGCTGCTTGCAAATTCTGAACAAAAAGGCCCACAAAATATGGGCCAACAAAAGAATAAAGATGTGGAACCAAGGAGATATGTTTCGGTACTTATCTAGGACATGAGTAATGGGCCTTAACAGTTTTTTCCCCATAGTTCATGCTGTGAATGTAAGCATAGAAACCCTAAAACCAGATTTTAGGGAAGAAACTTTATAGCCAGAAAGTCTTATTGCTGTTACTTAAACATAATTTAAATTGCCTTGATGGGACTTTTCTGTGAAGATGAGTGAACCTGATTACCAAGTTTTTTGAAAAGTTGATTTATTCAGTATAAATATTTGGCCCAGAGTATTGAATCTCTTTATTCTACCATGCGTATAAAGTATGGATTCTCCACATTCATCACCTTTGATTTTGTGTGGGCATGCGACTAGTGCATAGTCAGATCATTCCTCTCCGAAAGCATATTATAGCTTAATAGTAATAAACCAGAATGAAAGAAGGTTAAATGGAGATGTAGGCCACCTGTTAGGGGAACTTGAGAGAATAGTTAAGGCTTCGGGGAATCTGGGCAAGCTTTGAGGCAATTATTTTTAAAACTTTGCTTTTTTAAAAAGTATTTTTTCTCAGTTTAGTTTGGTCTTTTTGAAGGTTTGACCAAATGTTATGTTAGAAGCCAGACAAGTGATGTATTTATTAACTTATGTTGTGCCTTCTTCCTGGTGGCTCAAACTTCTTAAAGTGAGATTTGAGTAGATCTGGCACCCAAGTTTTGAATGACACAACTGCCTAGTGAGTGATGTTTTATCCTTTTAGGCTAGTGCAGTCGACTTGATTTGTCTGCTTGTTATCTCAGGAGAGTTATTGTTCTCTCTTTTAATTTCAAGAGTATACTATTTTGGAGGAAAAATTATGTGGTCCCCCAGTTGAGACCACCTGATGTGAAGAGCCAACTCAGAAAAGACCCTGATGCTGGGAAAGATTGAAGGCAGGAGGAGAAGGGGACAGCAGAGGACAAGATGGGTGGATGGCATCTCTGACTCAATGCACATGAGTTCGAGCAAGCTCCGGGACATGGTGAAGGACAGGGAAGCCTGGCGTGCTGCAGTCCATGGGATTGCAAAGAGTTGGACATGACTGAGCGACTAAACAACAACAAGCATTTAAGACTGCATGGTCATTTAGGGAAGATTTCATATACCTAGAATATGGTAAAGGAAAACAGTTTTATCTTTCAAGGCCATTTTCCTGGGGGAACAGTCTTTTGTTTTTATATGGTCTGGTGTTAATATACCAAAATATAATTTTAAAAATTCAAAACATGTAAGGTCTTAGTCAAGAGACTAAAGTAAATCTTGTTTATATTGTATAAAGCTCAGGGAGAAAGTCAGTAGCCCCCCCAACCCCTTCACTTTGTACAAAATATACTGGAATGTGCTAAATGCTAAAAGTGTCTACTTGTCCTCCTATTTTAACTGAAGAAAAAAAGAGATCATTTGAAAAAGATCTAGAAAATACTTATGTAGGGATAAGACTCCTAAGGGCATAAAATACTCATTTGACTAAAACTTCTTTTAATTGAAAGTCTAAATTTACCTGAACTAGTCAGTAAACTAGCAAAATCCCAAACTCATTGTTTTAAAAGGATTAGCTGGCTGCAATAAAAATTACATCTTAAGAGGAACTAATTCTGGCCTGTTTTAAATTGGGTGTTGGTTCAGCTTAAGCACCAAGTGAAGGGCTATAAACTGAAGGGCTCCAAAATCACTGTGGATAAAGTGACTGCAGCCATGAAATCAGAAGACATTTGCTTCTTGGCAGGAAAGCTGTGGCAAACCTAGACAGTGTCTTGAAAAGCAGAGACATTACTCTACTGACAAAGGTACGTATGGTCAGGGCTATGGTCTTACTAGCATTCACGTACCTGGACTGTAAAGAAGGTGGAGTGCCGAAGAATTGATGCCTTCGAACTGTGGTGCTGGAGAAGACTCCTGAGAGTCCTTTGGACAGCAAGGAGATTAAACTAGTCAATCTTAAGGGAAATCAACCCTTCATACTTGTTGGAAGGACTGATGCTGAAACTGAAACTCCAATATTTTCGTCATCCAGTGAGAACAGCTGACTCATTGGAAAAGTCCCTGATGCTGAGAAAGATTGAGGGCAGAAGAAGAGGGTGTCAGAGGATGAGATGGCTGGATGGCATCACCAAAGCAATGGACATAAACTTGGGCAAACTTTGGGAGATGGTGAGGGATACACAAGGGAGGCCTGGTGTCCTGCAGTCCATGGAATCACGGAGTGTCAGACACGACTGGGCAACTGAACAACAGCAAAGCACCAAGTATTTGAGTATCTCCTAAATGCAACAGCCCTAGACTAGTGGTATAGCCAGAATGTGATTCTGCCTTCCTTCGTGAAGGTGTGGTTTGGTTGAGGTAGGAGACAGGGAAGGTTTAAATGAGATGAGGATTAAGAATTGGACTTAAAAAAAGCTAGAACAGGGATTTGAATGCTGGAAGGGCAAGGGGTGACATTTTAATTTTTTGATTTTATTACTTTTTGGCTGTGCTGGGTCTTCATTGCTGCACGTGGGCTTTCTCTAGTTGTGCTGAGTAGGGGCTATTCTTCATTGTGGTGCATAGGCTTCTCATTGCGATGCCTTCTCTTATTGTGGAGCATAGGCCCCAGGGTGTGCAGGCTCAGTAGTTGTGGCACATGCGCTTAGTTGCCCTGAGACATGTGGGATCTTCCCAGATGGGGGTATTGAACCTGCATGCCCTGCATTGACAGGTAGATTCTTAATCACTGGGCCACCAGGGAGGTCCAGGGAGTTACAGTTTGAATTTAACAGAGTGCTACTGCTGCTGTTAAGTTGCTTCAGTCGTGTTGGACTCTGTGCGACCCCATAGATGGCAGCCCACCAGGCTCCCCCGTCCCTGGGATTCTCCAGGCAAGAACACTGGAGTGGGTTGCCATTTCCTTCTCCAATGCATGAAAGTGAAAAGTGAAAGTGAAGTCGCTCAGTAGTGTCCCACTCTTAGCAACCCCATGGACTGCAGCCTACCAGGCTCCTCCGTCCATGGGATTTTCCAGGCAAGAGTACTGGAGTGGGGTGCCATTGCCTTCTCCAATAACAGAGTAAGAAAGAATAAAACAGATTTAACATGGGAGTGAACTGACTTCTTCAGAGTTAGAAAGGTAGCTTTGGAGGCAAGTTCCAAACTCAGCTTGTCATGAAAACTATCCTTTAAGTATGGAAGATTTATATGGAGAAATGATTGAAGAGAGTTGCTATGATGGTCATATAGTTAATGATTTGGAGTTAGGAGAAAAAGGTGGGGATAAAGAATCTAACTATGTAATAGCATTATGGACCACATGGTGACTGTAGTTCCCCTACAAAGAGAAGTAGGCAAATCAGCCGTCCAGCCCTTTGGTTGAAAAATGAGGATATAAAAACAAGGAAGAATAAAAAACCAAATGAAGCTTGTCATAGGAAAAAATACTCTTTATTTAAATAAACAAATACATGTTAGTTCAGTTCAGTTGCTCAGTCATGGCATCTTAAAATCATATTAAGATGCCAGCAATGCCAGCAAGAGTTGTTACCTAACCTGACTGTTAAGATTTCTCCAAAGTTTAAACAAAAAACAACTTAATAAATCTTCCATCTGCTGTCTCTTTTAATCTATAACTTCTCCATCGGTTTTTCTGACCTAAGGGTAGAAGGAAAGCACTGAGATAGTGTCAGTTTGATAACAAGTGTTTTTATGGAAGATCTAAGCTTGATGTGTGTTAATAGCATTTCAAATAGAGTTCTAGACAGCTCTTTCAACAAAGTCTGATTTAAAGCCATTAGAACTTTTGCTAGGGGAGGAGGATTTTGAAGAGAAAACACTTTTTTTCTTTTTTTATGGCTGTGCTGCGAGGCACGCGGGCATCCTAGTTCCTGACCAGGGATCAAACCCATGCTCACTGCAGTGGAAGCTCAGAGTCTTAACCACTAAACTTCCTGGGAAGTCCCTGGTTTGTTTATTCTTAAAGAAGAAAAGCTTGTCTAAGAATCTTTGAAGATTTAGAATATAACGTTAGTAATATTAATTACAAATTTTATTGTTGTTGTTTAGTTGATCAGTCATGTCTGACTCTTTTGAGATCACATGGGCTGTAGCCCACCAGACTCCCTGTCCATGGGATTTCCCTGGCAAGAATACTGGAGTGAGTTGCCATTTCCTCCTTCAGGGGATTTTCCTGACCCAGGGGGTGAACCCCCGTCTCCTTGTTTCTCCGTTGCAGGCAGATTCTTTGCCGGTGAGCCACCAGGGAAGTCCACTAGTTAAAACTGTGTTAATGTATGTTAGAACTATGATGTTAAAAAAGTAACTCTATGTTTTCTCCAAGACTTATGGTTGTTAGGATGTTTATCATCCAGTCTCCTTTTTTATGTTTCTTGAGTCATTGTAGAATATGACCAAAAGAGGAAAGTTAGCCGGAAATTAGAACTAGAGAATTAGTCTAAATAACCAGTTCTAGGAGATTAAAGTTACTTTAACAAAAATAGTTGATACTACTATCCATGAGGGTAGGAATTACTGGTTTTGTGTTAGTTTCTGTTTTACATAACTCCTTTCCACCTTCCCTTCCCCATGTGTATCTAGTGAGTAACGCCATTGATAGCTCGTCTAACTCTGGGCTGTGCCCTTTGAGTTTGTGTGGCTGGGGGTCCTTCTCTGGTTCATGTATAGCATGCTAGTTCCTTCCCCTTCATAGCTTTAGGAATTGATTTTTCATACCTCGAAAATCTTACACAGAATTGAGAACCTTGTGTAATCAAGTCCTTGATGGATTAAAGTCCTAAGTGGAGCTTTAGGAAAGTAACGTTCAAAATTCTCCAAGTCAGGCTTCAACAGTACGTGAACCGTGATCTTCCAGATGTTCAAGCTGGATTTAGAAAAGGCAGAGGAACCAGAGATCATATTCCCAACATCCGCTGGAAGCAGGAGAGTTACAGAAAAACATCTACTTCAGCTATATTGACTACGCCAAAGCCTTCGACTGTGTGGATCACAACAAACTGTGGAAAATTCCTAAAGAGATGGGGATACCAGACCACCTGACCTGCCTCTTGAGAAACCTATATGCAGGTCAGGAAGCAACAGTTAGAACTGGACATGGAACAACAGACTGGTTCCAAATCGGGAAAGGAGTACATCAAGGTTGTATATTGTCACCCTGCTTATTTAACTTCTATGCAGAGAACATCATGCAAAATGCTGGGTTGGATGAAGCACAAGCTGGAATCAAGACTGCTGGGAGAAATATCGACAACCTCAGATATGCAGATGTCACTACCCTTATGGCAGAAAATGAAGAACTAAAGAGCCTCTTAAAAAGTGAAAGAAGAGAGTGAAAAAGTTGGCTTAAAACTCAACATTCAGAAAACTAAGATCATGGCATCTGGTCCCATCATTTCATGGCAAATAGATGGAGAAACAGTGGAAACAGTGACAGACTTTATATTTTGGGCTCTAAAATCACTGCAGATGGTGACTGCAGCCATGAAATTAAAAGACGCTTGCTCCTTGGAAGAAAAGCTATGACCAACCTAGACAGCATATTGAAAAGCAGAGATGTTGCTTTGCCAAAAAAGTCCATCTTAGTCAAAGCTAAGTTTTTCCAATAGTCGTGTATGGATGTGAGAGTTGGACTATAAAGAAAGCTGAGTGTCAAAGAATTGATGCTTTTGAACTGTGGTGTTGGTGAAGACTCTTGAGAGTCCCTTGGACTACAAGGAGATCCAAGCAGTCCATCCTAAAGGAAATCAGTCCTGAATATTCATTGGAAGGACTGATGCTGAAGCTGAAACTCCAATACTTTGGCCACCTGATGTGAAGAACTGACTTATTGGAAAAGACCCTGATGCTGGGAAAGATTGAAGGTGGGAGTAGAAGGGGATGTCAGAGGATGAGATGGTTGGATGGCAACACCAACTCAATGGACATGAGTTTGAGTAGGCTCCGGGAGTTGGTGATGGGCAGGGAAGCCTGGTATGCTGCAGTCCATGGGGTTGCAAAGAGTTGGACACAACTGAGCAACTGAACTGAACTGGAGCCTTAGGAAAGGAATGGAAGTACTCAGAGCCCATGACTACAGCTCTTTTAAAATTTGTAATTGAAGCTTAGGCATCTGCCATGATCTAGTGGCCATCTCACTCGAAGATATTCTATTAGAATAGAGATATTCTATTCTTTATTTCAATAGCTTCTATAAGATAGATGATTTATCTTACCTTTCACAAACCAGCATTTTTGGAGTAAATGTCTTAAGGACAAATGAAGAAGAATGATGTGCGTTATCTAGAAAGAAGGAAAGCAGGAAGAAGTAACACAAGTAAGCACCAAGCATTTTTATGTCATTGCAGAGAAGGCTAACTGGCAGGAGATTTGAGTCTCCCTTCCACAGTTGTTGCTGGAAGACTAGAGACTACATTGCTACCTCCCTGACATAGGTCTGGTCATGTGACTTGTTTTTGCCAATGGGATGTGAATAGAAATAGTCTCTTCTGGACTGAGGTGGTTAAGAGGCAGCTGTACTTCTCTGTTCTCTTTTTGTGGCAGCTTGGGAAGCCAGGTGTGAAAGGTGACAGTTAAAAGATGAAGAGCCTGTGTTCTTGAATCACCACTCCTACTGAATACTTGCACTTGATTGTACATAAGGAAATTTCTGTTGTGTTAAATCATGACATTAACACTGTTTGGACTTTCTTTTAAAAAGGCTTGCATTGCTCTAACACACATCTTAATTTAATTTATTTAATAACACATCTTTATTTAATATTAGTCTATTGTACCTTAGGGGCGCTTCCCAGGTGGCGCTAGTGGTAAAGAATTCACCTTCAATGCAGAAGACGCAGGAGATGTGGGTTTGATCCCTGGGTCAGGAAGATCCCTAGGAGGAGAGCATAGCAGCCCACTCCAGTATTCTTGAGAATACTGGAGAATTCCATGGATAGAGGAGCTTGGTGGGCTGCAGTCCAAGAGTCGGACACGACTGAAGCGACTGAGCAAGCACACATTATACCTTATGAGGTAGATATTCCTTTTATAGATGAGGAAGATGTGTTTGAGCAGCAACTTTCCTTAAGGCCAGAGCAGATAGTTGAACCTAGGTCTGACTTGAAAACCTAGTGAGTTCTCCAATATAACATGCTGCATCTTAGAGAAAAGATATCCTTTAAGATAGCATAAATCCTAATCTTTTAGAT
The DNA here is from genome assembly GCF_032405125.1 of Capricornis sumatraensis. Lineage (NCBI taxonomy): Eukaryota > Metazoa > Chordata > Mammalia > Artiodactyla > Bovidae > Capricornis > Capricornis sumatraensis. The sequence continues at coordinate 70,402,964 of NC_091072.1, read as the reverse complement.
TGCAAGTTTCAGTTTTTGCCAGTAATTTTTTTCTATGGAAAGTGACTTGGTATTGGTAAGATAAGAATCTGTTAATTCCTGTATGTGAATCTAATTATTAGATTTAATTAGACTCCTTTTTATTGGGTTGCCTCTCTAGAGACAGATGAAAGTCTCAAATTTACTCTTTTGATTGCTTTGGTGAAGGATTTTGTGGGAGGAGTAATAAGACTTAATTACTGCAAGGCTGCTGTACTTATTGGCTACAGAGGACTTAGAGACCAAGCTGTCACTTTGTGCTCACTGTCTCACCTTGCTTACTGTTTTCCAGACATCAGGGTCAGGAATCTGATTGGCAACTTTAGAAATTTTTCATTTGGTTCCAAACTTGGAGAAATAATAACCTTTGAAAGTTTAAAAGGCTGTCTGAAATATAGCAAACAGAAGTTACAGAAGCAGAGTGGAAACTTTTGTTTTTCATTGTTCATTTGGCTAAGGTTTCCATAGCTATGAAGTATGGAGGGTTGGGGGGAGGATAATAGAACTCAACTCCGCCTCCACTTAGAAAATAGAAAACTCCACTCCAAATAGAAAACTTAACATTATCTGTAGCAGTCCTATTGACACAGTTAGCCTCATGTTCTTTGAGCCTTTTGGTTGGAACCACATGACAAGCATTATATTTTCAGTTAGCCATCTTTTTAGCTATCTTTGGATTTTTCTAAAAGGAAGAAGTTCTTATTAAATGGCATTAAGGTTTTGCCTGAATTCCACCCTCCATTCCTTTCTGGAAATGCTGAAGATGTATCATGTTCCAACATTAAGAACTTTCAGGTAAGTTTGTTCTTTAAAAAAAAAAAGTCTTTAATCTTTTATATTCTGAGTTTATTTTTCTCCCTGCATTGACTTAACAGTTATCAGGGAAACTTACCTTTCTGCATGATGCAAGGTGGCACTGTAACCTGCTGGCTGACATCCTGTGGTTTGGGTCATAAGGACATACTTTCAAGGCTTCTGACTCCATGAGGCCTAAATAGCAGGAAGCATGGGTTGGTAAAGAAAATATTGACATTTAAGACCAGGTAATCTTGACAGAAGTCTATTTTCTGTTCTCAGAAAAAGAGTGGTGTAAAAGATATGAGTGTAAGAGAGCTGGTGTAAAAGAGCTGAGTTGGCAACTGGACGGAGAAGGCAATGGCAACCCACTCCAGTACTCTTGCCAGGAAGGTCCCGTGGATGGAGGAGCCTGGTAGGCTGCAGTCCATGGGATCGCTAGGAGTTGGACACGACTTCACTTTCACTTTCATGCATTGGAGAAGGAAATGGCAACCCACTCCAGTATTCTTGCCTGGAGAATCCCAGGGACAGGGGAGCCTGGTGGGCTGCCATCTATGGGGTCACAGAGTCGGACACGACTGAAGCGACTTAGCAGCAGCAAAAGATATGAGTATCTCAAGTCTTACCTATGACAGTTTTGGATAACATAAGCCATAGCCTAGCTAGTTAGATAACAGGATTACAGGACAAATTCACTTCTTATATGCCTTGAAAGGCCAAAAATTAATATTTGTATATATATTATATAACTTGTTTTAAATAGTTTTTCTTTTTACCTTTCAATAGAGTATTAAATACACTGGCAGGATTCTTAGAAAACTCACAGTATTGGATAAAATGAAGTTTAACACCGTGAGCTAGAAAGTCCTGGAGAAAGCACGGCTGGGGCAGCTGATTCCTTTACTGTTCAACACTGCTCTTTTCCATCTCTCCACCAAATCTGTCTGAATGAAGCTCTTTTCCAGACATAGATACTACTTGTCAGATAGGCCAGCCTAACCACTTTTGGGGAGCAGGATTTGGAAGAAAGAACATTACTATGTTTAGGTTCAGGCTACTTTATATGAGAACGCCAGTCTGAAATCTCTAAAGTCGTAGGTATTAACACATGAAGACTCCTAGAAGCGAACTAAGAATACACTGTCTCAAATCTGGTGCATTTTACTGCCAATAGGAGGCCTGCTTTCCCTTATGGCTAGCTGCCTTTAGCAACTCAGACATGCACTTCAAGGACTCCCAAGTTTCCAGGCAACAGCTACAGCTGAGATTTCTGCAAAGCAGAAACAGCATAGTCTGATTGGGGAGGCTGGTGCGGAGAAAGATCAAGGCAGACTGGTATAAGCAGTAGGGATAGAAAAGTGCCTAGAATAGCCCATTTCATTTCTACTTTGCATTATGCCTAGGGGCATAGACAAAGAGCACGGAGCTAGACTGTTAAATGTCAGATTTTCCTGAGGGCATTTAGGTGATTAAGTCTAGGGATTTAAACTCAGGTACCTTTCAGGAACCCAAGGCAAGTGTTTTTTTTTTTTTTTTTTAAAGCTTACAATGCATATTAATGATTATATTAGAGCCATGAAAACTAATTGTGAGGTGAATTGGCTCCCTGAGTGTAAAGGCTGCAGTATATATAGTCCAATATTATATAACTGTCTTTAGATTCTTAAAGAATATGGAAAAGGAGCTTTAATACTTAAATGTAGTTGTCAGATAACCCCAAACCCTTATGTTTTAAATTAGTTTACTTTTAATAGAAGGATAACTTCTTTACAGAATTTTGTTGTTTTCTGTCAAACCTCAACATGACTTAGCCATAGGTATATATATATCCCCTCCCTTTTGAACCTCCCTCCATCTCCCTCCCCATCCCACCCCTCGAGGCTGATACAGAGGCCCTGTCAAACCTTTATTTTTAGCAGCCTAGAAAAGTTTGAAGTTTGACTGGATTGATAAGACTGGTCTTAATAAACAAAGAGTGCTTCAGAATGGGCCTGGAGAATTGGTGACCTGGGAAAGGAAAGGAAAGTGAAGTTGCTCAGTCGTGTCCAGCTCTTTGCAACCCCATGGACTGGAGCCTACCAGGCTCCTCTGTCCATGGGATTCTCCAGGCAAGAATACTGGAGTGGGTTGCCATTTATCGCTCACCTAATTATTGATAGCTGAATATCCCACAGAGAGAGACCAACACTATAATGGAGGCCATTTGGTTTAATACATGTCAGACTCAGCAAACATATTCCAATCTTGATGCTAGCTTGCACTTAAACGTAGTCTAAAGGCTCTTTAGACCTACCTTATTCTTGAAACAGTGTCTCTCAAAAATTCAAAGGACAGCGTGACTTGAAGAGGAAAACCCTTCTGTAAGGCAAAACAAGGCAAATAGCTGAAGTTTGACAAGAGGGAAAGCACAGTACCCTTCAGTCAGGTGATGTGAAGCAACTTTCTGTTCAAGCTACCCAATTCCTCTTCTCCCACTGCATGTTCTGTGGCTTCTCAGAGGTTTCAAAGTTTTTGATGTCATAGTTAAATCTTGAGAAGTGATTCTCCATCCCAGTAGTGTGTGCATGAGAACCACTGAGTGGTTTTAAAGTGACAGAGCTTTTGACCCCACCCCAGAACTATTGGATTGGAATCTTCATGGATGGGATCTGGCTAACTGTGGCTTTAAAAGAGTTCCATGGGGGATTCTGATTTGTAGCCAGGGTTACTAGGCTCTGCTCTGGGGTAATTAAACAACCCTTCAGAGTGTGCCACCAGTTTCCAGCAGAAACTGCCACATAATGTTTCTAGTGAGTTGCATTAAAGATTACCTGTTGGGACGATTAGTCTCACATTTAAACCTGGCCTTTTTCTTTATGGGGTGCAAAATAGAATTCTGCAGACAGCAACATAAGCTCACTACATGTTAAAAAAATTATATTTGGTCTTTCTAATCCAGGTTTTGAGCCAAATATATAAGTATGCCATATCGTACAATTACCTGTGTATGAGGGGCTGCTGCCATTGTAAAGATTAGGAAACCAACTCAGTGGTGACGGATAGCCTAAAGTTACAAAACCAGTGTTTGAGTATCATTATTAATATTATTTTATGTAATGCTTGTCAAGCACTTGAAGGACCTGATATGTAGTAAATAACCGAGTCATCACTTTACATGCGGTAACTTGCTTAATACACACAATACGCCCAAGAAGTAGGAACTATTATCCATATCATCTCCATTTTGCACTCAGAGAACCCAGACCAGAGCTGCTAAGCGATAGAGCTGGGATGTGAACTCAAATTACCTGGCTCCAGAACCTGGGGTCCACTGTACTCAGTTACTTTGAGCTCAGATTTCTGTCTGATGCCACAATGTAGACTTTTCCCATATGTCAAGTACAGGCAAGTAAGTGTTTCCAGGCTCTAGCCGAGGTGGCAGCATAATATGAAATAGGCAATTAAAAGGTGAAAACTAATTTAGGTGTAAAATATGTGATATAGACCAAGTGCTGTAAGAGTTCAACAAGGGCTGGACTTTGGATTGTTTGTGTTAGCTCCAGAAGACTGACTAGGAATTCAGTTTAGCAAGAGGGGACAGCATAGATAAATGGGAAAGGCAGAAATGAAAAATAAACATAGGACACTGACAATGGACTGAGAACTTGGTCTCCATTAATTTAGGACATACTAGGGGACAGCAGAATACAAGATTGGCTTGGCATGGAGTGTCTTCAGTAACATTTTTAGGATAAGGACAAGAAATGCAAGTGAGAGGACTTCCCTGGAGGTACGATGGACAAGAATCTGCCTCCCAATACAGGGGACACCCATTGGATCCCTGGTCTGGGAAGATCCCATCTGCCACAGAGCAGCTAAGCCCAAGTCACAACTACTGAGGCCCACACACCTAAAGCCTGTATTTGGCAACCAGAGAGGACACTGCAATGGGAAGTCTGTGCACTGCAATGAAGAGTAGCCTCCTCTCGCTGCAACTAGGGAAAGCCTGCGCACAGCAGTGAAGACCCAGCGCAGCCAAAATAAATAAAAAAAGAGAAAGAAATGCAAGTGAGAAAGATCCAATAGGGACTATATTAACCTATAGGGAGGCTGCTGCTGTTATATTGCTGTTCAGCTCCCTAGGTATTGGTGTCTTTCTGCCTGCCCTTTATTCTCCTCCATCAAGGTGAAAGACCAATAGAAACCTCGTGGATCTCTTTAGAGAAATTGCGTTTCTTTGGTAACAGCAAGTGATTCAGATATCTGGGGCCACTATCACCTTCCACTAGGCCCATAGCCTTCTAGGGACTCAATTGCAGTAAATAAACTGGAAGGCAGCTTCTATATTCTGAAAATGCAAAGCCTACCTTAGAGATATTTGAAATTTTATTCCATCTTCTTGTTTCTTTGAAAAGGTTTTGGGAAGGAGGTAGATATGAAGACAATTCTGTTTGATTTAGAATTTTCTGAGGACGTTCTGCTTTTTGCCTTGAAAGAAACTTGAAAGGGAGCTGATTTTCTTGATAAGGCCTAACTTGGAATGGCAAGAATATTTTAGTGCTAAAATTTATCTAGTCTTCTAAGATTTAAAGTCTGTCATTAATTTTCCCTCATCTCAGTTAATTTCATTCTTCTTCATGGGACCTGTTTCCCAGTTTAGTCTTTTTTCATGACATTTGTTGTATTATTTTTTTAAATAAAATAGATTTTGCTTTTTGGCAGCACTAGTTCTTTGCTGCTGCGTGTGGGCTTTTCTAGCTGTGGCAAGTGGGGGCTACTACTTGCTCTAGTTGCGGTGCTCAGGCTCTGCGTCTCAGGGACTTTTCTTGCTGTGGAGCACTGGTTCTGGGCCCCTGGGCTCAGGAGTTGTGGTGCATGGGCTTAGTCGCCTTGCATCACACGGAATCTGGATCAGGGATCGAACGGGTGTCCTGTGCACCGCAAAGTGGATTCTCAACCACAGGACTCCCAGGGAAGCCCCTAATTTAGTCTTAATAATTCAGCAAATAAGTCAGCATATTTATTGAATGGCTACTGTGTCCAAGAGGTGGTCTAGATCGGTGTTTCTTAACATGTGTCCAATGGACCATTTGCACCAAAACCTCCTAGGGTACTTGTCAACTCAGACTTCTAGACCCCACTGTAGACCTACCAATCCTGAATCTCAGGAGACAGGGATTGATCTTTCTTAAGTACCCTTAAGAATCATTGTACTTAAGCGGTGATTCTCAAACCTGAGAGAGCATTGAAGTTAACCTGAAGGGCTTGTTAAAACAGAGTGCTGGACCCTACCCCTGCTTTGGATTTAGTAGGTCTGGGGTGTGTGTGTTAGTCGCTCAGTCGTGTCCGACTCTCTGTGACCCCCATAGCTGTAGTCTGCCAGGTTCCGCTTTCCATGGAGTTCTCCAGGCAAGAATACTGGAGTGGGTTGCCATTTTCTTCTCCAAGGTCTGGGTTAGGACCTGAGAATTTGTATGTCTGATAAGTTTTTAGGTGATGCTAATGTGACCACCCTTTGAGAATCACTATGCTAGAGCATTGTGAGGGATGTGAAGAAGTATCAGATGCAATTCCTGTCATTAAGGAACTTATGATGTAGTTGGGGAGATAAGACATACACTTAACAGTGAAACAAGGAATACATGTTATATATAATGTTTGATATTGAACAGGGTAGTTTGGAGGAGTTGGGATTTAATCTGGGCCCTGACAGGTGGATAGTCCTAAGGTTCAGGAGAGAATAACAGGCATTCTTGCATGTGTGTATGCGTGCTAAGTCACTTCAGTGGTGTCTGACTCTTTGCGACCCTATAGACTCTAGCCCACCAGGCTCCTCTGTCCATGGGATTTCCCTGGCAAGAATACTGGAGTGGGTTGCCATTTCCTTCTCTGAGGGATCCTCCCAACCCAGGAATCGAAACTGCATTTCTTGTGTCTCTTGCATTGGGATGCTGGTTCTCTACCACTAGTGCTGCTTGGGAAGCCCAGGCATTCTTGATGGGGATATGGAAGAGGGAAAGTATAAAGGTGGATGGAACTCGGGTAGTTGGTACTTGTTTATCTGCTGTGGAGCTTTATATAGGACATTGCTGTCGTCTAGTTGCTAAGTGATATCCGACTCTTTTTCGACCCTGTGGACTATAGCTCACTGGGCTCCTCTGTCTGTGGGATATCCCAGGCAAGAGTACTAGAGTGGGTTGCCATTTCTTTCTCTAGGGGATCTTCCCAACCCAGGAATTGAATCTGTATCTCCTGCATTGGCAGGCAGATTCTTTGCCATTGAGCCACCTGGGAAGCCCCTTATAGGACACTTGCTGCTGCTGCTGCTAAGTCACTTCAGTCGTGTCCGACTCTGTGTGACCCCATAGACGGCAGCCCACCAGGCTCCCCCATCCCTGGGATTCTCCAGGCAAGAACACTGGAGTGGGTTGCCATTTCCTTCTCCAATGCCGGAAAGTGAAAAGTGAAAGTGAAGTTGCTCAGTCATGTCCTACTCTGGAAGGCTAAGGCCCAAAAGGTTGGTGCCAGACTATGAAGAGCCTTGAAATCCTGCCCCTCTCCCCTACTCCACTCATTTCACAGTCTTACCAAAAATACTGAAGAGCTAGAAAGAGGAAGTCTCCCCTGCTGAGTGTGCAAGAGGAAGTACAGAAGATTCTGAGGGCCTATGAGGCATAATGACTACTTTCAGCCCCGAGCCAATTGTAGAGGTAACAGGAAGACCAGCGCACCAACCAGGCTGGGTGCCTCCTCCCAGAAGGTGTCACCACCCTAGCTGAAAGTGTTTGGGGAGGTCAGGCATTGCTGTCTGGATGCTCCTCTCTCTCAGTGGCCATCATGTCTTTGACCTCTGCATACCAGCATAAATTAGCAGAGAAGCTCACTATCCTGAATGACCGTGGTCAGGGGGTCCTCATCCGGATGTATAACATCAAGAAGGTAAGTGTGGGCAGCTGGTCTAGCACTAACTATTCCAGCAGCAGGCGGGCGGGGACCCCTGAGACTGGCAGGTCCAGCTCTTAGACTCCCTTGTCTTTCCCGCTGGTTTAACTGGCCTTTAGTCCCTCAGATTATATAGGACAGCTGGTGCTGGGAGGCAGAAGGGGAGGCTTGTCTTCAGGGCTTCCGCCTTTTTGAGTACGATTCTCACCCCAAAGAGAACGTCTGCTTTCTGCTGGGGGTAATGGTGGGATGAGAAATAATTATGTTCCGAGTCGCCTGGATAAAAGTCTGGGTCTAGAATCCGTTTAGTGCTGGCCCCCACACTCTGAAGAAATTGAGCTGGGTGTCTGGCAAAAGTTTTTAAATGGAAGTACTTTGCCTGAAAGGAGATAAATAGATAAGACATTTGGGTTAAAAAAAAAAAAGAGTAATTAGCTTTGAGTTATTTAGAGTCTGAGACAGGTCTCATTGTGGTCTTATATGTGTGTGTTTAGATAGGAACTGTGGAATTGGGAGAGCTGGTGACAAAAGGTGGGCTAGTGCTGGGCCTAGTGAAGTTAAGAAATAAAGATGGGTGGGAGTGGGGTTTCTGGGACAGAAAATGGGGGATTTAGGGGAGGGGACCTCGGTGCATTTCATAATAAAACAAATCACTGAGATACAGTTTCATCTTCATGCCTCCTATAAATGCCCTTGGGATGAGATGCTTATATAATGGACATAATTAGGACGCTAATTCTCCCACGAAGTCTAACTCCCGAGCGGTTGCTTTTCTCACTCCTTCCGGCTTCGGCTGAGGGGTGGAGAGAGCTTCCTCTTTGTGCCGGGCCCAAGCAGACGTTAGGCTTTATCCAGCAAGATGAAATGCCCAGGTTGTTTAGCTGTTCTGATGGTTGGCTTAATGTCCTGGAACTTTTTCCTGACCTACTCTTATTCTTTTATAACTAATACTCAGATCCCCTTTCCCTAAGAGAGATTGTGTAAGAATGCACAATGTGGGAAGAGATATGTTTCCGAGGAACAGGAGAAAGGGTTGATAAACATAATGTTATTTATCTGTGCAGACTTGTTCAGACCCCAAATCCAAGCCCCCTTTCTTACTGGAAAAGTCCATGGAATCATCTCTCAAGTACATCAACAAGAAATTTCCCAACATAGATGTCCGAAACAGCACGGTAAGAATGATGTTCCTTTCTGTCCTTTCTCCAAAATAACTGGGCTTGAGTGGTTCAAGCTCTCTTTTGATGGCCTCTCTTTGAACTTGTCAGAGGATGGAGTGGCCTTTTTTTTCCCCAGTTTTCCTAAGCTAAACCACAGGGCTTCAGGTTGTTGTAGTCTTGAGATTTCTGAGATAAGATGAGATTCTCCTAAGGGTAACCTGGAGCAAAACACTGACCCTATTCACAAGAACACTTTGTTCTTACTGAGGAGAGCTCTACTGATGTAGCAGTTGCATATATTTTATTGTTGTTCCTGTTTCCCATTCAGTGTTTTCTTGTTTATTGTCTTAGATTTATGCGTCTAGTGGCATATGCCTTACTTCTCCCTTATTAAATGTCACCCCTAGATTTCTTACCATCTTACTTATAATATCTTCTCATTCAGCTACTTTTGACTTTTGGCTTAGATATGAGTAGTAAACCACTTTGGCTGAAAGAGACCTTGAAATTTCCTCTCATTTAGCACTCGATATCTAGTCAGGATTACATGCAACCATCCTGCCTAGATAGAGGATATTCTCTCCGAAACTTCAGAATTTGGAGATTTTCCAGCTTCCTCTGTCTGCATATTTTAATCCTCTTTAAGGATGTTTTAGGTATAACCCCTGTTCTCTTGGGTTGCTGTGATCACTTGTCTTCTTACTTTGTTTCTTTCAGCAACATTTAGGACCAGTACAGCGGGAAAAATCTGAGATAATTAGATACCTTACCAACTACTACCAGTCATTTGTGGATGTTATGGAATTTCGGGTGAGCTCTCTCTAGCCCAAGTACCCAATGTTTGGATGTTCATGTATGTTCCTTATTATTGTTTCTTTAAAATATCAGATGTATTGATATGGAAGGATGTCTAAGTTGTATTAAGTGGAAGTGAGTTGTAGCATAGTGTATGATACAGTTTTATTTTTGTTTTAAAAGATACATAAATTTATATACACATAGTGTTAGTATATATGTAGGAGAGATTTGGGATATTATACATTAAGCTGTTAAAAATACCTGACTTTGGAGCTGGATTATTATGATTGGCTTTAATTTATTACATTATATATTTTTGTATTCTTTGAGTTAAAATTTAAGTATAAAGTATTTTCCCCCCAAATTTTATTACAAATCTACTAAAAAATTTCAAGAACAGTACAATGAATATTTGTCTATTTTCCCCCTGGATCTCCTGATTTTTAATATTTTGCCATGTTTGCTTATCTTTTTTTTTTTCCCCTTGAACCATTTGAGTTGCAGGCACCATGACATTTCTCTCCATAAATACTTTAGCATACATCTGCTAAGAACAAGAATATTTTCTTACATAATCTTAATGCAGTTATTGTACTCAGGAAATGTAAAACTGCTACAATGTTATAGTTATAGCCCATATTCACATTCCTCTACTTTTCTTAAGGATCATACTTTGAATTCATGATGTTATATCTCAGTTGTCGTGTCTCTTTAGTCTTTAATCTAGAATAATTCTCGGTCTTATTTTGTCTTTCTTGCCACTGACTTTTCTGAAGGGTTCAGACTAATTATTTTTCAGAATTTCTCTCAATTTGAGCTTATCTAATTATTAACAATGTTTGGTAGCATAATATATGGATGATATTTTTTTTTATTTGAGTTCTAAACAATGAATATGTACTATTTTGTAGCCATAAACTGTAAAAAAATATTTAGTGTTTTATTTTTGAAGGGCAAATTGATATGATGTTTTAAAAGTCTTAGTAAATATACTTTTAAATGCAATAATTTTAATTGTAGAAATTTTTCTTAAGGAAACCATCAGAAGTGCTAAGGTATATATACAAGAATGTACTCTCTTGCATTTCTATTGCATTATTTATGATAGTGACAACTTGATAATTGATATGTTCAATAACTAGAGGCTTAATTAAAAGTTCAGAGTATGTGTCTATAAGTGAATATTATACAGCTGCTAAAGATGATACATATTTATATTACTTGGCATGGGAAAAATGCTCTTCACATGTTCTTTAGTATAAAGGCAAATTACAATGTAGCTTAACAGAGGAGATGTCCCTAAAATGTATATTTACATAGATAAAAATGCATATGAAGAAGCTTAGAACTTCTTTGTATGATGAGATTATGAGTGGTTTTAAAAATGAGTTAAAATTATGTTTGTATTTTCTGGTTTTTCTACAATGAACACATTATTTATATATTCAAGAAATAATACAAATTTTAGTCATTTGAGCCATGTAAGTTTGTAATGGTATTACAGTATTTCTTCAGCTAGTACAAGAGTATGGAGCCCTGCCTTGGGTGTCCTAGGGAGCTAATCCAGGCTGGTCATCAGATCATACAATGAAGATAGAAGGGGGGACACGGAAGATTGTAAGTTCTGAAGGAGGGTCAGATCAGAGGTTATTTATTTGAAATTGAGAGTAATGGTTAGGAAGAATGTAGGTACTGGTGGAGGTAGTAGAAGAATGCTGGAAGCATATAAAAAAGTTTTTCACTAGAAGTCCAAAAGATACCTTCTGGTTGCTGCGGTGGTAAACTTCTGAGCCCAAGGAGTTTAGTACAGCTCATTCAGGGCTGGAAGGGAAATAGAGATACAGGTATTGTGTGTTGTGAAGTAGGTAGGCTCTGAATCAGACAGACCTGGTTTCGGCTCTCAGCTTTATCACTTATAAACTATATGACTTTGGTAAGAAACTCTTTGAATCCCAGCTTCTTTATCTGTAAAATGGGAAGTAAGATTTACTACAAGGGGTATTTGTAAAAATTAAATTAGACAACACATTGAAAACACTTAACACAGTGTTTAGTGTGTATAATAGAGTAATTGGCCAACAGATGTTAAATCTATTCCCTTCTGATTCTATCTTTAAGTATAAAATCTGGGTAGTGACACTGGCTGTGTGAGTGGCTGGAAGCAAACCTCAGTTATATTATCCCTTGGGAATTTGGTTGCAGCAAGGAGTTGTAGACTGGCCCTCCCAGCAAAGGAGGTAGCCTAGACCTAGACAGAGGTCTTGAGGTCATGCAGTACAGACAGAAGGTCATGGGCTCTGGGTCCTAGTTCTGGTCCTTACTAGCTTTGTGATCTGTGGTGAGTTTCTTAACTGCTCTCAGCCTCAGTTTCCCTGTATGTTAATTTAGATTCAGCCTTTTGGGGAAGATAACTTGCAAACATTTTTTTCTCATACATTTAATAAATTTGACAAATGTATACACTTGTGTAACAGCCAGCATAAAATATGAATAATTTTCATCGACACAAAGGTTCCCTGCACCTTTTTATCCTTAGTCAATCCCAATTTATCCTGTCCCCAGGCAACCACTGATCTGCATTCCAGATTAGATTTTTCTTTTTTAGAGGTTCATACATGTAATTAGGATCTATACACCATGTTTTCCTTTGTGACTGGCTTCCTTCACTCAGCATAATATTTTTAAGATTTATTTATGTTTTACATACCTGCAATTCATTTCCTATTTTTGCTGAGCACTATTTCATTGTATGGATACAATCTGTTTATCCATTTCCCTGTTGATGGACTTCTGGATTATCTCCAGTTTTTGGCCAGTATGCATAAGTTGCCATAAGCATTTGAGTACAAATAATTGTGGGGACATATTTTTCATTTCACTTGGATAAATAATCTAGAAGTTGAATTGCTAAATCATATGGTATGTATATGTTTAATTTTATAAGAAACTGCCAAACTCTTCTCCAAAGTCATTGTTCCATTTTCTCTTCCCATCCACAATATATCAGTGTTCCTGTTGCTCCACATTCTCATCAAACTTGCTTTTAGTTATTCATGTCATTCATGGCCATGTGCTGTGTGGTATGTAGACTCTTAGTTCCCTGACCAAGAATTGAACTCATGCTCCCTGCATTAGGAGCAAAGTCTTAACCACTGAACTTCCAGCAAAGTCCCTAGTCATTCTTTGTTTGTTTTTTTGGCTGTGCTGAGTGGCTTTCAGAATCTTAGTTCCTTGACTAGGATTGAAGCTGGGCCACTGCAATTAAAGTTCCAAGTCCTTACCACTGGACCTCCAGGGAACTCCCGGATTTTAGTCATTTTAATGGGTGTGTGAATCTGCCTGCCAATGCAGGTGATGCGGGTTCAATCCCTGGGCCAGGAAGATCCCCTGGAGGAGGAAATGGCAATCCACTCCAGTATTTCTTGCCTGGTAAATTCCTGGCAGGTTGCAGTCCACTAGGTTGCAAAGAGTCAGACATGACTGAGCACTGCACTGCACTGGGTATGTAGTGGTATCTTCTTGTGATTTTAATTTGCATTTTCCTGATGATTATTATTATTGGACATCTTTTCATGTTCATATTGGCCATTTATATGTATATATTTAAACTTTTAATATTGTGTTGGGGTATAGCAGGCTAACAATGTTATGAGTTTCAGGTAGCAGAGAAGGGAGTGAGCCATACCATTTTTATATTTTTAATTGTAAACAGCCTATCCAAATCTTTTGGCAATGTGTTTTAAAAATAAAAATATATATACTCTTTGATCTAGTAGTTCAGCTTGTGTAGAATTGACAGTATCAATGTGCAGTGACTAGGGCATCAGTTGGGAAAAGATGGAATGAATTGGTCATACCATGGACTACTATGCAGCCATTAAAAAGAAGGGCATTAGGGCTCTACCAGAGACTTGAGGACTTTCAGCAGGTATGATTGAGTTAAAAAATGGTAATAAGAGTGTGATATTATCTCATTTTTAACACAAATGATTTTCAGAAAAACTCTCTCTTTTTCTCCCTGCCTGAATAGAATTATATAAATAGGGCAAAAATTAACAAAGGACATACTAGGTTGTTAAACTTGTCTACCTGAAGGTTGGACAGGATGTAGAGCGGGTGCTGATGTGGGGGAGAAGAGAAGTAACCACAGTAAAACTGCTTATTATTTAGGCAAAATTAGGTATGAAAAGGAAAGAATCCCTCTCACACTGGAATGAGGGTTAAATGAAGCATATGCAGATAACCTAGTAAGTACTTAGCACATATTGTGGTAGGTGATCAGTAAGTAGAAACATGTAGAAAGTTTGGTAGTATTCACATTTGTTAAAGAGAACAGGAGATAGAATCAGAGAACAGACTGATTTTGGGATTCATCAATTAAAAAAAGGGGGGGTCCTGATTTTTGGTATTTTAGAAACAAATGATTAGATAATCTGCATTTTGTAACCTTTTGTGTGTGTGCGTGTGTGTGTGTATGTGCGTGTGTGTGTGTGCGTGTGTGTGTGTATGTGTGTGTGTGTGTGTGTATGTGTTTAGAAAGAGGGCACTGGGACAATAAGATGAGGGAAGGCGTGCACAGTGTCATAGGGACCTGTGCCTGTGGAGACATGGGCATCCGGTAGGGTAGCCTGACAGGGGCCCACCGACAGCTTATGGAGGAGGAACTTCCCGAACTCAGCAAGCCTCCTGTACATTATTCAGTGGCTCCTTAGGACCTCCAAGGAAGAGAGCCTTTCCCTCAGATTCCGGTAGCACATGTCATCTTCTCTTTCTTCTTCACTGATTCTCATCTCCAACTCTACCCCCAGGATCATGTGTATGAACTTCTCAACACCATTGATGCCTGCCAGTGCCATTTTGATATCGTAAGATTCTTTGCAATTCTCCTCTATCCTAGAGCAATGGAAATGGTCTCTGTTGGGACAGTGTGGGGTGAGATGGGACTAGAGGAATGGCTGTTCCTCCAGTACTATAATATAATATATTCTGTATAATGAATGAATGGCTGTTAATCAGGACTATACTTCTGTAAAAATGTGGAAGTTAAAGTGCATTTACATGTTAAGCAGATCAGCACTTTGATTTTTTTTAATACAAAATTCACCTAAAACTGTTGTTATTCTACCTCATCCAACACCTGATTAGGCCAGCTGTAATTTCCTGGCCTTCTTATATCTTGAATTCACTTTTACCCATTTTCTTCTGAATTTGCAGTCGTGTCAATTTCTTCTTCTTCTTTTTTCTAATATATATATTTATTTATGTGACTGTACCAGGTCTTAGTTGCAGCATGTTGGATCTAATTTTCTGACCAGGGATTGAACTCAGACCCCCTGCACTGGGAGCTCAGAGTCTTAGCCACTGGGCCTCAAGGGAAGACCCCAATTTCTTCTTCTAAATAGACCTTTCCAGAGTCTGGTTAGCACTGTCTGGAATGATTGGGGAAATCGAGTTTAACAGGCCTTGCTGTTCTTGGGTTTCTGTGTATTTTCCTTGTAGAATCTCAACTTCGACTTCACTCGGAGTTACCTGGACTTGATAGTGACTTACACCTCAGTTATTTTACTTCTGTCACGGATTGAGGATCGACGGGTACTCATTGGCATGTTCAACTGTGCCCATGAGATGCTGCATGGACACAGGTGGGTTAAGGAGATGTATATAAGTTGATGAATCTCATACATGGTGCTATGAGGTAAAAGTGGATACAAAGGAAGTAGATGGCATGCTTTCTCATGTGAGAATCTGTAATATACATGATGACACAGGCAAAATAAACCAATTTAGAATACTTACAAGGGCATACACTAAGACGTGCACTTTTGCATATAGTTAACTCTTGAATATCTGCTAGTGGGCTATCCAGTCTGCATTATCTCTAATGAGTTTTTAATCCTGGGCTGGCTGCTGCCACTCTCCTTTTAGGTTATTGCAAAAAGCAAAGAAAACATTTTTTAATATTAGTAGGAATAATATTAGTAAAGTTAAAGCCTTTAGAGGTAAGTAATGTATGATAATACATTTGAAACCAAATAGAAATGGATTTTGGATTATGTACAGTTCTTTGCCTTTCTGTTAGTGCAAATAAAAGCATTTAAAGGCTGAAAAAAGTGAAGACCAGAGAGATCAGAGTGGGCTGTTGAACATTTTTCTATGTATGATGTATATTCCTACATGCCTACATGAGTACCTAGGCACGTGACTTACATTTGCTTTGAATGTGTGTGTGTGTGTGTATATATATCCTTTTGGTCTGTATACAGATTTGGGTCCAGCAATAACTAATCAACACAAGTTTGTAGAGTACCTATCGTGTGTTCAACCCTATTTCAGTTGCTTGTAAGGAAGAAACTTTCTTGGTGCCGCCCCAAATCATGTGATTCTGTCTTAATATTCCAGGGCCTAGAGTGGGTTATCTTTATATGTAATTTACCGTTTAGTATCTTTGTAGGTGGTGGAGAATACCAACTTACGTACACACCTTTAACCTATATGCAAACATGAGAGTTTACATCATGCTTAATGGAGGGCTGTAAGCATTTCCCCTGTGCTTTCTTCAAGTGACTCCAGTTTTGCCCGTCTGGCTCAGATGGTCTTGGAGTATGACCACCCTCTGAAGAAGCTGACAGAGGAGTTTGGGCCTCACACAAAGGTAAGTTTCTTGAGAGACTGGAGAATTTCTCAGGCAGAAGTAGGTTGTCCCCATCGTTGACTTTAAGGATTCATTCGTTTCCCCTTGCAGGCTGTGAGTGAAGCCCTCCTCTCTTTGCATTGCCTCTTTGTCCGAAGGAACCAAGGGGCTGAGCAGTGGCGCAGTGTCCAGCTTCTGAGTCTTATCGGCACAGCCTCAGCCATGATTAACCCTGCTAATTCAGACACTGTGAGTTCTCTTTTCTTCTTATCAGTGGAAGCATGCTCTTTCCAAGGCCATTTCTGTAGAGGCTTCTTCTTTTCAGGAAATATCAGCCCTAAGAGTGCTTTAGCCCTCTGCTAGGATATGCTTCTGTGTTGATCACCTTATGTGGCTAAAAAAATCATGATTAGGTTGAAGCTTTTCTTTGGATCAGGATTAGGATGTGCCTGCCTATAGAAGGAAGTTAATAAATATTCACAGAATGAATGAATGGATGAAACTGAGTCATTAGGCACCTATTTAGCCCAGTAGGAACTTGAGCATAGATGTCAATTAATTAACAAATGTTTTTATTCAATTACTATTGGCCCAAGGTCCTTGCTGCAAAGAATTTCTCTTCTAGTAGGAAGATAGGCCATGTGGTCATAAAAATAGAACTGGTGGTTCAAGATGTATGAGAAGCACCAGACAAGTCATTTATATTTTACATGGTAAAAGAATCCAAGGGAGGGGGAAATCATAAGATTTTGAGTATTACTCTCCTGAACTGTTGAAGAGAAGTTATGTCAAACCATTTGTCCTGATTTCTAGCTGAAGTTCCTTTCCCCCTTCCAAATATATTTTCCCCTCAAACCACTTCTAGTGCCTCACCTCCATTATAGGCATGTTTTCCCAGGTATTGGCTTATCAAAGCATCCTGATCCAATCTGGTAAGATGAGAGCTGTGTTTGATACTCAAATTCTAGCTTGATTGCCCTTGTCTTGACCACCTTAGTCTTGAGACCAAGTTAAGTAGCTGTTAAACCATCTCTGCCTCCCTTCTCATAGATGGCCTGTGAGTACCTGTCTGTGGAAGTGATGGAGCGTTGGATTGTCAGTAAGTTTTTGTGGGTTGAGCTGGGACTAGACCCAGCAGCATGTTACATGGACAGCAAGTCCTAAACGTCTTCCTTTGCACTGTTTTGCCCACCTGCAGTTGGGTTTCTTCTTTGTCACGGGTGCCTCAACTCCAATGCCGACTGCCAGAAACTGTGGAAGCTGTGTCTGCAGGGCTCCCTGTACATCACCCTCATCCGGGAGGATGCGCTCCAGGTGCACAAAGTCACCGAGGACCTGTTTAGCAGTTTGAAAGGGTGAGATCTGAGAGCCAAGTTCATCTTCTTTGGGGATTTTTAGCCCCTCCTAACATCCTTTTCTAGTCTCCATGAGTGTCCCAAGTATAGGTATTAAGGAATAGTTCTAATTATCAAAGAAATATTTATTGAATACATACTATTTACTAAGTACTTCACTCGATAGAGTAACTAATAAGATAGCATAGAGGTTAAGATCATGGCCCCTGAAACCAGATTACCTGACTTTGAATTCCAGCTCTGCCACTGACTGACTATGTGAGTGGGCAAGTTACTTAACTTCTCTATGCCAGGCCTCAATTTATCTATAAATAGTGATAGTACTTCCCTATGACCTACCTCCTAGGGTTGTTAGGAGGAATGAAAGAGTAACTATTTGTAAAGCATGTAGAAAAGTGCTTGGTATGTCGTAATTCAGTCTATGTGCTTTTTAAACCAAGGCAGAATCTCTGCTCTCAAAGAGCTTACAAATTAGTGAAAAATAGATAAACTGTTGTGATATAAAAGGGGATTATGATATATAAACACAAACTGCTTTAAACTGGCTTTGGAGGATCAGCAAAACCTGGAGACAGACCTGAAGAATTAAACAAGTGAAGTGTGTGTGTGTGTGTGTGTGTGTGTGTGTGTGTGTGTGTGTGTGTGTGTGTGTGTGTTTAGGAGTCGTGGGGGCGTGGCTGGAGAGGCAGGGAAGTTGCTTAAGGCAGAGAAAGATACTTTAGGCAGAGAAACTGTCAAGGTTTCAAGGCAAGAGGGAGCATAGCATTTTCTAAGAAATTCATGTAGCTCTGGTTACAGAAATGAAGAAGCTGTCAAGACAAACTTGCAGAGGTAAGTTGGGGCCTCAGATGCCCTGCCATCTATTCTATTTGAGCCTATTCTAAAGGGATAGGGAGTCATTGAATGATTTTTAAACAGGGCAGTGACACAACCATATTTACATTTTAGAAAAAGTCACTCTGGCTGCAGGGAAGAAAAGAAGTCAGATGGGAAAAAATAGAGGCAGAGATTAATGAAGTGAAGTAGGAGAAACTGAGGATGAAGTCAAGGTTTCTGGAATGGATACTTGGCATTCCTTAAGATAGAGAACATATGATAATAGCTAGTTTGAGAGAAAAGGTTGTGAATTCAGTTTTGAGCAGTTTGAATTTGAAGTATTTGTAGAACATTGAAGATAGATGTATGTTAGACCTTTCACCTTTTGGCTGTGGAATTTAGGAGAGAGATTTGGATTCAGATTAAGTTTGGCAAAATGGTGATCAAAGCCACGGGAGTAGGTGAGATTACTCACAGAGAATGTGTGAAGTGAGAAAAGACTTGGATAGAACCTCTGAGACATTGAAATGTTGGGGCCAGCAGAGGCAGAGAAATCAGTGAGAGGAATAACAGAGGCAAGAGAAGAAGACATGTCAAGAAGAAAGGACTGGTTATCTATGTTTGACAGTACTGAGAGGTCAAATAAAATGAGGACTGGAAAATGTTCATTTAACTTATTTGTAAAGATGGTCTTAGTCCCCTTCTTGTTCAGTTCAGTTCAGTCACTCAGTTGTGTCCAACTCTTTGCAACTTCATGGACTGCAGCATGCCAGGCCCCGCTGTCCATCACCAACTCCCGGAGCCTGCTCAAACTCATGTCCATTGCGTCAGTGATGCCATCCAACCATCTCATCCTCTGACATCCTCTTCAACTCCTGCCCTCAATCTTTCCCAGCATCAGGGTCTTTTCCCATGAGTTGGCTCTTCTCATCAGGTGGCCAAAATACTGGAGTTTCAGCTTCAGCATCAGTCCTTCCAATGAATATTCAGGACTGATTTCCTTTAGGGTGGACTGGTTTGGATTTCCTTGCGGTCCAAGGGACTCTCAAGTGTATCCTCCAACACCACAGTTCAAAAGCATCAATTATTGGGTGCTCAGCTTTCTTTATAGTCCAATTCTCACATCCATACATGGCTACTGGAAAAACCATAGCTTTGACAAGATGGAGCTTTGCTGGCAAAGTAATGTCTATGCTTTTTAATATGCTGTCTAGATTGGTCATAACTTTTCTTCCAAGGAGCAAGCATCTTTTAATTTCATGGCTGCAGTCATCATCTGAAGTGATTTTGGAGGCCCCTCCCCCAATAAAGTCACTGTTTCCATTGTTTAAACTGTGGAAAATTCTGAAAGAGATGGGAATACCAGACCACCTGACCTGCCTCTTGAGAAACCTGTATGCAGGTCAGGAAGCAACAGTTAGAACTGAACATGGAACAACAGACTGGTTCCAAATGGGAACTCTAGATGCTTGTGTATATATATGAACATGTAGAGGGGTGTGCTTAGTTTTAGCCTTATATAAGCAATTGATAAAAAGCAATGGATCCACATTCTATATTATATTGTGAAGTTTTTTAAAAAAAAACTTACTGTATTTTGTATATCTTTGCATATCAGTCTATAGACACTTTTTCTTTTTAAGAGTCAAATAGTATTTCCTTATGTGGTTGTAACATAATTTATTAATCCAATCCACTATTGATGGACATTTGAACTGTACCCCTCCCCTACTTTTAAAAAAGCCTTTTCAAATACTGTTGTAATGAATATCTTTAGACATGTATCTTTGTGAACATTTCTATAGGGTAAATTCTTAGAAGTGGATTTGCTGGGTTAAAGGATGTGCATATTTCAAATTGTAATACCTCTTGCCAAATTATCCTCCAAATAGATATATTATCAACAGTCTATGAGAATACTTATTCCTCATACTTTCAACAACTGGGTATTATCATTAAAAACTCATTGCAAGATTTGAGAGAGTAAATCTAAGATTAATAATTAGAAGTTACAGGAGGTAAATTGATACTGATATATAGAAAAACTTTCTAATGATTCCTGTTCCTAGGGAATGGAAGGGATGTTTGAAGGGTATTTAGTTTCCCATCATTAAGAACAACAGTCACATGTAAAACTTATTGTTTAGGGAATTCTTTGACATAAATGATCTAACTTGATCTTCATGTTACTTATACTCAGTTCATGGGGTCACAAAGAGTCGGACACGACTGAGCGACTGAACTGACTGAATTGAAGTGACATGAGTCTCTTATTAGTAGGCTGGGGTTAAAAGTAGTGTTTAGAAAGATCCTAATGGTGCGCACTGTCCATGCTTCCTGCAGACTGTAGTTTGGAATCTCCAAGGACTGGGAAGGTGGGATGAGGACTCTAACCGGAGGTGTGGTCAACCCTTCTGTGCTTGTGTCAATTCTCAGGTATGGCAAGCGAGTGGCCGACATAAAGGAAAGCAAGGAACATGCAATTGCAAACAGGTAAAGGCAAAGAATGAGCTCTTCAGAGGGGACGGAATAGGTATCTCTCCTGACCTTTGCTGTCACCCAAGCTACCCCTATTTCTACACAGATTTATTGTCTCAACCTGAGAACTTGCTGTTGCCCCACAGGGTCTTGTGTTTCCTTACTGAGTCTAACTGTGGCCTTGAACCTTCCTCCTGGCTGACACCCCTTCCTAAAGGTAGATCTCTTCTGCTCTGCGTTTGGAGGATTTTTGAGGGCAGGAGAGGCAATATTCTCTAGGTTCTGCTTTCTTTCCTCAGTGGCCAGTTTCACTCTCAACGGCGCCAGTTTCTACGAATAGCTGTGAAGGAGCTGGAGACTGTGTTAACCGATGAACCAGGACTACTGGGTCCCAAGGCAAGAGAAAGAGAGGAAGGGAAGCATGATTTGGCATTCCTGAGTTTTTGCATTTCTAATTTTCTTGTTCTTTTTGTGTGTGTGGTTCCCTTGAATCTTCTTAGAGTACCCTAAAACTTGTTGTATCTCTCTTTTGGGCACTATCATATAGTAATCATATGTTATAGTTGTTTGCGTACTTGTCTTATCCTCTATTTGAGTGTGAGCTAATAAAAGACAGAGCTTGCTTTAAAAAAAAACATAAAAATTTAATTTGATAAGTTGGTATTGACCTAGTAAATATTTCCAAAATTTAATTTGATAAGGTGGTATTGGCCTAGTAAATATTTCCAAAATTTAATTTGATAAGGTGGTATTGTGAACTAATGTCAATGTATGTTAGGTCTGATTCTTGTAGGATGCTTTTTTGTGCATCTCAGTGTTTAATGTTGGACATTATTGTTGGTATGGCTACACAGTTGTATCTATAAGCATGTTTTCACGATAGTTTTCTCTGTGCTTTGAAATCCATTTCTAAAGTTGAAAATTCTCATAGTTTCTGTCCCCTCCATAGGCCCTTTATGCGTTCATGGCCCTGTCCTTCATTCGTGATGAAGTCACTTGGCTGGTTCGCCACACAGAAAATGTCACCAAGACGAAGACGCCTGAGGACTACGTTGACTCGTTAGTTCTTGGCCTGGTTCAGAATCCTGACTTTAGATGGGCTGGGAAAAGGGATGGGGAGGGGTGCATCAGACGGCCGTGGGAGGCCTCGGCTTTTGCCCTGTCTCCACTGTCTTCATCCCAGCTCATGCTTTCAGTCTCACACTGCTCTCTGTTCTCATCCTCCACTTTGCAGGAGCATCGCAGAACTGCTTTTCCTGTTGGAGGAGGTTAGGGCTCTGGTCCGAAGACACATCAAGGTGATTCAGCAGTACCACCTTCAGTACCTGGCCAGATTTGATGCCCTCGTGCTCAGTGACATCATTCAAGTATGTTTGATTGATGATACTTTGGAAATTTGGGGGTGATCCCTGGTCATTTTTCTCTGGGGGTTACCTTGACTGAATCTCATGCTGTGTAGATTGTGTGTCAAAAGCCCAATTTCCTCCTTTACATTTGCTAAAATTTAAAAAAAGCACTAAGAATCTTAGTAATTTTCCTCCCAAGTGATGCTAACAGGAGAGAAAATAAAGGGCAGTTGGATGTTAGCATTGAACTTAGGGAGTTCCTGCCATGTTTTGCTTGGCTCTTTTTTGTTTGTGACACTTGGCAGTTCCTTCTACCTTCATACACTGGCCAAGCCCTGTGGTCCTCGTTTCTCTCCTGGTGAAACTTATGCCCCCTCGACTCCACCTTCTCTTTTAGAACCTGTCTGTGTGTCCTGAGGAGGAGTCCATCATAATGTCCTCATTCGTCAGTACTCTCTCCTCTCTGAATCTCAAACAAGGTAACTGGAGGGAAATGGGGGAGAAAGAGTGAGGCCGAACATTTTTTCCTCTAGAAATATGGGTCTCTTGAGCTAGGGAGTAGCCAAGATGACTTTGAAGAGGACCTACCATTTCATGCAATTGGATAGAGGTGCTGTTTTATTATTTCCTTTTAAACGTCTGTTTTTCTTGCAGTTGATAATGGAGAGAAATTTGAATTTTCTGGATTGAGACTAGACTGGTTCCGTCTACAGGTAGGTTTGTTTCTGCTAATGGTCCTCCATTCTTAGGGTTCTTCCTTCCTCACAATCCCCCCTCTCTTTTTTAGAATTGTATTTATTTTTCGGCTGTGCTGGATCTTCATTGCTGAATGGGTTTCTCTCTAGTTGTGGTGCGTGGGCTTCTCATTGCAGTGGCTTCTCTTGTTGCAGAGCATGGGTTCTTGGGCACGTGGGCTTCAGTAGTTGTGGTTCCCAGGCTCTAGAGCACAGGCTCAGTAATTGTGACGCGTGGGCTTAGCTGTTCCGCGTGCAGCATGTGGGATCTTCCCAGACCACAGATCAAACCTGTGTCTCCTGTATTGGCAGACGGATTCGTTACCGCTGAGTCACTGAACCCCCAGGAAACTCCCCTTCCTCCTCTTTTTAACTCCAAAGTTCTGCTGTATGGAATAAAAACTGCTGATTGGACAGGACAAATCCCAGTCAAACTGTAGTCCCAAGACTGGGGAGTCTTTTTCATTTATCTTGTTTTTCTGCCCCCTTTCCCCACCTCCAACCACAGGCATATACCAGTGTGGCTAAGGCTCCCCTGCACTTGCATGAGAACCCAGACTTAGCCAAGGTGATGAACCTCATTGTCTTTCACTCCCGAATGCTGGACTCAGTAGAGAGTATGCTGGTGGAAACTTCTGATTTATCTACTTTCTGGTATGTCCTGAGCTCTTTATCAATTAACCTAATCTCTTGCCTGGCCTCTGTGGAGCACTCTAATTCCCCCAGACACTGGGAAGACTTGTTTTCTTTGAGACCTCCTTAGAGGTAGATGCTATAACTCCATAGCTTCTTCATTCCAGTTCTTATCAAATGGTAGGAATTTGAAGCTGATTCCCTTTTGTGCTGGCTTTCTTTAGGGAAGCCAGTTGGACTTCACACAGACTTGCTTTCTCTGGGATAATTCATCAATTGTTTGTTCGTCACTGTTATCTTTGGAAACTTCTTTAGCATCTTTGTTTTTTGACCTTGTGATTTAAAAGAGACATGGAAAAGGTGGAAGTTGAGTGGAGGTGACTGAAAATAATTGGGAGGGCTGGGGAACAGGGCCCTTAGAGAGTGCACCTAAGTTTGTCTTACTTAGGTATCATTTGGCCTTTACTCAGTGACCACTGTTGTGCATAACTCTACCCTTTAAGGAATCAAACATGCAGTACAGTATGTTGGCTCTGCTGTCTGCACTCTGCATGGTTAGGGAGGTATAATACCCACATGTGAAAAGGACATAATAATGGCAAATATGCATGCCGTTGAGAGGATACAGGATTGAGGAAAGATCAGTCTCATGGAATTACTGAGAAAGTTTTCTGGAGCCTGAGTGTCAAATTTTGGGAGGGATGTGATATAGTGTCAAATTTTGGGAGGGATGTGAATTAGTAGTATTGAGAGACTTCTAAATCAGGGCCCAAATCATGCAGAGCTTCTGGGGAAGGAAAAGCAAGTTTGTACAAGAAAAGGGAAGGAGACATTACTAGCCTGCCCTGGGATCCAGTTAAAAAAAAGACTGAAAGAGTTGAGTTTCTTGGTTTTCTCTCTACTTTAAGAGTAGGGAATTTAAAGAGGGAGGGATGAATATCAATAAATATTTGTTTAGGGAGGGGAGTTTGGGGGTGAATGGATACATATATATGTATGGCTGAGTCTCTTTGCTGTTCACCTGAAACTATCACAACATTGTTAACTGGCTATACACCAATACAAAGTAAAAAGTTTTAAAAAAACTTTTGTCAAAAGAATCGATATTCTCTCCACCTCAGAGGTAGCAGCTCCTGAACCCTGGTCCTGAGTCTCCTTGTCTGTTCCATAGCTTTCATCTCCGTACCTTCGAGAAGATGTTTGCTGTGACCCTGGAGGAACCCACCATGTTCCGTTATGCCATTGCTTTCCCCCTCATCTGTGCTCACTTTGTCCACTGCACGCATGAGATGTGCCCAGAGGAGGTGAGTGTCCTGAGCTCCAAACCCTGTCATCATCTCTCTAACCACGTCTCACTATTATTCCCTCAAAACACAATTTTAGGGGTCGATTTTGGCCCCAGGTTGGGTACCCATAGATACCTGGGTATCTTCTGGCCCTGTAGATATCTGGTGCCAGTCCCTGAATGTCTCAGCTTTATTGCAGCGTGTCCTCTTTCTGGGTCTCGTCTTCTTCTGTAGAAGTGGGTGGCTCAGGCTGGGGTCAGAGCAGTATTACGTGGAAGACAAGGCTGTCTTGGTGATGACACTTTCTTCCTTGGGTCCCCTTTCCCTCAGTACCCTCACCTGAAGAACCATGGCCTTCATCACTGCAACTCCTTCCTGGAAGAGCTGGCCAAGCAGACTAGCAACTGTGTCCTGGAGATCTGTGCGGAACAGCGAAACCTGAGCGAGCAGGTGGGTTCAGCCCTCTCTCTGATTCAGTCTCCCCTCTGCTGCTCCGCCGTGCCTTCCTCACTGTCTGCCTGTCTTCTTCTCAAATACCAAGCTCTCTAAGCCTTTCAGGTAAGGCTAGGGCTTTTGTGTGCAGGAGTTTATGGCAGGCTCCTTTTCTTAGTGTCATCCCTTTAGTCTTCACTCCCTTGGGACTTGATAGAAGTGTCTAAAAATACCCTCATTTGAACAGTTGCACTTCCACAAAATCTGGTCTTTCATCTGAAGAGTTTCAAGAGATGAGTTAACTTTCTAATCTGCTTCTCCTCCTCTCTGCCCTGTGTACACATACTTAGAACAACGGCCCCCAGATCACCTGTCTTGTCTCACTGTTCTGTCCATCTGCACCCTAATCTGTAGCTATCTGAACATTTTCAGGCACCTCCTCTGTGTTTATCCCCAGGGCTGCTTTTATGTCTTTGTCTGTTGTTTTCCCCTCCCCTCCCTTGACTGACTCATAGCACCTGGTCATGATTAGCTCAACCTAAATTTATAGAACGTTTGAAAATGAGGGACTCGTTCTGCTGTTGCCCTGGAGTCCTTCAGGTTTCCTAGACTACCCAGGCTTCCTGGGTTTGAGTCAGGCTTTGTAGCAACTTCGGTAGGAGGGGAGTCAGGTTGTGTGCGTGTGTGTGTGTGTGTGTGTACATATGCCCAGTTATATTATTACTTAACTTTCCCATTTTCTCATATGTAAAATGTGGATAAAAATAGTTTCTTAATAGAAATAAGATAAAGATGAAATGAAATAGAGTATGTTAAGTATTTGGTATGTAATTCTCAACAGATGTTAGCTGCTCTATTATTTGGTATTTATTGGGCACTAAGGCCTGTGCTGGGGTTTGGGGATGGAAAGGTACACAGTTCTGGCCCTTGGGGAATGTTCCAGTTTAATGGAAAAAGAAGTACAAATACATGTTTGAAAGACATTTAAATAATTAATGTAAAGAAGATGTGTAAACAAGTACAATTATGGGTATATTCATCACTCAACTTGAATACCTACTTTACATGCAAAAGCACACAGTTTAAGATATTTGCTCAGTGCTGGGTCAGGGTTGACTAAAACACAATGTGAGTATTATTTTCACACACAACAAAACTTTGGCAAAGGAATATTGGCTCCTTCAAAGTTGTCATTTTGAATAAATAATGATGTTGCATTACTAATGGAGTTACATTTTTTGGAATTACTTTCAGAATCTACCCACAGACCCTTTTGCATAATTTAAAGGTTGACGCATCTTTGCCCATCAAGGTAGACCTGATTTTTTTTGGAAATAGTAGGAATTGCACTTAAAAAAAACCCAATCGTGTCTATAAAGTAAGAAAACCAGCTTACTCATGGCTATTATCCTATTGTAAGAGTAATTCCAAATGAGGAGTTTCCAGTCTTGGTCTGCACATACTCAGTATCATTGGACTAAATGGAGAGAATTCCAGAGTGATTACCTTGAAGGAGATGAATATATAATTCTATCATATTTTCTGTATGGCTAATGGGGGTATCTGGTTAAAGAGAAGAGATGCAGGATTGATGTTTAAGTAACAAGAAATGTGGTATCTTATTTTTTAAAAAAAGAAGAAGTGGGGGCTTCCCTGGTGGCTCAGTGGCAAAGAATCCGCCTGCCCATGCAGGAGACACGGGTTCAATCCCTGGTCTGGCAAGATCCCACATGCCTCGGAGCAGCTAAACTCATGCGCCACGGCTATTGAGCCTGTGCTCTAGAGCCTGGGAGCCACAATTACTGAGCCCATGCCCTACAGCTACTGAAGCCTGAGTGCTCCAGAGCCTGCGTTCTGCAACAAGAGAAGCCACCACAGCGAGAATTCTGAGCACCTCAACTGGAGAGCAGTCCTCACTCCCCGCAACTAAAGGAAAGCAACAAAGACCCAGCACAGCCAGAAATAAATACACACAATTGCAGAGAAAAAGAAGCGGAAAGAGTGCTGGCCACGTTGTGACCTCTGAGGGTAACTTGTTAAAGAGAAGAGATGCAGGATTGCAACCCCCCTCTTTGGAGGGTTGTGGTAGTGGGGGTGTCTGTCCATGTTCCATATCCATGGGACAGGCTAGGAAGGAATATAGCAAGTGAGATGGTAGTTCCACACTAGCAAAAAACAGACCATCTTCCTAGGTTGAAAGACCCCTGAAAGCACAATTGAGTGGAGCTCTTAGATTCTTTCTACTAGAAATTTTCCACCAGGAAAGACTTTCTTGAAGGAAGTGGATGGGGGAATTGATGATCTGGTCCCTGAAGGAAGCTGCCATCTTGAAACTCTGAAGCTAACCATGGGTAGATATTTAATGAAAACTAACAGAGGTGAGCATATGCTAGGTAGGCCCCCACTAGAGAATGAGAAGCATGGAAGGAAAGAGAGAGAAAGGCTGAGTGAGCAAAGAGCAGGCAGCAGAGGAAGGACCCGCTTGTAACTGTCAGATGGACTCCCCGGCATTTTGAGGAAGGAATCTCATTTCTCCATTCATGTGTGTTTGTTTCTAAAGCTTCTCCCGAAGCACTGTGCCACTACCATCAGCAAGGCCAAGAACAAGAAAACCATGAAGCAGAGGCAGACTCCCAGAAAAGGAGAGCCTGAGAGGGACAAGCCAGGAGCGGAGAGCCACCGGAAAAACCGCAGCGTTGTCACCAAGTGAGGCCCTGGGCCCTGCAGGGCCAGCCAGCACCATCTCAAGGAAGGGAGGCAGGGACGAGAGAAAGGATGCCAGCAAAGGGGAGCGGGAGTGGCGGTGGGGAATGGCAGATAGGGAGAAGCAAGTCAATGTGAATTTTCTCCTTTGCGTTTGAAGTCAGCATTAATGTGTACTGTTCTAGGATGAGTTTTTTGAGAAGATGAAAGGAATCCAGGAGTGATGGGCCTGACAGATCCTTCCCAGCTACTAGCAGGCAGGGCCAGACCTGTAATGAGGCTCATTTTGCTCTCTTAATTTTACCCAGCATGGACAAGCTACACCTAAACTTGACGGAGTTGGCACTGACAATGAATCATGTACAGAGCTTCTCTGTGTTTGAACACACCATCTTCCCTTCTGAGTATCTCAGCAGCCACCTGGAGGCCAGATTCAACAGGTACCACTCTTTCCTTGTCTTCTCCTTGCTTAGTATGGTAATTCTCAAAGTTGGGTTCCATTAGCTCCATCTTGGTGGTCATTCTGAAGCAGCTAATCTGGCATAGGTCCTAGGCATCTCTATTTAAAACAAATAAATGAAGAGAAGCCCAAACCTTTATAGGCTGTTTTGATAAACAACCAGAAATGATTTAGTAGAGTGAATGGGGCCTCTGAAGTCAGCAGATCTGTGTTGATGCTCTTCACCTAGACACCAGAGCAGGTTATCTCTCTTGTTTGAGCCTCAATTTCCTACCCTATAAAGTAAGGATAATGATATTTACCTTGTTATGAGAATTACCTGTAATTGAGAATCGGTAGAGCATTAAAGATAATCTTGAGTGACATATATAGGCCTCAACGAAATAAGTTCCCTTCCCCTCACTTTGCCTCTCATTATGTTGCCCCCGAAATTTGCAGGAACATTCCTTGTATTGAAATTGGCCACTATAGTCAGCAAATTAGGGAATGAGGGGAAGACGTTTTTATGAATAATCTGCTAGTCTTCTGTGTTTCTTTTTACAGTATGTATACTAGTGTATTCCCATATTCATTCAGCAAGCATTTATTGGACATCTACTTTGTGTTAGCAGTGTTCTCTAAGGTGTTGATACAGCAGTATACAAAAGGAATAAAGATTCCTGGCCACATGAAGTTTCCTTCTAATGGGAGAGACAAACAAAATAAGAACAAAGGATGTTTAGTATTAGATTAGAAAATGATAAGCTCTAGAAAGGCAGGAGAAGGAGCTAGGAAGGGTATCGCGGTGGCGGCGGTGGCAGAATTTTACATAGGGTGGCCAGGGAAGGCCTGCTCGAGAAAGTGACATTTGAATGAGCTCCCTGAAGGAACTGAGAAAGCTAAGTGGGTGACTGTCTGTGCAAAGAACATCCTAGGCAGAGGAAACAGCAAGTGTGAAGGATCTGAGGTGGGAGCGTGCCTGGTGTGCTCAGTGAGCATGGAGGAGGCCAGTGTGAGCAGGGGGGAGCCTGGTAGGACGTGAGGTCAGAGAGGCTGGAGGAGGGGCAGACAGACGGTTCAGCTGCCTGTATGCCACCCTCAGGACTTTGGCTTTGATTCCGAGTGAGACAGGGAGGCTTGGCAGGGTTTGAGCAGAGCAGGAACGCGATCTCACTCAGTATCTCAGCAGGTTCATCCTGCACTAGTGGGGCAAGGACAGAAGTAGGGAGAATAGTTAGGAGTCTGTACCTTGATTGGAGGAGATGGAGGCTTGGTTTTCCAATTAGGTTTTTGCCTTGGTGACAGTAAAAATTAGTTTGTTTTCATACCTTACACTTTAGCTATATGGAAGGAAGTGTCTCAGGCACATACAAAATGTCAAGATGACAATTTGATAATCATCCATGTGTGAACCTTCAGAAACTGGCAGTGGTTTCTAGGCCCTGGAGCAGCATGGGTGTGATATTTTAGTTTTTCCTGAACGTCTCTAATACTTTCTTCATTGACACCCTTGCTCCTAAAGCCCCGAAGCTGGCCTAAAGATTTGGCCTCAATGAGAACTCTAAAATAGATTAGGTAGATTAGGCTTGCATCCAGTCTGTCCTTTCTGTAGTATTTTCCCTCAAGTGCTTTTCCTTTTCATCCACGAAGCAGGTGCTCCTGTTCCCCCCCTCCCCACCATAAACACTTTCCCAAAAATGCAAAACAAACAAAACTCCCAGACACCTGTGGCTAATTTAGGGAGGACCTGATGGACTCATTCATATTGATGGGCTGCTGACTGACAAAAGCTGGTGGTGTTCCTTTTCCTCCTTCTGTTGACATTTTTTATTATTGTTGTTTTCATAGTTATTTATTTATTTAATTTTGGGTCTCCACTGCTACGCGTGGGCTTTCTCTAGTTGGAGCAGGTGGGGGCTACTCTTTGTTCCGGTGTGAGGGCTTATTGCAGTGGCTTCTCTAGCTGCGGGGCACAGGCTCCAGGCACATGGTCTTCAGCAGTTTCAGCTAAAGAGTGGGAGCTCATTATTGTGGCACACGGGCTCTGTCACTCTGCGGCATGTGGGATCTTCCTGGACCAGGGATTGAACTGGTGTTCCTTGCATTGCAAGGTGGGTTCTTAAACACGGGATCACCAGGGAAGCCCCCTGTTTACAGTTTAACAAGGAAGAAAGTCTGAAGGAAGAGGACTGACTCCCACTGTGAATTCTCAGGTTCCCGGGGAAGGTATTTTGGAAGGGTCTGTGAGTCCAAGGGGGAGGGGGTGTTGCTGATGTGCCCCTGAAATAATACAGTGCTGACAGGTCTTCCTCCTCTAAGGTTGGCTATAGCTGCGTGCTTGCCAGGCGCACTCTCTCCACCTGGCATCCCATGGCCGCTCAGCACTGCACTGCACATCTAAGGATTTCTGGGTGTGGTTTTCCGTTTCTGACAGTGACTGGAACTAATTCTTTCCAAAGAGAAAAGACAAACGCTGGCCCTGAGAATACAGGAGGTTGTGAGACAGCTCATACAGTTAGATGGCGTTTGGGAGCCTACATGTTTTACCACCTGATCTAAATTTCCCTAGAGGAGGCGGAAGAACATGGTGACTGAGAATCAAATATTCTTGGAGTCAAGTCCTGGCTCTGTCACTGGAACTTCTCTGTGCCTCAGTTTCTTCACCATGAAATGGAGATAAGTGTACCTACCTTTTTGGGTTGCTATGAGGCTTACATGAGATAATGTGTGTAGTGAAATCATAGTGCGGCACCTAGAACACAGTATAAGTGTGATAACTGTTACTATGTTGGACATGATGACTGTGATTATGGTTTCTATCATGCAGAGCCATTGTGTGGCTGGCTGGCTACAATGCTACAACCCAGGAGATCGCCAGGCCTTCTGAGCTGTTGGCAGGAGTCAAAGCGTACATCAGTTTCATACAGTCACTGGCCCAGTTTCTGGGTGCAGATGTGTCCAGAGTCATCCGCAATGCCCTCCTGCAGCAGACACAGCCACTGGACTCATGTGGGGAGCAGACTATCACCACTCTCTACACAAACTGGTCAGTGTTGCTTATCCTCTCTCTCTGCCTTACTCTTTTTGTTAGCACTTTTTCCTTTACAGGGTAGGACCTCAAGACCAGGCATTTCAGCTCCTAGGGTCATAGACCCCCAAACAGAGGCTTGTTTCTGCCGGAGGACTAGAGCTATAAGCTGGGGCAAACTCAGATGTCCTCTCTCCACCATGAGGGTTCTTTCCAAGCTTCCACGTGACACCCATTGACCTGCCCTTTTCCTCTTCATCTGCAGTTCCTGACCTTTCTTTTCTGGATTCTGTTTTCATTTCAAATGATCTTTCTTCCTCTTTCTGAAGTTCTCTTATTTTTCTTTTCACCCAACTTCTCCGTCTGAAGACCATTCTATCTCATACCTTCTCTCCAGAGCACTGTCTCCTCATCTTCCAACATGACCATATTATGTTTAGTAGAGTGTTTTTCATAGGGAAAGGGGCCTCCTCCCCCAAACTGGAGGGGGCAGGAATCAGCAATACTTCCTTTGAGGTTTTAAGGATGGAAAGGAGCTGTATTCCTACCTCCCTAAGCCACTGGGTGGCGCTCTTAATCCAATATCAGCTTAGTATGAGTCAGGCTGCAAAGAACCCCCTGAGAAGGGGGATAAGCCTGAGACAGGGTTTGCAATACATATATCAAGCTGGGCCTGGCAGGTAAGGGAAATGGGTCTTGTGGGCTGGGTGGGAACTTTGAGTAGTAAGGGCATGCCCTTCTAAAGGGGCAGCCACCACTTAGTACCATCTGATTGCTGCCTCACTAAATTATTATAATCTCCACTTAAAAATTTTGACAGCGAATTCAAATTAAAAGGAAAAAAACCGCACGTTGAGTGCTGGTTTTGACCTACCCGTGTTAGCTTGTGATTTCTGTAAGACCTAGGGCTATAGCTAGTGCCTGGGTGAGTGACAGGGGTTACCAAGCCCTCTGGTGTCATTGGCTGGAAGCCTTCTTAGCTTGCCCAGAGGTCAGGAGGGGATATTTGGAGACTGGATGACAAGTGTTCACTGGGCTTCTCTCTGCCCAGGAGGTTTGACTTGAGACTCATTTCCAGGCTCCTAGGCTCTTAGTCGAAAACTCTCACTGAGGAGGTTGAGGGTAAGTATATTTTGGAGGAGCCCAATTAGTAGGAATTTTTGTCTTGTCAGCTTAGGCTTGTCTTACCTGACAGAGAAAGGCCAAGAGTGCGGGGTGTGCAATAGCTGGAAAAGGCGGTGGGGCATGTCCACCGTTCCCTTTGACAGCACAGCCAATGTCCAGCAGATTAGAGGCAAAGCGGAGTCATGTTACTGCCGGTTGTTTCTGAGCCAGCAGCCTGGAATGTTTATGTGGTGTCTCCTCCTCCCGCCCCAGTCTCTCCCCACCACCCCAGCCTTTCGTGGAGTTCCTCTTCCTGAGCCCAGTGGTGGTGGTAGGAGGAAGGGAGTGAACACTCATCTTCTGTGCTCTCTTGGCCAATCCTGTAGGTACCTAGAAAGTCTGCTGAGACAGGCAAGCAGCGGGACCATCATCCTCTCGCCAGTCATGCAGGCCTTCATCAGCCTCCCCAGAGAGGGGGAGCAGAACTTCAGCGCAGAGGAGTTCTCTGACGTCTCTGGTGAGCTCAGAGTCTGGTCTCCTGTTAAGGAGCCGAGCTTTCCCCTCGGTACAATATCCCAATTGACGGACCCCATCTGTGTTCTCCTGCCTTCCCAGAGCCTCATTCTATACTCTTCTAGATCTCTGCTAGACTCTACCTTAGGGACGATAGGAGAGATTTCAAGTGAGACCCAGAATTGGGAAGTGGCTTGGGGGTTGATGGTGGAGAGAGAAGATGAAGGGAGTTAAGAGCTGGGCAGGGGCACTTAAGTCATTGAAAGGATTTATTCTCCAAAGGGTAGTAAGTGGGTATTTTCCATTTCCACAAAAAGTAGAGAGTAGGACATACGATGAAGGGTAAAGGATAAATGTAAGGACATTCTGATGTTTGGAATTATTAAACAGTGATCTCATGTTGTGGCATCTTCTTCCTGAGGGATACATTTTCGATAACTGATATTTAATAACGATGATAACATAACCAATGACGTTTAGTGTGGGCTAGGTTCTGAATGTTCACATTTATTAACTCCTTCACTCCTCACAACAGCCTTGAGGTTGTTATTACCCCCATTTTACAGATGAGGACACTGAGACACAAGAGGTGACGGAGCTTAAGTTTGCACTTTCATAAATGGTAGAACTGGAATTTCAGCTCAAGGCAGTCAAATTCCAGAACCCAGGTGCTTAATCACTTCATCGTGCTGCTTCCCAGTGTTCAGAAGTGCTTTAGTGTCTTAAGGCAGGCAGATGAGGAGTGTGTCATGAATGAATTGGGAAGTTATTCTCTTTTTAAAGAGGGCTTGAAGCCGTGCAGATCCTTCTTAATAGATTTGTTTTACTGACTGATTCATGAACTATCCAACTGCTTCCTCCTTCCTCTCATGGACCCCGCATGGGATCTGAGACAGGTAGGAGATGTTTCAGTGATGCTGCCCTCTCCATTCTTCCCCTTCCTTGGAGCGGGTGTTATGGAGGGCAGAGCACGCAGCTCTATTCTCCAGCTCTGCCTTCTTCTTGCCCTCACACTGACTCCATCAGTGAGCTGACCCTACTCTCTACCTGCTGGAGGCTTCAGATGTCCCCTTCTCATCAACTCCTCCCACAAGCTGTAGGCAGCATCTAAAATCAGCTTTAGGTCTTGCTGACAACTGACGAGCAGCAGGAGGTAATGTTGATTTCCCCTCCTGCCACCCCCACCCCAATTTCCTAGGGTTACCATGGTGATGGGGCAATGCTGCTGCAAAAATAGCTAGATGGATAGAGAAGGAGGCCCTAGGGTTACTAGCCTAGAGAGGACTAGAGTAAGGTGGATCCAAACTGGTGGGTCTGTGGGTCTTTTCTCCAGAAAGGGTAGTTCAGCCCCTCTGCCTCTCTGTCAGCATTTTAGCATTATCTAAGGTGACCAGTTAGGAACTCCTTTCCTAGTTCTCAGCTCAGTTGTTCCTATTGTAAATAGGTGGCTCTAAAAATGTCTGATATTTTATTCCACGTGAGACTCCATGTCAGCTGCTGTGGCCAGCTCCACTGCTTTTGTCAGTGGTAGAGGTGGAGATCAACTGGTCCCGCCTTGAAACCCTTGAGCATGGGGGCCTCAACTTCCCTTTCCCTCTGAACCCTTATTAACTAGGTTAAACTCACCTTTCCTCTCCTCATCTCTTGTTACTTCTGGTCTTTATGGTTTTCTCTGCTGGGATGGTCCATAGCCAGAGATCAAAGCTGGAGCTCTTTCCTGTCTGAATTTGTCCCTCAGGTTTCCAACATGGGATTTCCCCAGCCAGGCTTTATTTAATCCACAAAGGGCCAGAAGCAGGCTGGTTAGGGAGGGATAAGGTAATGGAGCAGACTGAAGGAAAGAAGTGTTTAGAGGAAAAAACAACTGGGATAATGGGGATGTGTGTTGATTGCTCTCCTAGCAACTCTGTGAGGTATTCAGGGTGGATTTTAATTTCTTCATTCTACAGAGAAGGGAGCTGAGGCTCAGAGATGGTCTCCATCTCATAAAGCTAGTGCAGCTAGTACAGCAAGAGGAAAGTCCAGATATCTGGACTTGGCAAAGTCCAGATTCCTGTAAGAATGAAAAGTAAATAGCTATCATTTGTGGTACATCTTGGTGTGAGTGCCAGTGGGTAGAAGGTTAACTGTCCCACAGGCAGGCCAGGCCTGTCACCTGAATGCAGGATTTCAGGCCACATTTGCTCCCTACTTCCCTTCCTTGCCATTTCCTTTCCTTGCTGAAAAACATTAGAAATGTTCAGACTATCCTATAGCTATTGTGCAAATGCCCCAGTGCCCTCTGAGTCCTACCTGGGGTCTCTGCAACTCTATTCCAGAGATGCGGGCCTTAGCTGAACTCTTGGGCCCGTACGGCATGAAGTTCCTGAGTGAAAACCTGATGTGGCATGTGACTTCGCAAATTGTGGAGCTGAAGGTACTGTGGATGCAAGACCCCGGGAAGAAGGTCCAGCCTCGGGGGAAGCGGAGTAGGCGTAGGAGACTGGAGAGAGATGTACCATGGGTCTCGTCTTTTCTTGCTTAATGTCTCTGTTCTGACTGCAGAAGCTGGTGGTAGAAAACATGGATGTACTTGTTCAGATCAGATCCAACTTCAACAAGGCGGACTTGATGGCTTCTTTGGTGCCCCAGCTGACAGGTGAGCACATCCCCCAGAGGGAGAAGGAACTGCAGGAAAAGCATTGTGGATCACAAGGGGTTGTTGGAGCTATGAGGCCTCGGCTGGGTCTGAAGAAGCAAAACCATCGCCGTTTTCCCACATGCTCTTCTCTCATGCTCTTCTTTCTCCTTAGGGGCTGATAACGTGCTGAAGCGCATGACCATCATTGGTGTTATCCTCAGTTTTAGGGCCATGGCCCAAGAGGGACTTCGGGAGGTGAGTGGGGGCGGGGGCTGCCACAGGATAAGCAGAATAAAGCGCTGGGTGGGGCTTGTGTGAGAAGTTGTGGAAAGGGTTGGCAAGCATTGTGAAGAAAGGAGCTTAATCCGGTAAGTCCTGGAAGATCTCTGAGGACAGATGAGCTGGAGAAATCTGGACGTGTGACGAGGGAAGTAACACAGAAAGTTGGCTATGTTCTCATCTAAGCTGAGGCCCTGTTTTTTTTTTTTTTGTTGTTTCCACCTATGTTTGAAGGTGCTGGCCTCTGTCCTCGGACTCATTTGTCTTCTTTCCTCCAGGTTTTCTCTGCCCACTGCCCGTTTCTCATGGGTCCCATCGAATGCCTGAAGGAGTTTGTCACTCCAGACACAGATATCAAGGTATTGGGGAATGCAAAATGGAATCCAACCAGGAGATTTCTGTTGTTGACAAAGGATAGAGCTAGGATCTTGGAAGGGAGGAGAGGGCTCTGCAGAATACCACAGGAACAAGAGCCAGGTTTTCAACAGAAAAATATCTGGGGAGGTTTTGTGGAGGGAGGAATTTTGGTCAGAGAAGAGAGTTCAGAGTAGGGGAGCCCTGGGGAGATCCTGTGGGGGCTGGGGAACGTTACTGGAGGGAGAGCAGTAAGGGCAAGGATCATAGTATCTATAGGTTTTCTCCTAAGATGTGCAAATTAGATTCTGAACGATGTGCAGACAAGTCCCCTCTTTTAGTCAGGAGCCTGGGAACTTTCTGTAAAAGTTGATTCTTCCATTCCCACCCACCCTCAGGCCTCACTTCCGGTAGGCCTGGGGAAAAGGGGAGGGGCCTCTGTCAGCACCCAACCTAAACATCCGTTTCCGCTCGCTCTCCTCACGCTAGCTTGCCTTTTGAATCACCTGGAGCAAATAAGTATGTTTCGCAGGAAATATAGCTGCCCAGTGCACAGGGCAGGGCACTTCTCTTATAACTGACTCCATTAATGGAGGGAGGTCTATGAGAGGAGGAAATTGGTTAACAGGAAGATGCTGTTCAGTCGCTCAGTCATGTCTGACTCTTTCCGACCCCACGGGAAGTAGTTAGATGCTAAGGGAAAAAACAACTTCCCTTACCTTGAGGTCAGAAGAATCCTGAAAATTTCCCCTCTCTCTGCCTGAAATCAGATGAGGGCCAAGTGGTCACGGGCCATGAGGGGTGATTTTTCACTGGATGGCTGCTCCTTCAGGCCCTGGCTTGGATTTCACTGTGGGCCCCGGGTTTCTGGCAGCTGTTGATGTTGGGGCGGAATGCTCCTGTCTGTCAGGAGTGTCTAGCCAGTATCTTCCTGGCAGCTTTGAGCTTTAGGCTCTGCCTGCCTGTGAGGATAAGCAGGTGTGTGGAGATGGGGCTGGCCTGTCCATCAGAAATTCTGTTACTACCTCCGAGGGGCAAGAAGATGAGACCAGAAGAAGGTTAAAAGGTGAAGAAGTTTCCTTCAACCATCACCTTCTTCCTCTAGAAAACCACAGATTATGGACCAAATTCCCCGATCTCCTAGGTCACGGTTGCCACTAGCAGGGTTATTTAGTTAGTAGGGAATTTAAACAGGGCGGAGCAGAATGCTGAGGTTTACCTTCTGGGTCTAGCATAGTAGGCAGTGTGTGTTTACTGTTACATCCGTGGGGTTCTTTGCAAAAGATACTCTACTTAGTTATCTGCTAGTGAAACAGTTATCCTTGTCCTCTCAGAACATTTTGAAGGCTTTTTTTCTTAACCTCTAAAGTCCAAGTACTTTAGTGGGTGCGGGTGTTTGGAGCTACATCTTGGGAACCTGATTCTAAGTACAATGAAGGATTCAGGAATCAATCAATAAACATTAACTGAATGCCTTCTATGTGCTTAGCATTGTGTTCAAACCTAGAGAGGATAAAAGGAATGCAGAGCTCCTGGCTTTGAGGGAAAGGAAGCAGAGCAAAAGGGACAAGGTTTATTAGTCTCTCAGTGATGCTGGGAGTCATTAGGGTAATAAAGTGAAAGTTGCTCAGTTGTGTCTGACTCTTTGTGACCCCATGGACTATACAGTTCATGGAATTCTCCAGGCCAGAATACTGGAGTGGGTAGCCTTTTCCTTCTCCAGGGGATCTTCCCAACCCAGGGATCAAACCCAAGTCTTCCGCATTGCGGTCGAATTCTTTACCAGCCGAACCACCAGGGAAGCCCAATTAGGGGTAGATGCGTTATATGCAAAACGTGAAAGTGGAAGTCAGTCAAGTCAGACTGTTTGCGACCTAATGGACTGTAGCCTGCCAGGCTCCTCTGTCCATGGAATTCTCCAGGCAAGAATACTAGAGTGGGTAGCCTATCCCTTCTCCAGGGGATCTTCCTGACCCAGGAATTGAACCCAGGTCTCCTGTATTGCAGGCAGATTCTTTACCAGCTGAGCTACTAGGGAAGTCCTTTTACTTATGTGATCTAATTTAATCTTCACAGCGACTCTGTAAGGTGAGTATTTTTATTCCAGTTTTACAGATGAGAAAATGGAGGCTCCAAGAGGTTAAGTCACTTTTAGCCAGGGTCACGCAATTAGTAAGTGGTGGTGCTAGGATTTGAACCCAGATCCTCTCACTCCAGGACTTTCTCTCCCCTCTCTATGCCATGAGGTTAAAAACATATTGTAATCTCGTTGGTGAGACACACCATACGTCTTGCCTCCAAGCTGAGAAGATAACTGATGATACCAGGTGCTGCCTGTGATCAGTGCTGAGTAAGTGGTGCCAAGTTAAGGAGGGAAAGATGAGCATGAGCTGCAGTCAATAGGGAGGGCTCTATAGAGAATGTGAGATTCAAGGTAGGCCTCAAGGGTGGGTGTCAGTTGGATATAGCAGAGGAGAAGTAAATAGGAAAAACTTGCCTTTTTCCCTTCCTATGTAGGGAAAAACCCAGTTCTCCCCTACTGTGTGATTCTCTGCTGAATATCTCCTTTACTCTCACACAGAACATGTCACTTCTGACACTTCTGGTCACCAAGTGTTTGGAGGATGTCCCCACACCAGTTCCCTGCGATGCCAGCTGGATGTCCT
This sequence comes from Capricornis sumatraensis, assembly GCF_032405125.1. Lineage (NCBI taxonomy): Eukaryota > Metazoa > Chordata > Mammalia > Artiodactyla > Bovidae > Capricornis > Capricornis sumatraensis. The sequence goes on along the minus strand of NC_091072.1, from coordinate 70,363,852 downwards.
GCAGCTTAATTCAGTTCTGACACTATCAACCTGGAGTTGGTGTCAGATCACGCATGTTTAGGGCTCACTTCCACAAGTCTACACCTACCCCCGCCCCCTCTTCAGAAGCCAGTTGCAAACCTGTGCTTCTGACCAACTGGCTATAGGTCAGAAGTTCCAATATCTACCTCCTTGCTGCTGCTGCTGCTGCAGCTAAGTTGCTTCAGTCGTGTCCGACTCTGTGACCCCATAGATGGCAGCCCACTAGACTCCCCTGTCCCTGGGATTCCCCAGGCAAGAACACTGAAGTGGCTTGCCGTTTCCTTCTCCAATGCATGAAAGTGAAAAGCGGAAGTGAAGTCGCTCAGTCGTGTCCAACCCTCAGCGACCCCATGGACTGCAGCCTTCCAGGCTCCTCTGTCCATGGGATTTTGCAGGCAAGAGTACTGGAGTGGAGTGCCATTGCCTTCTCCATCTACCTCCTTAGGTTCCATTAATTTGCTAGAGCTGTTCACAGAAACACATTGACCAGTTTATTAAAGGATGTGATAAAGGATATAGAAGAACAGCTATATGGACTTCCCAGGGGCTCAGAGGTAAAGAATCTGCCTGCAATACAGGAGACCCGGGTTTGATCCCTGGGTTGGGAAGATCCCCTGGAGAAGGGAATGACCACCCACTCCAGTATTCTTGCCTGGAGAATTCCAAGGACTGAGGAGATATGGTGGGTTACGGTGCATAGTGTCCCAAAGAGTCAGACACGACTGAGCGCCTAACACTCACTTCTACTTTCAGACTAGCCATATGGAAAGATACACAGGGCGAGACCTGTGACGGTCCTGATGACATAAGCTTCTGACTTTCTGCCTTTGGGCTGAACACCCTCCTGGTCTGTGGATGTGTTCCCTACCTGGAGGCTCTCTAAACCCTATACTGTTGGGATTTTATGGAGGCTTCCTCACATAGGCATGATTAACTCCATTTCCAGGCCCTCTCCTCTGTCTGTAGAAGTGGGTGTGTGTGTAGGGGGTGCAGGGTGGAGCTGAAAATTCCCAGTTTCTAATCAAGGCTTGGTCTCTCTGGTGACCAGCCTCTATCTAGGAGCTGGCCAGGAGCCCAACCAGAGTTGCTGCATAGGAACAAAAAATGCTGTTTTTATCACTTAGGGAATTATAAGGGTTTTAGAAGCCCTGTGTCAGGAACCAGGGGCAGGGACCAATTTATTTCCTATGGTCTCTCAAGAAGAAAGGACACTCCTGAAGAGGGATGCACAGGAACCGGAGTATGAAAAGAAGAAAGTAAGTTGTAGCTTAGAGATGGTGAATACATCTGCATTGCCTGTAGGAAGCGTTTGAGGAAATAAAGTTGGAAAAGTAAATTTGTGCTGTGGAGAATCTGAAGGCCATGCTAAAGCCTTGGGCTTTTTAAAAAAGAATGTATTTTCCCTGCAGGTTAGGGAGACCTATGAAAGGAATACCTAGAAAAGATGATAATATACCAAAAGTTTAAAATCTGTGATCCAGGGGTCTTGGCCACCTGTAGCTTCTGCCAAGTACTTCTCTCCAGGGAATGCTCTCCAGAATGTTGTTTTCTTCTCCACCAGGTGACCTTGAGCATCTTTGAGCTGGCATCTGCTGCGGGGGTGGACTGTGACATTGATCCAGCCCTGGTGGCTGCCATTGCCAATCTGAAAACTGGTACCACTGGGGAACGGGGTGGCGGAGGGCTTGGGCCCTGTTTTGGGGTGGGAAAACGTCAGTGTCAAAGACGTCTTTATTTGGGATTGTGAATTCAGAGGGTAGAAACTGGGAGCTAAGGAAAGACTTAAAGCACAGTCCCTAATCCCCAGAAAATACTTCCACAGGCAATTTCGATTTCTAGTCAGGTTCCAACCAGTTGATCTGTCAATCAGCTAAAAAGTATTAAGTGAGTCTGGTACTCAGCAAGTGCTCCAAGGAACTTACAGTCTTGTTAGGGAAATAAGATTAATGCAGATGAAACAGTGAGGGAAACAGACATGATTTCATGCCTAGTTATGTGGTATATAGTGTCCCAGTTCCCCAGAATGATCTTACTTTCTCCCCTCCCCTCTAATCATCTTGACACCATTCACTTCTTCCCCTGGTCTCACACTTGTCTCTTATATTTCCATTACACATTTCCTCTGATTAGCACATTCATACTTGCACACACTCCGAATAGGATGGAACCAGGGGGTTGGTATGAAGCCTTTTCAAGTTGCCAGACTGGCTTTCCCTCTTCTCTCTCGGTTTTGATGAGAGTCTTTGCTCTCCTTCCCGCCTCTCCACTCCATCAGGCAGCTGACAGAGTGCCCTCAGCCTGCGTGTCAGCTGAGCTCTTTGCCAAAAGCTCTGCTCAGTCACCAGTGGAAGCCTCTGGGACTCAGGCCTCTCACTAACAGCAGTAATGACTTGCCTATAACGCTCTACAAAGTCTTTTCACAGATATTTTCTCATGGGACACTCCTAGGAGTTCTGTGAAGTAGGACCCCGTGGAAGAAAGCTCCTGTTTACTGACCTTACCCTCTTTTCCTTTTCCCAGATTTGTCATCCCCTGAGGAAGAATATAAAGTGGCCTGCCTGCTCTTGATCTTTCTGGCCGTTTCCCTCCCACTCCTTGCCATGGATGCTGCCTCCTTCTACAGCATTGAGAAGGATGGTAAGTAAGGAGTGGGTTTAGGTTAGTGTCCTGGGGTCAGGAGATGAGACCAAGACATCTATCTGGAAAATACAGACTTCTGACTCAGATGCAAAGTTCTGTTTCAGAAAGCTCTTGAGAATAAACAATCTGTAAAATTAAATTCAGGTGAAATTCCATCAGACTATCTATCTTTCTCCTAATCCTCGAATGGCTCCTCATCCTTTGGCGTCACATAGGGCTGGCCCAGACTGAAAAAATGGCAAGTTACCAGCTGGGGTCACCTGGCATGGTTCAATTTCCTTTCCTTTCTCTCCCTCTCTGTCAATAATAATCTAGGTTACAGCAACAATATTCACTGCTTGACCAAAGCCATCATCCAGGTATCTGCTGCCCTCTTCACAGTCTACAACAAGAACATTGAAACCCACCTCAAGGAATTTCTCGTGGTGAGTGGGTCTAGGTTATAAGGAATGGATGATTGTGAAATCTGGGGGCAAGTGGTTTGACTTAAATCCATAGACAGTTATTACTGAGCAGGCCTCGGATTCTAACCTCCCATCTTGTTCATTAAATAGTGAGGGACAGCTTTGTGAAAGGCAAGAGTTTCTTCTAAATTCCCTAACAGCTGGTATTTCAGCCTCTGCCTGATACTTGGAAGGAGTGCTGGACTAAGTTAGCAAATCTGAGTTTAGTTTTGGATCTGCCACTGAGAAGTTGCGTGGTCTCTGAAAAGCCAAACTTTTGAGGCCACAGTTTTCCCATTTATTAAATAGAGATATTAAACCAAATCCATGATGTATTTCCTTGGTGTGCATTACAATATCCTGAGGAGTTCGTTAAAATACAGATTCGAGACACTGACTTTTATCATCTATGAGGCCCCTTTCAACTCTAATACTGATAAAAAGTCAAACTTTTTTCAAATTCTCAGACTTCACCGTGAATCAGAATCACATGGAGAATTTCTGATTCAGTAGATTAATGGTGGGGCTGGAAAATCTTGCATTTCTAGCAAGTTTCTGGGTAATGTTGGTGCTGCCCATCCTGGGATTTTATTTTGAGAGCCCCCTGGTCTCGAATTCTAGGGACTGAAACTTACAGTCAGGAAGCTGATTTTTACTATAGGTTATGTTCAATTTGTTTGAAAGAAGTTGTTAAAAATTTTTTTTAGCCGAAGTTTGACTCCCTGCAACTCTCACTATTGATCTAAGCTTTGCCTCTGGAAAAACACAGAATAAGTAATCTCTTTCCATTGTTCAGAGAGGTCCCAGAGCTTTCCATTCTAAATCCTCCATGGAGGAATCTCATCCATACTCTTTGAAATGTGGTCCACTGCCCACTGACTGCTTGAGCATTCTCAGCAATAGGGAGCTTATTCTTTTTTTAAAAAAAAAAGTTAATTTATTTTTAATTGGAGGATAATTACTTCACAATATTGTGTTGGTTTCTGCCATACATCAACATGAATTCACCATAGATGTACATATATCCCCTCCCTCTTGAACCTCCCTCTCACCTTTCCACTCCATCCCACCCCGCTAGGTTTTAACAGATTGCCGGTTTGAAGGGAGCTTATTCTTTTGCAAAGCATGGTTCTGATTTAAAAACTAGAGCCTCATCTGTCTTCTTTTGGAGGAAACAGTAGATCATATTCTCCAGGGAATCACATCCTGGTCCCAAGAAGTACATGTCAGGGACTTGGAAGCTTAGTGAGAGGGTCTCTCTTTAAACCGGTACAGCAGAGCAGACAGAATGGGCTCCGAGCATCTGAGATATAAAGAGGATTCACGCCAGATCTCTAAGATGGGGTGAGAAGGGAGTCAGCCCCCCACCTCACTGCCTCTTTTACCCTCTCTGTTTGCTCAATACAGGTATTCTGGGTCTGGGATGCAATTAGTCACGTTTCTTTCTTTCTTTTTGATCTACTGGGGACCTGAAGGTGAATGGAGAGGACAGCCATTCGGGAGTTGACAGAAGGAGAATACCAAAAGCGCTGTGTCTGAGTCAGCGGCCCAGCTCTGTCTCTAGTCGGGTGGGGAGTCAGCTGTAAACAGTCTGATGACAGTGGTGTCTGGAGGCCGCCTCGGAAAAGAGATTAATCTCCTGGCATACAGTATTACCTGCCTCTGTTGCAATTTCTCTCTTCGCCTCTTTCTACCGCTCCTCCAGCATCCCTGGCAACCGGCTGTTATCTGCACTGGCTAGTTTGGAGGCAGTGTGTGTCTCTGAAGCCTGGGGGATTCACCGCTTTCCCACCTCAAGCCTCCCAGCACTTCTTAACTCACCTCCTTGATCTTCTCTTGACTTCCTGTAGCCTGAGGCTGTCCTACTCTGACCTTCATAAAAATCTGCTTCCTTACAAATCTTTCCCTTACAGGTGGCTTCGGTCAGCCTCCTGCAGCTGGGCCAAGAGACTGACAAGCTTAAAACCAGAAACCGGGAGTCCATTTCTCTGCTCATGCGCTTGGTATGTATCTGCTCTAAGTTGGTCAGAGAGGAAGGGCCAGAGGGAGGATCCTCTATAGGGTTCTTGGCTCCCTACCGTGGTTATCACCCAAAAGCACTAACTAAGAATTTAATTCTGCCTGAAGGGGTCTAATCCTCACATTCTGGTTAACATTCTAGATTTGTCCTGTCATCCCAAGGTAGAGTCTTTGAGGATTTCTCTGCGGCACAGTGTCTTCCTGGCCCCTAGCTGACTGGGCCCCTTTCCTGCAGAGCTCTTGAGTGTGATATGGAGGAACAGCTCACCCCCACCATGGGGATGAGCTCATGGACGGGGATGTCCCTCATCCATAACTACCTGTCCAATGCATCTTCGATTTTACTTGGCCACTTCCTACCACTGTATTTCTTGTCCTTAAGAGAACCATGAAGAAGGTTCAACTGGGGGAGGAGGAGGGGAGCCCAGAAGAGGGAAGGGATTTTTAGCTGAAAAGCTGTAAGGCAGGGAACCAGGTGGGACACGAATCAGGCAGCTCCTGCTATCTCTTCTGTTTCCCAAGCTCAGGCTTTTCCCCTTCTTTGGTAGAAAGTTCTGGGAACTCTGACTCAGTTAACTTTTAAACAATCTTTTACTGTTGATCTTGTTTCCCTCTTCAACGTGCTTACTCACTCTTGTTCTAAAGTTTGATTTCCTAGGTTAGCTCTGCACTTAAAGGTGGGCAGGAGGGGCTCCTGCTCTGGGCCCTGGGTTTAAGTGACCCTTCCTCTGGCCTGTGGGGAGAGGACAGGCCCACCTGGAGCCTGTGCCCCTCCTCAGAGCTCCCACTAAAGACTTCTTGGGCCTCAGAATTCTTTCCTGAGCAGTTCCAGCCCACATGTAGAGCTTGTCCTGTATTCGAGTCCATCCTACTGAGGCAGACTGTGCTCCAGAGCCCATGGAATGTGTGGCTGGAGTTTAGATGTGCAGACAGGAAGATTATGTGTGTCTACAAACCCCCCAAACTGGGGTGGGAGGAGAAGGGGTACCTGGCTGGAGGCTGATTCCCTCCCTTCTCCCTGCTCTGGTACAGAACTCTGAGGGGTCTAACGATTCTAAATTCAAACCTGTCTTCCATGAAATTGTAAAGGTACACTCAGCCCTCCATATCCACAGGTTCTCAGCTATGGATTCAACCAACCATGGATTGAAACTATTTTAAAAAACATTCCAGAAAGTTCCATAAAGCAAAACTTAAAATTGCCCACACCAGCAACTATTTACATAGCCTTTACATGGTATTTATAACTGTTTATATAACGTTTATGTTGTATTAGGTATTATAAGTAATCTAGAGATGATTTAAAGAATATGGGAAGATATCATAGGTTATAGGCAGGTACTATGCCTTTTTATAAAAGTAACTTGGGTATCTACAGATTCTGGTATCACCCCTGAATTGGTTCCACAGGTGGTCTGGAAACTAATTCCCTTCCAGTGCCCCATGATATTGAGGGATGAATACATGTTGCAGATGTTGCAAGAAAGAATATACTATTTTATCATGTGGTACATGGGCTTCCACTTGCACTCTCGGCCAGGCCCACGAGTATTAGGGGCGAGTGTGCCTGGGACTCCCTCTGGGTCTCCTTCTTTGAATACATAGGCACTCAGTGCTATCTGTGTCTCAGTTTCTCTAGCTCGAAAAGGCCTAGGTTGGGCTGATGAAGGGTCATGATGAGGAAGAGAAGAGAATGGACTTGAGGTGTGGGGGTGTGGTGAGGAGGTGAGAGGGCAGGGGAGGCCGAGGAGGGCTGAAGGAGGGCGGCAGAGCACGGTCTCAGAGCAGCATGACCTCTGCGTGCGTGTGTGCTAAGTCGCTTCAGTCCTGTCTGACTCTTTGCGACCCCATGGACTATAGCCCGCCAGGGTCCTCTGTCTATGGAATTCTCCAGGCAAGAATCCTGGAGTGGGTTGCCATGCTTTTCTCCAGAGGATCTTCCCTACCCAGGGATCAAGCCCAAGTCTCCTGTGGCTCCTGCGTGGCAGCAGATTCTTTACTGCTGAGCCACCTGGGAAGCCCAGCATGACCTGGGGCAAGTTAATTAACCTTTCTGAGACTCTGATTCTTTAGCCTTAAAAGTGGGCAGTTATCCTTATGATGGGCTTCCCTGATAGCTCAGGGATTCTTGGTTAACAATACGCCTGCAATGCAGGAGACCTCAGTTCAGTTCCTGGGTCAGAAAGATCTGCTGGAGAAGGAATAGGCTACCTACTCCAGTATTCTTGGGCTTCCCTTGTGACTCGGCTGGTAAAAAAGTCCACCTGCAATGTGGGAGACCTGGGTTCAGTCCCTGGGTTCGGAAGATCCCCTGGAGAAGGGAAAGGCTATCCACTGCAGTATTCTGGCCTGGAGAATTCTATGGACTGTATAGGCCATGAGGTCGCAAAGAGCTGGACAGGACTGAGTGACTTTCACTTTCACATCCTTATGCTAGAGGGGTGAGGGTTCATGAGACAGTTTATATAATAGTGCCTGGTACATAATAGATGCTAAACAAATGTTCCCTCTCTCTGCTGCTCAGTTTAGTTTCTGAATGATTTAGGCACGCCTGTTCCTTGTCCTTGGACAGTTCCCACCTCTGTGAGGTTGGAGGGGATTCTGTGCAGCTGCTCAGCACTGCCTCCTCCCTCTGCTTTGCGTTTCCCCCCACCCCACCAAGTGTGGCAAGGTGTCTGCCCCTTGTGGCGTCACAGGCCTGCAGAGTGGCTGGAACAGCCCTAGGACCCGGCGCTTTTTGTAGGAGGGACGAGACAGAGGGACTAGCTCCTGCAAAGCAATTTAAATGCAAATGTTTCCACAGAGAAATTGGAACTGACTGACGGGAAGGAGCAGTATTCTGTGTAAAGAGGCTACTCATGTAGCCCCAAATCCTGTTCATGCACCTCTCTCCCTGGGGTCTGTCTTGGCTGTCAAGCCTGGGCCGTGCCCACCCCCACTATTGTCAGACTTCCTGGAGTGGGTTTCACGGGGGAAGGAATGACTCTCTCATAGACTCATGGAATCCTAGGTGTTGTCAGAAACAGATCAGATGCTGGCGGTTAGTCCAGTCCTCACCATTCCTAGGTGAGGAAACCGAGGAGAGGGAAGCAAAGATAACATCCATGGTCTCCCCCCAAATACATGGGCAGATTTGGGACTAGAACCCGTTTTTTGGCTTTCACTTCCGAGCTATTTCCACTGCCATGAATTTCCTCCAGTTGGGAGCCCTGTGATTTTCTGTGCTTAACAGAGCAGAGAATAGAAGTCTCGGACCAGTGGATCCTTCTCGAAGCCATCACTCATTTCCCCGTGCCCAAGAGTCATATCCTGGAAAAGAGATCTTATCTCTTTACTGGCTTAAGGTTTTCAAAATCTTGCTTAGCAAGAAATTCTTTCTGCCATCCAACCTGAGATCAGAGCTACAGTTTTACGGGCGGATTTTCTCTCCTTCAGCCTGTGATGTCTGCTCTTCTGAGGCTGTTGTGTGTATTGTGTGTGCATGGTTTGAGTATTGCAGTACCTTACAAATTTTAAAAACTGAAAAGGGCTTCAGAGAGAGAAAAACATTAGAATAGAGATGGTAGATCTCTTTCCTGAGTGAATTTTCAGGACTTGAAACCCCAGACATATTTGGGATGGCCCATCTGTGTGAAATGCCAGAGGATATGGGACACTTCTCTCCAGAGTGCTTTTTAGTCCCGTAACCTCTTGGGCGAGGAGAGTATGGAAGGAAAGACACCCCGTTCCTTCTTCAGGGAAGGAAACCCTCTGGCCCAAGGCTAGGCTGTACGGCTCTACGGTAATATCCCCCTGCCCCTACCCTCCGTCTTACCCGGGCATCTTGATCTATCTTTCTGCTTGGCTGTGGGGGCTGCAGGGATTTCCACAGCACACAGGCCTTCTAATTAAACTAATTAATCATGCCTGCTCCTTTATACAGCATCCATACTGTTCCCCAAGCACTGTGCTAAGGGAGGGAGGAGACTGAACCGCGTGGGCTCTGGGCCCTCTTGCTTGGCCTGCAGTGGTAATTGTGTTTTTCTCCGCAGAGCTTTGTCATTAGCACGTTTATGTGTTCTTACCTGCATCTGTGCTGCCCACTCACACCTCATTTAGCCTCCAGAATGAGAGAGAACAGAGTTTTTCTGCCCTAGAGAAGTGATTCTTTCCTGCCTTCTGCTTCTGAGCCCTGCATATAACCCTGAGGAGGGGCTCAGGGGTCATTATAATGGAGCTGAAGAGAACATTGCTTTCTGAGAGTGAAACGAAGTGACAGTGCCTTGGTACCCCATTTACTTGTAACTCTAATGGCCTCAGAGGGCCCAGGGAACCAAATGAAGAGGAACAGCGTGTCACAGTGGATGCCCTACCTGGGGTCCTCATCTCTCTTGGCCCTTTCTTTTCCAGGTGGTGGAGGAGTCCTCTTTCCTGACCCTGGACATGCTGGAGTCCTGTTTCCCATATGTGTTGCTTCGAAATGCCTATCGGGAGGTCTCCCGGGCCTTCTACCTGAACCGAGTGTCGGCCAGTACCCACTGAAAGGTCTTTGGACCTACCTAAACCCGTGCTGCACTGGAAGCTGTGGCTATTTTCTCAGAGGGTGGGAATGAGGTGGGGTCACTAGGGAGAGGATCAGCTAGAACTGGTGAAGAGGGAGATGGAGAAACAGCCCACGGCTGAGAAATCATAGCGAACTGGGGCCAACTGGGGCAGGGGGTGGAGGGCTTTTTTCATGGAAAGGAGTTATGGTGTTGGGGCCAGGTGTATGAATTTTTACAATGAAAAAAAAGTGACCCTCAAGTATGTTTTCTATCTCCTGGGGACCAGAGCTTGAGTTCTGACTGGCATGGGTCTCTCCGACCTTCATCACTATTCTAGGATAATGTTGGCGGGCAGAGATGATCAATCATCATATTAAACCATAATGAGCTTATAACCCTCCCACTGGAGCTGCTATTGTCTCCTGCACATTCATTAGGACGATTATCTCTCTTCCTTTTCCAAATGTGTTCAGCAAGCATTCAGCCTGCTCCTACTGCACTGCCAAGTAGTAGCAGAGAAACACTTTTTTCCTTTGTGGGGGCTCTTTTAGGAGTCGTGGGTCTGTTTGTCTGCCTTTAGCTCTCCAGCCTGCAGGGGCAATGAGGAAGTGCTCTTGGGATCCCGATTTTCACTGCCCCAACTCTCCCCACCTGCCCTACCACACCCTTGTAGGTAGCGAGTAAGTTCTCACGTCTCTAACTGGAACCCCTCCTTCTTTCGCTTGACATCGCCACAAACGAGAGCAGAGGGTCAGTCCAGAGTAATTCTAGGACAACTAATTGGACCAGTGTCACGCGAGTTCCCGTCACATACCATTTGGGGGTATTCTCCCTCCTAACTGGAGGGACTAACTTAACCCAAATCCCCTTGTCATCCTGGGTACAGCTGTTGCTCCAGGCAGGGATTTCTCTTCTGGATCTTAAATTTCACAGACCTCATTAGGTTACAGGGCCCTGAGAGTGGGTATACTTGAGGGAGTACAAGCTGTTTCAACCTAGCCCTTTCCTGCACTAATTAGAATTTCAAGTGTTGCAAAGCCCCAGGCGTTTAAGATAGCATTAAACTAGGTTTAGTTAACTCCCTGGCAGGAAACAGTGCCCCCCACCCCCACCTCCCGCCATCCATCACTTCTGTGCCAGGGAGGACTGGAGCAACAGATCATATATGTCACAGGTCTGGAGTGGTTGGAATGGGCAATATAAGTAAATAATTGATTAATTAGGGTCATGTCTATACTTCCAGGATAAAAGGGAAGCAATTTTTGGTTTTCAGCAAATCCATCCAGAGTTCATTAAAGCTATTTGTTAGCTGTGTTTAGATATGTGTGTGTTTGATCTTTATTTCTTGAGACCCAGGCTTAGTCAATACTTACTGAACTTGGCATCCATAATTAATACACAAGTTTTTCTTAGCAACAATTGTCTATTCTTTAGGATAGAATCATCGGAGGGTCCTGCTCCATGCATCAACTAATTGTCCTTCCGCACTATGGAAAAAATGTTAGGTTCTAGGAGTGATGGGGGTCAGGCCTCTTGAGACTGAGGGAAGTGTTGATGAAGAAGAGAAAGCTCAGAAGTATCTGAGCAGCTCCCCTTGCATTCACTCATATCTCTGCTGGGATCCTCTGTTTGAGGAGCCAGGAGATCCTTTTTCCATATGCATGAGGAATGCTTAAGAGGAACGTCCTAGAGGACAGCACGACAAGTTGCTGCAGGGGAATAGAGAGTAGACATATAATACCTTTTTTAAAATTAGTTTTTATTGAGAAATAATATTGGGTGATCCTGTGTACCTTTACCAGTTTTCCTCAAAGGTAGGATCTTGCAAAACTATCCTATGCCACTGTAACTAGGAGGT